>NC_024324.1:1101501-1101804 GCF_000523025.1 Cynoglossus semilaevis
TTTACAGAATCAGACGCACTGATTGGACAATCCTCAGATTGGACCAACATCTGGCCCGCAGCCCAGTCCTGGTGCCTAGTTTGTGTGGCCCACGGATTCTTCATAAAATAATAGAGAAATATAAGACCATCATCAGCGAAGAATTTTATCTTGGCTAACTTTCAGGTACCGCTGGGCTAACCTCCAAACTTCTTCTTTGCTAATCTTTAATAATTTGGACCCGTTCCTGTCTGAACATTCTCATCGTTTCTCTTAGGGAAGATTTTAGCCACATTTTTGCTTCCTCCCCTCCCCTCCCCTCTC
>NC_024324.1:1103463-1104520 GCF_000523025.1 Cynoglossus semilaevis
CCCCCTCACTGACCCCCCCACTGACCCCCCCAACTAACCCACACCTTGGCCGCTTCCAGGCGACAATTAAATCTCCACCTCCAGGGGGCAGTAATCTGGCAGAAAATAGCTGCACCTGTGACAGCAGGGGTCCTGTGGAGGACTGAGGGGGGGGCACCTGTCGGGGGGGCACCTGTCGGGGGGACACCTGTCGGGGGGGCACCTGTCGGGGGGGCAGTTCTGTCCGTTCTCTCTCTGCAGGTTCTCCATGATTTAATCCTGAATTATTTAAATTGGAGGTTGTTGTTGTTGTTGTTGGTTTTTTTTCAGCTAATTAAAGGTGGACGACCTCCGTCTGTCCAGAGGTCACACCCCAGGAAGACTAAAAAAAAGTTCAAACATCGGTTCTAAAGACACTGAAGGACAAAAGGCATCAAAACTGTTTGGTTTTTTTTTTAAACCTGAGCAGCTGGAACAGTGACTGGAACTGTTCTCTCCTCAGAGCTGCAGGAACAGTCGGTACCAGCGCTGATAATTACTCCACAGCCTGCAGGTGTGAATGTGTTCTCGGAGAACGCTGGCGCCCTCCGGAGATTAAACCAAAACACCTGCATTAAGTCAAATAATAAAAGGCCGTCGTTTATCTCGTCGCCGCCGTCGTCGCCGTTTACTCTCTGAGCTCTACAAGTTTCAGACATTTCACACCTGTCAATCATGAGGTTAACGATCAAACAGACGACAGCCCGGGTTCCTGTTCCCTGTAACGACCAGAAGAACTTCCTGTCACAAAAACTAGGCGCTAGTAGCTAGCTAACCTCGAGCTATTCCCACCGTTTACCTTTAGCTCTTAGCTAACATTTTCAGTTCAATCTTTTTGGAGCCAATTTTTTTTTTCAGGGGGGTGCAGTTCTCATGTTTTTTGGCTAATGTCTAAGCTATTGTGGCTAACTTTTAGCTACAGTAACTGTCCACCACTAGCTTGTCGTGGCTAACATGTAGCTAACTTTGGTCCAGTTTATCAGTGAACATTTGGTCAAATGTTTCTTGTCCTTTTGTTTGTTTTTCTGAACTAGTGTGT
>NC_024324.1:1104889-1107380 GCF_000523025.1 Cynoglossus semilaevis
GGGGGGTGGGGGGGAGGTGAGGGGGGGCCCACACACACTCTCTCTCTCTCTCTCTCTCTCTCTCTCACCCCCAGCGTGTCATGACATCAGTTCATATTTAGGTCAACATTCCCGTCCAACCGTCGTTCCTCCTCAAAAGATTCAGGTTAAAGTCTTTAAAACCAACGTCTGACGCCAACGCTCCTGTAGAGGGCGATGTGGGGCGGCTCCACCATGGTTTATTATGAATCAAGTAACACCTGGCACCTGACCAGAGGTGGCAGCAGTGAGTGGAAAGTATTCATAAACGACCCCCCCCCCCCCCTGTGACTTCACACCGACTTCTTCCAAAATGATCATTTGATTATTAATTAGAGAAAAATAAAACTCACATTAATGTCCTCCAACCTAACTCCTCCACCCTAACTCCTCCATCCTAACTCCTCCATCCTAACTCCTCCATCCTAACTCCTCCACCCTAACTCCTCCATCCTAACACCTCCACCCTAACTCCTCCATCCTAACTCCTCCACCCTAACTCCTCCATCCTAACTCCTCCACCCTAACTCCTCCATCCTAACTCCTCCACCCTAACTCCTCCATCCTAACTCCTCCACCCTAACTCCTCCATCCTAACTCCTCCACCCTAACTCCTCCATCCTAACTCCTCCACCCTAACTCCTCCATCCTAACTCCTCCACCCTAACTCCTCCATCCTAACTCCTCCACCCTAACTCCTCCATCCTAACTCCTCCACCCTAACTCCTCCATCCTAACTCCTCCACCCTAACTCCTCCATCCTAACTCCTCCACCCTAACTCCTCCATCCTAACTCCTCCACCCTAACTCCTCCATCCTAACTCCTCCACCCTAACTCCTCCATCCTAACTCCTCCACCCTAACTCCTCCATCCTAACTCCTCCACCCTAACTCCTCCATCCTAACTCCTCCACCCTAACTCCTCCATCCTAACTCCTCCACCCTAACTCCTCCATCCTAACTCCTCCACCCTAACTCCTCCATCCTAACTCCTCCACCCTAACTCCTCCATCCTAACTCCTCCACCCTAACACCTCCATCCTACAGCCACTCTGATTGGTCCTTGGTCTAAAGTTTCTACCCTGCTGGCTACAGCAGGTACTACACCTCTGTTCCAGACCAGGTGAAGTTCGTGGTGGTGCTGGTTGGTTCCAGCCTCGTGGACCAAACTCCAGCTGCCTCAGCTATTATTATCTGTTAGCGTTAGCGTTAGCGTTAGCAGCAGACTGGGGTTTGATGTATTCATAAATCATCCTACAACACTATAATTAGTGCACGCTGTGTTGAGCTTGATTGATAACAGACAGGAAGACCATCAATCACACACACACTCACACACACTCACACACACACACACACACACACACACACACTCACACACACACACACACACACACACACACTCACAGAGTAGATTCATGTACAGACAGCGTTTGTGTAATTTACGCAATGTTGTTTCAAATTGTGAACGATTTGATCAGTAACATATGCATGAACCGTGTGTGTGTGTGTGTGTGTGTGTGTGTGTGTGTGTGTGAAACAGAAAGGCCTCATTAAAAAACAAACAGGGAAGTTCTGCTCATCAGAGCGACGTGACTGTGATTAGAATGACAAGGACCTCACACACACACACACACACACACACACACACACAGACACACTGAGATATCGATACACGTGCACGCTAAAAACCACACACACGTGCGCGGTCATTGATCTGCTGGTGCGTTGAGCAGCACAGACGAGGTCATGTGATACATTATCTTAATGGACTGAACTTAATGGACACACACACACACACACACACACACACACACACACACACGTACTGAGCGGTCAGGCGTTCACGCTGCTGGTGTGAATGAACAGGACAGTCTGTGTCTCTGAGACCTCGTCTTCTGTCCCCGTGTGTGAGGACGTCCACGAGGGACGAACAGGGGTCCCCACTACACCCAAAGACAGGAATGTGGGTTTGAGCTGTGCAAAAGTTTTAGGCAGGTTTCCATCGATCAGCGTCCGTCTGTCGCCGCTCACTCCGAGAACCTTTTGGCTAAAGCTTAAAAACAAGAGCGCCCCCTGGTGGTCAGATCAATTCAAGTACTACATCATCGACGACCGTCCGTGGAGACACCACCAGGTCAGAACCAGCACTTCCCTGGACCTGGGCTAGCGTCAGCGCCCTCTAGTGTCCAGCTGATCTATGAACATGTATGAACATTGTCTAGAGGGAAAATAATTCACAGTCTACGAGGAGAGGGGGAGGAGGGGGAGGAGTGGGAGGGTCTGGTTTGTCAGGTTGATGGATTATCCGTCGTCCGCGGTGACAGATCGTTGCGGAGGAAACGGCGGCAGCAAAATCACCGGGGAACGGCAACTCATCTCAGACGCAACAATAATATTTACACGGCCGAGCCAAACGAGGGCATCAGCGTCTGTGACGGGGGACGCAAATCGAAGCAAATTGAGTGAGTGA
>NC_024324.1:1109786-1110175 GCF_000523025.1 Cynoglossus semilaevis
CGTGTGTGTGTGTGTGTGTGTGTGCGTGTGTGTGTGTGTGCGTGTGTGTGTGTGTGCGTGTGTGTGTGTGTGCGTGTGCGTGTGCGTGCGCTCCGTCTCTCACCCAGTGCATGCTGGGAGTTGGCCGCGGCCCTGGACAGGATAATCAGTCGACCGGATCATCCACATTAACGGCGTTAAAGCAGATTATGGTCATAACTGATAATCTGCTAATCACTGATTGGACAGAGGCAGCGGCCAATCAACACATGATATTATTAACGAGGCCGGGCTGCGAGCTCAGAGAGAACTGATGATGCAGTGTTGTTGTTGTTGTTGTTGTTGTTGTTGTTGTTGTTGTTGTCGTCGTTGTCGTTGTCGTTGTCGTTGTCGTTGTCGTTGTCGTTGTT
>NC_024324.1:1110244-1110502 GCF_000523025.1 Cynoglossus semilaevis
GTTTGTTGTTGTGGTGGTTGTTGTTGTGGGGGGGAGGGGTGGGGAGGGTCTAACCAACTGAGCAGGTAAAAAAAAAAATCCAGGAAGTTGTTGGAAACGTCTGAAGATCTGTGGGTGGAGGAGGTCAGCTGGAGGTCAGCTGGAGGTCAGCTGGAGGTCAGCTGGAGGTCAGGGTGAAGTTCACGGTGGTGTAGCAGCGGTGGTGGAGCGGTGGTGCAGCGGGGGTGGGGGGGCGGGGGGGGAGGGGGGGGGCCGGGG
>NC_024324.1:1112876-1113536 GCF_000523025.1 Cynoglossus semilaevis
ATGGAATCTTCACCAGGCACCAACAGGGGGCGCAGCAGGTACGAGTCATCATACATTTGGTAAAAAGGTCAAGGGTCACCGTCTAGGTTTAACTAAGAGCATGTGACTTCACCTGACCGTCTGATTGGTTCAGACAGAAACAACACCGTACACAGGTCGACATCATTGGACAAAATAAAAACAGCTGAGGTTTGACTCAAAGAATGATCTGAAGAGTTGATGATCTCCACTGAATATAAACACCTCCAAGAACCTACCACAGTACTACTGCAGTACTACTGCAGTAGTACTGCAGTACTACTGTAGTACTGAGTGAAGTGAGGACCAGAGTACAGCAGCTGAACAGCTCCGTCAAACTTCTTCATCTTTGACTAAAACCTCAAACATTTCACGCCCATGTTCAGAGGTGAACCCTCCCTCCCTCCCTGCCTCCCTCCCTCCCTCTCCCTCCCTCCCTCTCCGTCCTCCCTCCCTCCCTCCCTCCCTCTCCGTCCTCCCTCTCCTCCCTGCCTCCCCCGCTGTGAGGTCGACTTCATTAGCAGCACGCTGTGATTTCACAGCACACTGTACCACCGCGCCACAGGAACAGTCCTCCAGGTCAGCTGACGAAGACAGGAGAACCAGGACCAGGACCAGGACCAGAACCAGGACCAGGACCAG
>NC_024324.1:1115053-1115758 GCF_000523025.1 Cynoglossus semilaevis
TGGGGGTGGTGGTGGAGCGGTGGTGCAGCGGTGGTGCAGTGGTGTGACAGTCGTCGTTTGTCATGAATGTTTGAGACGTCTGTGGTTAATGAGTTCCTGGGGTTTTCGTCTGGAGCCATGAAATCCCTGGAACCGTCGTCTGGAACTGTTCCAGCTCTGAGGACAGGAGACGACAGGCGTTCGATTCCATCTGTGACAGAACCGACTCTGACAGTTCCAGTTCCAGGAACTGTGCATTTACAGTGCAGGACTGGGGGAAAAAAAGGGGTCTGGAACCGATTACGATCTGGCACCAGGAACTAGGGACATTGAAGAGAACCGTTTCAAAGCCCTCAAACAGTACCAGGTTGTAGGAATAAGGTGCTGCTGACAGTTCCAGGAACTGCACATTGTCAACTCAGTGACAGGAACTCGGTACTGTTAACACCCACCAGGAAAAGTACCAGATTCCTGGTGCATTTTAAACACAGGAAGTGGAGAAAAAAAAAGTCCTGACCTTTTCTGTCCTGGTTCAAGGAAACAGGAAGTGCTGGGGCGGGGCTTAGACAGAAACGGCTGCTGATTGGTCAGTCAGTCATCTGGTCACATGACAGTCTGGACCAACCACTGACCTGGAGTCAGTCCTGACTTTTTGTCTTTTGTAAAGACGAAGACACAGATCAGTGACAGGGACAGATGTTCCACAGGACATTAACACTCCCCCCC
>NC_024324.1:1115979-1119247 GCF_000523025.1 Cynoglossus semilaevis
GCAGGGCACAACGGGGGGGGGGGGTGAAATGATGTGTGAAAGGTAAGTAAATCTCCTGAGGGTTTTTAGAGGAGGCACAAATGAAAACGTCCAAAAGAGAGCGAGCGTCTGGAGTCGTGTGAAAAAAAAAAAAAAAAATCCGAGTCAAAAGAACGAAGACGTTCATGTGACGGAAGTAAAGAAAACCAGAATCTCTGATTCAGAGGAAAGAAAGAAAAGAAAAAGATCTTCATCCACACCTCGACTGACGAAGAAGAAAAACAGGAACTGAAGAAGACAGAGACGGAGACAGAGACGGAGACAGAGACAGAGACAGAGACGGAGGCAGAAGCAGGCGCACCAGTCAATTAGTTGAGGACACTGGAGCAATTAATCAGGGGGGGGGATCAACCTGTCTCTACATCTGTGTTCTGTTTGGACAGATGGACTGGAACATGGTCACATGACCAGGACAGGTCCAAACAGGACAGAGACGGAGGAGGAGGATGAAGATGAGGATGAAGATGATGGTGATGATGAAGATGATGAGGATGATGGTGAGGATGAAGATGAAGTCAAACTTCTCAGTGGTGAGTGTTTTCTGTGAGAGTGCACGTGTGTGTGAGAGTGCACGTGGGTTGACTGGAAATGTGCTGTGAGAGAACAGGGGACGTCTGTGAGGAGCAGGAGGGTGAGGAGGAGGGTGAGGAGGAGGGTGAGGAGGAGGAGGAGGAGAGATAACCCTGTGGACCAATCGTAGCTCATCTCTCAGTCAAACTCACTCTGAAGTTAGCGTCGCTAAGCTAGCCGTAAGAGAGTGACAGGAAACAAACAGCTAAATGCTAGCCCACTCAGCTAACGGTCCGTTGACTGTGGTTATCAGATCGAAGGCCGTGGACTCAAACCCCCCCCCCGCCCCCGGGTACAACAGGAAATGTCACCACAGGTTTCCAGTGTCCTTAGGTCAGAGAGGACCGGGAGGGACGGGGGACAGAGTGGGGGGGTGAAGGGGGGGTGAGGAGGGGGGGGTCCAACAGCCATAAACTATACAGTTAAAGTCACCTTCAGCAGATCATGAGGGTTTGTTCTGGTCACATATTCTATGGCTGGATATTCAACTAGTGGCTCGAGGACCGGGTGTGGCCCAGTCACAGTCTCAGAGCGGTCCCTCCCTCCCGGGTTCTGTCAGCTCTGAGGTCAGAGGTCAGAGGTCGGAAGGAACAAAATGTGACAGGGACGTTCTAATCACCAGGTCCAAGAACAGACTGGAACCTAACTCCTGACCTCTGACCTCTGACCTCTGACCTCAGTGCAGAGTTGCAGTAAAGCGAAAAAGAAAACAGGACCTGGTGGATCGACAACCGTTCACACCAACGTTCACACCAACGTTCACACCAACGTTCACACCAACGTTCACACCAACGTTCACACCAACGTTCACACCAACGTTCACACCAACGTTCACACCTACAGTCTGTTCACAGTGAATGGATGATTTCAGATCCTGTTCCGTCAAGACTCTGACGATACGACGTGTGTCACGATACGATTTACAAAAAAAACACCAACAATTCACATGTTCTCTCTGATAATCATTACTGCCCACTCCACCTGGGCCACGGCCCACTCCACCTGGGCCACGGCGGTTGGTGTGGATGAGTGAACCTCCATCACCTGGGCCACAGCCAGCTCCACAGTCTTCACACAGACAAGTCTCAAAGACCTGGGTAAAAAAAAAAGAACGATCGTCCACGAACACAGACGGACGTTCACACTGACCTCTGTTCACACTGACCTCTGTTCACACTGACCTCTGTTCACACTGAGGTTGGTGTGGATGAGTGAACCTCCATCAGTGATGGAGGTTCACTCATCCACCTGAGGAGCAGGAGCCCTGGAGCTCTCCTCCTCCTGTTGCTGATCTGAATAAAAACTGAACCCTGGTTCATCTTCATCATCTTCATCATCATCACCAGACCACAGACCACGGACCACAGACCCAGCAGCGGCCGAGCCTGGCTCCTCCGCCCAGTGACTGCTCCACTCCTCCGGCTGCAGCAGCAGGTGAACACAGATTACAGGTCAGAGGGGAGGGGGGAGGATTACTGCCTCCTCACCCGGCACCTCTGCCTGGAGCAGCGAGGAAATGAGGACAGAACACACACGTGCACGAGAACACACACGTGCACGAAAACACGCGCTCGAACATATATAAACACACACACACACACACACACAGAGAACAAACAAACAGCGGCTCCAGAAGCCACACCTCAGCTGTGTGTGCGCGCGTGCGCTGTCACGGCGAAACAAAACTCACACACACGCCCGTCCCCCCGTCCCCCCCCACACACACACAGTCAGGTACAGACCTGACACAGACCATAAAGTTTTACAACAGTGTCTCCACAGCAGCAGAGGAGGAGGAGGAGGAGGAGGAGGAGGAGGAGGTGACACACGGAGGTGACACTCGGCGGAGGCAGGGTGAAGTGTCGGAGGAGGTGAGCCGCACACACGGGCGCGGCTCACCTCCCTCCCTCTTACCTTGAGCCGTGAGGAGGACGAGCGCCGCCGCCGCCAGCAGCGCCTCCCTGAGCGGAGAGGAGCAGCAGGAGCAGCGCGCTGCGGAACCGTCGCCGTGATCTCTCGTCATTCTCTTCTCAGGCAGCGGACAAGGGTGAGGTGACGGGGGAGAGGGGGAGGCAAAAATCCACACGCAGCTCCAGATTAGTCCTCCAGAAGAAAAAAAAGCCCGGAAACTTCGGCTCGTCGTCTGGGTTTGAAGTTGCGGAGCGGCTCGGTGTTCCTCCGCTGCTCCTCCGCTCCGCCCTCAGTCACACTCACTCACTCACTGACTGACTGCGTTAAGTTTCCTCCTGCATGAGGAGGTGACAGCGGGAGTTAAATCCCTCCCAGTCCCGGAGTGGGCCGCCCACAGTGTGCGCAGGTGAAGCGCCGCCGCTGCGTGACCGCGAGAAGGAGAGAAGGAGAAATCACGGCGTGGAGAGGAGCACGGAGAGGAGAACCGGGAGGAGAACCGAGAGTAGAACCGAGAGGAGCACGGCAGTCAGGCTGTGTGTGAGAGAATGTTGGTGTGTGAGAGAATGTTGATGTGTGTGTGTGTGTGTGTGTGTGGTGCAGACAGCTGAGCGGGAGATATCAGTGTGATGTCAGCAGAGCGACACCCAGCGGTGGTCAGCGGTACTGGTCTGATGAACCGGGACGTCCAGAGCAAAAACACGTTTAAAAAATATGAAACTGAAACTCCCTCCCTCTCTCCCTCCCTCCC
>NC_024324.1:1119715-1120711 GCF_000523025.1 Cynoglossus semilaevis
CTCTGAGGCCTCGCCCTGTGTGTGTGTGTGTGTGTGTGTGTGTGTGTGGCATGAAGATGATGCAACTCCATCCTGCCATCTGTTGACAGCTCAGAGAAACTGCGGTGACCTCCACAGACTCACCTCGACCCCCACCCCCCCCCCCCCCGCCCGCTTCAGAGGTCGATACATTTTAACAGATTCTGCAAAAAGTCGACGTCACTCGTCTGTAGATCCGATTAACGTCGGAGAAAACGCCAAAAGTAGCAAATAAATGAAGAATCAAATTAAAGGTTAGATTAATTAACGCTAAAATTAGCCACATTTATTTAGCGTCAGTAGCTCAGGTGATAGCCGTTAGCCAAACAGTTTCATTACCGACTCCTGTTACACCTGCACAAATGAAACCACTCCACATCGCCCTCTGCTGACTGCAGAGAGTAGACGTCAATCACTGGACCCAGACCTGGTCATGTGACTGATGACATCACCACTGGACCAGGGTGGAGCGGCTCTAGTCCAGACTGGAACCACAGCTGGTCTGGACCTGGTTCCATGGTCCAGTTCTTGATCCTTCAGTTTTAGACCCAAAGGTCAAAGAAGGTCACGACCGGGGTGACTGTAGTAGAGCAGTCTAGGTCCTGTTAGTCTGGACCTCCTGGTACCATAAAGTACCAGGATGAGTCATTCAGGAGGAAACAGTTCCAGTTCCTCCTCCTCCGTCTATTTTTAGTCCAAAAATTGTCTTTTTGCCCGGTTTCTTCTCCTTCCTCTTCGTCTTCCTCCGTTTCTCTTCTAACGAGCTGCGATTCTTTAAAAGGAACGACTTTCCTCCATTTAAAAAAAAAAAAAAAAAAGGCTGAGGAGGAGAACTCCCCGGAGCTTCTCCACCTGTGAAGTTCCCTCAGACGCTGAACCAAAAACAGTTCCATTCATCAGGAGAAGCTCGGGTTCTGGGTTCTACTGACGACCTGAGGTGAAACGCCACGGAACCTCAGAACCTCAGAACCTCAGAAC
>NC_024324.1:1121387-1121664 GCF_000523025.1 Cynoglossus semilaevis
CAGCAGCAGTAACAGCAGCAGCAGTAACAGCAGTAACAGTAACAGAGGAGGAGACGGAAAAAACGACTAATTAATGGTAAACACAGTTACAGGCATCAGAAGTAATGAAGATGTGGTGGATGCCAGGAGGGGGGAGAGAAGGTGGAAGAAAGAGCGGGAAACAGAAGAAGAAGAAAGAAAGAAAGAAGTGATGGTGGGAGAAAAGAGAGGAGAGTCTACAACAGAGGAGACTAACCAGGAGGGAGAGGGAGTCAGGGGGAGAGAGGGGGGAGAGGAG
>NC_024324.1:1122696-1123159 GCF_000523025.1 Cynoglossus semilaevis
GGGGGGGGGGGGGGGGGATTAGGAGTCGAGCAGATAAGGAGCAGAAGGGATGATGTAATGAAAAGATAGGGGGCGCTGATGAGTTAACTTAAAAAACAAAACAGAAATAAATCCCAGAGTGGAGCCCCCCCCCCCAGGGGTCAACAGTCCCACGAGGTTTAATGAGCCGTTAGTCATAGTTAGATCTGAGCAGCAGCACTTGAGTCCAGGGTTCTGACCCCGGTGGTCCGGTCTTCAGCGCCGCCCACTCTTACCCCGTACTCTCTCTCACACAGGAGGGTTTCTGCCACTTGATTAAGTTTGATTACTTTGGCCTGATTAGGAGGAAATGAAGGCTGTGATTTTCACAGCAGGGGCTGACGCTAAACCCAGGGTCAGGAAACAGTTCTGCTTCATCAAGTCAAAAAACCTGGAGGACACCTGGAAAAAACCTGGAGGAAACCTGGAGGAAACCTGGAAAAAA
>NC_024324.1:1123997-1126818 GCF_000523025.1 Cynoglossus semilaevis
GGTGGCGGGGGGGGGGTGCGCGCCGGGGGGGGGGGGGGCCCCCCCCCCCCGCCCCGGGGTGAGGACTGACTGACAGCCACGTCTCTCCGTGTTCCTCTTTAATCCGACGTGGTTCAGCTCAGACGAGCGCTGTCCTGTGATTGGCTGTTGATGAAACCACTGCACCGTCGGTGTTCCTGACCGGAGGAAACCTTGGAACGTTGACCTGAAAGATTTGAAAAATGAAAACGTTTACGTTAGACTCCAGTACCTTTCTGCCGCTGGCGTCGCCCCAGCACTGATGCTCTGATTGGTCGAGGTGTGTGATGATGTCACAGTTCTCCTGTGTGGATACAGAAGACTGAAAGAACAATCACAGCTGTAACAACAAACCTGTGTTTATATAAATGCATTAATAATAACGACCACCTGGTCCAGGGTTATACTTAACTAGTTATAGTTAACTAGTTATAGTTAACTAGTTAAGTTTAATTAAACTAGGATAACTATCTGTAACTTTTCTAACTTTTAACAACGACGTTAGCTGAGGTTTTTTGTGGTTTCCTTAGAAACTCACTGTGGGCCACATCATTATATATCACTTTAGTTCCTTGTAGCGCCCCCCAGAGGCAACTGTGGCTCAGTACGCCTGAAGTCTCTTGAACGTTCCGGTCTCCTCAGCTTCTCCAGGAGTTCCAACGAGATGATGTGTGTGTGTGTGTGTGTGTGTGTGTGTGTGTGTGTGTGCTCCCTCCTGTCGTGTTTTCGTTCGTTCTCATCGACTGCTGCCGGAGGAAAAAACACTTTCCCATTTATCAACTTTTTTTCTTTTCTTTTTTTTTGCTCTTTGATTGGTTACGGTGAGATGATGATGTCCTGTCGTCTTTTCGTTCGTTCTCATCGACTGCTGCCGGAGGAAAAAACACTTTCCCATTTATCAACTTTTTTTCTTTTCTTTTTTTTTGTGAAATAAAAAAGTTCAAAATTGTGTCACCTCACGTCTCACACTAGTCCAACTTTAACCCCTCCCCTCCTGTTCTCCCCCTCCTCCCTCCTCTCCCCTGTGTTCCCTTCACTCCTGACTTTTCTCCGTCTTTAATCTGAGGATCAGCTTCAACCTGTCAGTCGGTTCTCTGACGGAACCACAGGAACGTGGACTAGAATGTGTGAAGAGGCCGGCGTACAGGAAGTCAAACTAAAAAAAACAAACGTCAGAGTGAATCAGGAGACTGGTTAACTACTCACTGGTTAATAATTCATCTGAGCATAACTACTAACTAGGGAAAAAGATTCAGTGAACATTAGCTCAAAAAAACAAACACGTTTTATTTTAACCTCGGGAGACAACAGGAGAGAGGGTTGCCAAGTTAGCCTCAAAAATAAGGTTAAGATAAAGGTTTTTTTTAAAGTACTGGGAAAAATGTAAAAACATTAGTATTTTGATGCAAATGAATAATAAATCATTTCTCACCTGGTCGTTGTAGAACGTTGAAGAACAACCTGAAAAAAAAAAACAGAAATAATGTGAGTGAAATGACAGTCAACTGTGACAGATCATGTGACAGATCATGTGACCTCAGGTCTCTGAACATCGTCAACATCAGAGGCTAAAGAGACCAAAATAAAAAACTGTCATTTGGTTCTGTCTGATCCTGTTTTCCTGCTGCTGATTCTGCTCTTTTTTCTCCGTTTCACTCCTGGAACTGGATCCAGTTCAGGATGAAGACGTCAGGCTGCGCTAACGCTCTGGAAAATGTCAAAATATATTTTTATTTCTGCTCATTTTCACCTTCACTGCAGCAAAGTGAGACAGAGGAAGCTGCTGCTTCAACCTCCGCTCTGACATGTCACTGAGGAGACACAAAGGGGGAAGGAGGGGAGGGGGGGGAGGAGAAAAGAGGAGGAGAGAGGAGAGGAGAGGAGAGGAGTCCTTCTGGAAACATCAAGAACTGCTGCAGTAAACTGTGTCTGACCTCAGAGCTCCTCTGCTCCTGCTGCTCCTCTTCTGTCTCGCTCACAACTCACGCTGCAGGAAAAAGCCAAACCGAAAATAAGTGACGTCAAAGAACCGTCCACAGGGGGGCGCTACGATTCGACTCAAACTAATGGAAAGAAACATTGACGTGACAGAAACAGAACCAAACCTTTTGAACATTGACTTGAACTTTGAACAAAAAGAAAAAGAGGAAGAAGAAAAAGAAGAAGAAGAAGAAGAGGAAGAAGAAGAAGAAGGAGAAGAAGGAGGTGGTGAGAAGAAACCTCCCAGAAGTGAGGGTGGGTTCTCCTCCTCCAGTCACAGTAGAACGACTGATTGTTTCCTTCACCACCTGTGGTCAGAGCCTGGAGAAGATCGTCAGACTGGACGCCCACTGAGGGGCGCTGCTGAGTGACTGATGGCTGTGGCTTTCTCCCACTCAGTGTGTGTGTGTAATTTTTATGGATTTTTCCCACCATTTCCAGCAGGAACCAATAAAAATGTTTCTTGACAAAAACGGTACTTTGACTGATTTTCTCTGTTTCTCTCAGTATTTCCTCCCACAGTACGGGTGAGTGCAGTAAAACCTCCCTCCATCCAGGCCGTTTGCAGTACTGTAAACTCCACCTAGTACTCACTGCAGTCGACGCTAACCTTCCCTCTGCCATCACCGTTGACTGACTTCCTGTCTGAGAGGAAGACGCGCCGCTGCTCTCCACAGCCGCCGTAATTCTCTGAAAATGCTCTCTCTTTTTTCCCTCCCCCGTCTCACTGCCTTTTGTCTCCCCCGTCTCATTGTCTCCCCTCTTCCATCCCATCCTCTCGTCTCCTGTGGCGATGCGTCCTACCTGAGAAAATTGATGTAAA
>NC_024324.1:1126975-1129132 GCF_000523025.1 Cynoglossus semilaevis
CCCCCCCTCCTTTTCCGCCCCCCTCCCTCCCCCCGTCCCCCGCTGGACTCATTCTCTCCAGCTCACCCCCCATCTCCTCCTCAGAACATGAAAGGTTTAAGTGCAGCGTATTATCATAACAGTTGTAATGCCTCTCACCTGCCACCGGAGTGCTTTCTGACAGTAATTGTTGCCGTGGGAACACAAAGACTCTTTGTTTGCGGCAGCGTCTGTTCCCTGCTCAGATTTCCCCGGTGAACGCCTGAGAACAGGCGAAGTTTGTGGCAAACAAGCGAGGTCGGCAGGAAGGTCGCTCCGAGTGACAACGCCGCCGTTTGGACGCCGATTCCTCCTCCACCATTTTGTCTGGATGGATTACAGATTCTGACAGCCATTAAACCATATTTACAAAAAAAAACAATTCTTTTTAGAAAACCTGTCTTAGGGCTAGGGTCGGAGGAGGAGGAGTGATACCATATATTGCGATACTGTAAGCATGACGATATGACGTGATTTTTTTTGACAATTTAAATTTTAAAATTTCAATTTAAAAGCAGAACGTAAACATGTCTGAAAATGTTTGGACAAACTGGTCGACAGTTGATCTACAAAAACAAACTACAAGTTAGCAAACAAAACGACTAGCATAACAAACCGCTAATGTTAGCTGAAATAGATAAAACCAAGGTTAATTGTGACGTGCTGAGAGGCTGGAGAACAGTTAGCAAACTGAGCTAAAGATGGAGATGAAGGTAACCAGAGCTGAGTTAGCAAGAAACAGCAAACCTCGGAGGTCAGAGGTCAGAGGTCGTCAACGTCACTGACACCAGGATCTCACAAACATCAGACACAAATAAGAAGAAGTTTTCCACACTTACCATCAGATGGACCTCCTCCTCCTCCTCCTGGTGCAGCTGGGGAGAGACTGGGTGAAGTTCTGCAGGTGCAGCTCATCAGTGCCACTGCAGTAACTCTGCTCCACCACCAGTCCACATGTGGGCTTCAGTCCCAGCGTACTTGCGTTGGTCTTGAAATAGCCCCTGCTGGTCAGCGCAGGAACTCCCTGGTGCCGTGACTTCCCGGTGCCCGTGGCCCCGCCCACATCCATCACGTGGTCAGGTCGCTGCCGCGGGTTGAGTGTGATTTTAATTGGCGTTGAAGCAGCAGATGTAAAACATCGACCCACTTCCGCTGCGAGGCTCCGTCGTTTGTCCAGAAGTGTCGCAACATTAATCATTGTTACGAGGTGACGTCACCGCACGTGACCGGCGCTCAGCGCTGAGGCCCGCGGACCGAGTCGTAAAGAGGAACCTGAGACCGCGCTGCACGAAGTCAATGACAAATTCATTTACAGCTTTGGGGGAAGGGGGGGGGTTAAATCCACAGCTCTGCTGGACACCTCGTTCATCCTTTGTGTGCGGACAAAGCTGCGTCCTCTGAAGGACAGTGGAGCGAGGCGGAGGTGACCCTTGGCCTAGCTGCCAACGTTTGACGGGTTTCATCTTTCACACACACACAAGAGAAAAAAAAAACATCTTCATCAACGTAGTTTTCTTCATCAGGAAAAGAGGAAACTCAACTCTCGTTCACCTGCTCCTGTTTTATCTGCCAGCTCTTAGGAGTGAGCACAAATGCAGGGGAACAAGTGGGTGAGTGTACGAATTACTCTGTGTTTGTGGGTGGACGTGTGTGGGAGAGAGAGAGGGAGGGAGGGGGAGAGAGGGAGAGAGAGGGAGGGAGGGGGGGGAGAGGTCAAATGGGGGACAGGTGGAAATCAGCCAATAAGCCAAAATCTGATTTCCTGTGAGGTGAGGAGGAGAAACAAAAGGAGAAGGAAAGTGATGATGAGACAGGAGGAGGTGAGAGGAAGAGGGGGAGAAAAGGGGGAGAAAAGGAGGCCATAAAAACTCTCTCTCTCTCTCCCGCTCTCTCCCCCATTGACTTCCATTCATTTGATTTTTTAACCTCAGGACATGAGTTCCAGTCCCATCAGGACCAGAACTGTTTGTCTCAGAGACTCTCTGTCTCTGTTACAGATGTGGAACCAGGAACAGTACCAGGAACAGTACCAGGAACAGTACCAGGAACTGCTGTAGGAGCCGTGGCGCTGACACCATCAGCTGCCTCAGCAGCGCCCTCTGCAGGGTCGTGGCCCTCACCCCCTCCCTCACCCCCCAC
>NC_024324.1:1134048-1137704 GCF_000523025.1 Cynoglossus semilaevis
CTCCCGCGCCCCCCACGCTCCTTCTGTCACTGAGGTTCAGGGAGCGGCTGCTCCGTCTTCATCTGAGGGCAAAGGCTGGTCCAACACTGCCCTCCGCTGGACACCCGCGGCACTGCAGCTCCACAGGTGTCAGAGCAGAGTTTATGCGGAGATTCTGAACTAAATTTGTTTTGGAATTTGTTTTTTTTTTTATTATTTTCACGATTACAAATCCAACACACACTGTGTTGTCCCACCGCGATGACGTCACGACGGCAGCAGCTGGAACTGTTTTCAGTCCATTTAATTTGACTAATCGTCGCCACAGATCGGTGTTGGTGATGTTACAGTTAAATGAGATTAAACCGGATTAGTTCACGCTGGTCTTCATTAAACCGAATTAGATTTGAATTAATTACATCAGACGAAGAAAATAAACCTCTCGATTTTAATTGAATCGTTGTTTTATACAGAAACAGGATTTACTTTAGAAAATGTGTTTTCCCAGATGAGCAGAAAATACTGGGTAAATAATAACAGACAGAAAGAGGAGCAGAGAAAACTACTGACCAACATTAGTTTGACACACAGAGTAAACATAAGAATAACACACACACACACACACACACAGACATCGATCTTCACGGCGCTCATTAAATCGCGATTAACTCACCGTTCGCAAAAAGCAAAAATAATAATTATGGCACCTCTGGTGTGAGTTGCATGTGCAAAATGGCGCCCCCTGTGGCAGACTGTGCTGGTTTCAGAGAGACACGATTTAAATGTTCCTAAACTAGGACAAATAATGAACTTATTAGTTATTATTATTATTATTATTATACTGACTAACTTAGTGTATGATGTTCTGATGGTTATGTTGAAATGATAGGTCAGTCCACACCTGCTGTGGTTCTCTGGAGGAAATGATTCTCGATTCTCAAAAATAAATAAATAAAAAACCGACCACCAGTGTTTTACAGTGTCAGGTGGTTTAAAGCTGTGGTTTAAGGTACACACTGTGTCACGTGCGGGGGGGTTGGACTGGGGGGGGGGTTATTTTCAGAGCGGCCTGGTTCATAAATCAGCCTGTGATCTGACAGTGTGTGGTTGAAAAGGAAAGTGGGACTGAAAGAATGAGGGAGAGAAGTTCTAAATAAAAACTCTGGCTGAGTCGCATCACGGAGAGAAAAAAAAAACGACGAGTTTTTGGACAAACTCACATTTAGACTAAAAACCAGGACATCTGTCCCCCGTCCTCCCCCGGTTATTTATATCTGCTGCAGGGCAGAGTTAGAAGTGACATATGAGGGTGATTTAGAAATGTTGAATTAGCAGCTGCTCCAATAAACCGCAAAGAACGCCCCCTGGTGGCGGGAAGTACCACAGTCTCTCAGGTGAGCCGACTATTTTAACAGGAAATAAGAGTGATGGTTCAAATACCAGAGAGAAAAATAAATGAATTTAGATGTTTGACCCACTGCTGCCCCCTTCAGGTGAAATGCTTTTTGTGTCTAAAATCTTTCTTTTGAATTTTGACCAAACACTGCAGCACAAGAACACCAGGATCTCCTGTGAGTACGATTTAAATTATTTTACTCCAAGGTGAATTCAAATGGTGGTCTGAGGGCCACGCGTGGCCCAGATAGACCCTCTGAGTGGCCCGATCTGTGGTCCGTGACAAACGAAGAAAACACTGCAGTTGGAGAATGAGAGAACATTTCTACTGTGGAACAGACCATGAACGCAGCACCGTCTGTAGCCTAGCAACAGGCAACCCACAATGCATCACACGTGTGTGTGTGTGTGTGTAAGTGTTGAGTTCACCATCATGGTACATTCTTTTGGCAGACCCTGAAGGCATCGTTCAACAAGTCCAACCTCTGGAGCTTCTCAGTCCTGGATTGGACGGAGGTCAGGACCTGGTCAGGATCTTCAATCAGGATCTGGACCCATGGAGGAGACCCTGAGGTGCTGAGGGCAGGACCAGGGTTTTGACCCCATCAGTCTTCAGACCAGCAGTGACCAGAACCTCCACCACGGCTGCTGCCAACGACAGACGCAGAGAAGACAGAACGTAAAGATGTGGCTGTTGCCATGGTAACAGTCCAGCCTAACGTAACGTCACGGCCCGTCTTCATCAGTGCAGGTCACAGCAGCTTGGTCTCTGCTCCGGACAGAAGAGTTCAAGACGGAGGACAAACCTCTGAGTTTATCCACACCTGGACAACGACAGACAACGACAGACAGACGACAACAGACACGGAGAACAATCCTTTAGCTTCACCACGGGAAAACAAAGACAAAAATAACAACAATCCTCAGCTCCACCCTCCGTGGTGTGAACGCTGGTGTGAACTGAGTGAAGATGACACAGAGCTGAGAGTCAGGTTTGAACAACAGTGATTTAATAACATGACGTCATGTCATGGTTGTTACTGGTGAACCGCAGAGCCGTCATGTTTCTGATTCTGATTAACAATAAAAAAATAAAGTGTTAAATTCTATTTGTATTTGTGATACAACGTCCAAACACCAGAGGGCGACCTTAACTCAGTTATGTACAGGTTCAGCTCCTGGTTTTCAGTCAGAAGTCAACGTCATTCCCAATGCTTTTTAACCTCCCAGTTATTCTGCTCACTGTCCCGCAGGGGGCGTTAGAACAGCTCGTGATGAAGATGACGTTTCACACTCATCACATCAGTACTTTTAAAACATCACAATTTTCTTTATATATTTTTTTTTACTGTTTTTTTTTTTTTTTAAATCAGATTTTTTTTTGTTTATTCACGTGAGATTCAGGAGGTAAACTGTTTCAACTCCAACATTTTCAACGGTGATTCTTCTGTACAATCGGTACCAGGAACTGAGACAGGAACGTTAGCTCAAACTGATCATATTCCAAGGCCTGATGGTGAGTTAGAAAGTACTCACAGGAACTGCTGGTACCGACAGAACCTGAGTCTGAGTGTGTGTGTGTGTGTGTGTGTGTGTGTGTGTGTGTCCAGTGCAGAGTTATCAGGAACTCCAATAAAGTACTGGAACTAACTGGAGCTCCATATTACCGAGCGTCTACTCCATCATCATCATCATCACTGACGTCACTCCTGCACCTTCTGAAAACTGATCCACAGACGGAACTGTTTTCAGAACCAGCCCCTCCCCCACACACCCCAAAAAACAAACAAACAAAAAGTCAGACTGAACTGGAAGAAAAGAACAGGACGATAATCTGAACAAAGTCAAAGTGGGTTAAAGATGCTGGGCTTGGAGCGCCCTCTGCTGGACATTTGAGCTACAGAGATTTCTCTGGTGTAGTTTCCTCCCAGACAAACTGCAGTCACATCAGTTCACTGAGCTCCGCCCCCTCGCCCCGACCCCCCCACGCTGACCCGGCGGCTCCTCCTCTTAGCGACAGCCACAGTGGAAGTCAGCGTTGGGGTCCGTCAGGATCTTCTTCCGGTCTACGTGCAGACAGTCTATGTGGAACCAGGCATCGCAGACGTCACACTGGATCCACTGCACCGTGTCCTGCTGCGGCAGGCGACACCGCGGCGCCGCACAGGGCTCCACCGACCCCACCGCCGACCCCTCGTCGTCGTCGTCCTCCTCGTCTGAGGAGGACGACGACGACGAGGGGGGAGAAGAGGCCGCGGGGGTGGCAGCAGAAGAGGAGGAGG
>NC_024324.1:1139586-1146899 GCF_000523025.1 Cynoglossus semilaevis
TCGCCGGGCGCGGCCCGCGCGGGGGGGGGGGGGGGGGGGGGGGGAGGAAGGAGGAGGAAGAAGAGGCCGAGGAGGTGGAAGAAGAAGAGGAGGAGGACGGAGAGGGCAGAGAGGGCCGCGGAGGGAGCAGGTGTTTCCTGGGGCGACCCCGACGCTTACTAGAAGAGGAGACGGAGGAGAAATAAGGAGGTGCAGTTCAGAGGAGGAAAGGTTTCGTCAGGAAGACCGAACATCTCACCTGGTCTGATGGTGGAACCTCTGGACCTGGACCCTCCCCATCTCCTGGGCGTGGACCCTGACCGAAGGAGAGGCCAGGTTGTAGTTCTCTCCTCCAACCACCAGAGGGGAGAAGACTGGAGAGCTGTGAGCTCTGCGTCGGCCCCTCTGTGCCATCGGAGAACAGTGGGCCGGCTTCTGTTGGCGAAAGGCGGCCATGTTGCCCTGAACCACCGTCTTGATGCGATGCACCGACTCCACCCGTGGTGTGTGAGCGGAGGAGGTGCTGAAGGAGGTCTGCAGGAGGTGCTGGTGGTTCAGTCTGCTGTTGGTCATGGCGCCGTGGAAGCTGCCAATGGTCCGGATGCCCACGGGAAAGGGTTTGGCCTCCAGGGGGCGTCTGATGTCAGTGTGAGTCTTACGCAGCAGAGGAGTGAGAGGAGGAGGCGGAGCAGGAGTGGGAGAGTTAAAACTCTCCGACTCCGACTTGTAGAGTCTCCGCCTCTTCTTGGCCCTCACTCTCTGGAGCTCCACCACAGGTTCTGTCAGAACTGAACCACATGGAAATCCATTATCAGTAGGTGAGGACGCATGGGTTCAAGTCCCAGCTCCTGATGAAGAACGTTTTAACGTGTCAACGGTTACGCTGACGACGATCTGATTAATATCACAGAAGAGAAGACGTTTCATATCAATATTTTACAGGGCTAACGATACGATGTATTGCGATACCTTAGACACTTTTTTTATCAGTACATCGTAGGTAAACACACTCCTCTGCTCCTCACCTCCTTTACTCCTGGGCTCGTCAGAGCTGTCGTCCTCCAGCAGCACGGTGTGGGCCGATTTCCTCCTGCTCCTGGAGGTGGACTGGAGGGTCTTAGGGGTCGGTGCTGCTGGAGCAGAAGGAGGCTGAGGCGCCGCGGAGGGAGGTAGCAGTGAGGAGAAACCCACGGCCAGAGGAGGCGTGGAGGAGGAGCCGGAGTCTGAGACGGCGCCCTCGTGACTGTGGCTCCTCTTGAAGGTCCAGGCGCTGCCCTTCATCTTACTGAGGCTGCCGATGGAGCTGAGGATGACGGTGGCCCGGTTCAAGGACAGCCTGGACAGGTCCAGGTTGGTCTCCACCTTCTGATCCGAGTTGGTCCTGATCCTGTTCTGCAAATCGGAGGAGAACGTCCCCGCCTACAAAACCAAGCACCGGTAAGAGAGTGACCTCGTGACCCCGAGGCCACGGGACAGGAAACCAACCAGCCGGGACACGGGTTTACCTTCGGAATGGTGATGGCATCAAAGTCCAGAGGCCGAACTTTGACTTTCTGAAACAGGAAGTAAAACTCTGGGCTCCCCGGTCCAGTCTGACCCCCGAAGGTGAGGGTGTCTCCATCGGAGAGCTCCCACAGGATGCCAGCCTGGAGGCGGACCTCGTTGACCCAGGTTCCTGTAAGAAGGTGAGAATCACATGGTGTCGTGATTCGAGTGAGTCGTTAAGAGGTAAAAATACCAGTAAACAAATATTCGGTAAAAATACCAGTAAACAAGGTAAAAATACCAGTAAACAAATATTCATTAACGTACACGTGTAACGACATGTGTAACTGCAGGTTCTCTCTCACCATGACTGCTCCGATCTTTGACGTGGACCCTCCAGCCCTCCTCCTGTGAGGCCTCCTCCTGGTCCCCGCTCCCCTCCCTCTCCACATGTAGCTCAGCGTGGATGCGCGACACCACCGTAGAGTTCAGCGTGACGTCACACACCTCCGCCGCTCGGCCCAGGCGGAACATGCAGCGGCTCAGGCCCGGCCTGAACGTATACAGGTCCCGGGACGCGTCGCCCCCTGCAGGCCCGATGCGCAGCAGCTGGAAGCAGGGCTGCACGCCGGAGAGCATGACTGGAAGCACTGACTGCCTGCCACCACTAAAAAAAAAAAAAAAAAAAAACACCTCCTCCCTATCCTTCTCCTCCTTCTCCTCCTCTCTGAGCCTCCCTGCGGCCTCACCTGAACTGTGGCCGGCCCTGGTTTACAGTGGGCTGCATCCCATTACAGACACACAGCCATGTCCTCTGGAGCTGGAGTTAAAGTAAATCAGTGAAGTGTGTGGCAGTGAACGACACACACACACACACAGGGAACATGTGTGATTGAGCACAGACAGGTGAGGAGTCTTTACACAGACTGAAGACCTCAGCCCTGCTGCGCTGCACAGGTTGAAGAGGAGCAGAGGTGAAGCGTCTCGTCCAGAGGCGAGGACGCAGCTTCCTGTGTGATGTAAACAGCCTGAATATGAGGAGAGAAAATAAAGCTGTCCAGTAGGACAGGCAGCTGCGACTGTTAGCTGCAGCTGTGACGCTTTAATATTACCAAGTGTCAACAGTTGTCATCTGACTGTGTGTGTGAGAGATTAAAATCACAGTTTTCTGAAACACATCCGTCGTCTCATGTCTGATCTAGAAAGAGAAGGAGAAAGAAAAATCTTCAAATTTCAGTGGATTCTGACTGAAATATCGCGATATTTTCCATTTCTGATCCCGTATCATTCTCCTCCGTACGGTTTTCAGCCGGGACTCATTTATAAACTCGTACAATTATATTTTTCTACCGAAAATATTAATAACAAACCGGGACAGATGAGAAAATGTGAGTAAACTGTAGTAAACCGTTCACAAATGTCACAAATTACTACTTTTCTCCCATGACTTTTGTGATGTAATGACGCCATTTTCCGTCACACTGACAAAACTACGTGTTATGATGCTTGAAAAAAAGACAAAGAATTAGCTTAAATATATGTGCTAATAAAAAAAGATGGCGTCAGACTAAATAAGCCGATACAGAGAGACAAACTAAAACCCCGTGTTTGTCATCCGTTCAGATGATAAAGCACCAAATTAAAAGTGCAAAGACGATTTAAATATCTGTCACTTTGTACAATGTTTTACATCCGTGACAAGACTGATATGACGTTAAATTACTGTCGAACCTTCCGTTTCTGACGCCCAGCAGCGTCTGGGCTGCAGTGAAGTGACAGTGAAAGTCACCGCTGCCTTTAAACACTTACATTAACACGGACACACACACGTTCACGCTGCGTGTGTGTCGTGTCGAGCTCCCGACTCCGCCGACATTCGACGAACTCCTCCGGACTTTCTTTAACTTTGACTTCTTTGTCTTTTCCTGAAAGGATTTTGTCGCCGTTCCTCTCTTTTCCTCTTTGCTTCTTCTTCTCTGTCTCTTCGAGGAGGAAGTTCTTTGAAATTTGGCGCGTCCTCCGCCGAGGCTTCCGTGCGCTTGAATGCGTCACTTCCTGCCCCGCCTTGATTGGCTGAGGGCCAGGGCGCCTTTGGCAGCAGCCGGAAGAGAAAAGGGAAAGACAGGAATACGGAAGTGTGTCCTGTAACCGAATTAAAAGAATGAAACGGACATATTTGTATAGAACTATTTAAGAAATCGATTAATTAAATTCTTCTTCTTTTTCTTTCGACTTTTTTAAATTAATTAAATACAATTAATTTAAAGGTCAAATACTTTTCTATAGCACGAGTAAAAAAAGGTGTAATAATAAGGCTGACAATACTGTGAAACTAACGCATTTCTGATAATAAAAATAATAATAATAAGATCGCCGTAAACACAGTAAAAGTGAGTAGGAGTAACAAAAAAAAAAAACAAGCGCACACATTTTTGCGTGGGTCCCTGTTGAAAACTGATTTAATTGTAATACGTTATTCAATACAGAAAAAGAGAGATTTACAAAAGTCTGGGCATAGTTCCACACAGTATGAAGATATAAATAATCATTAGTTATTTCTTCAAGCAAAGGAGATTATATATTTGCACCGTATATGTCACGGTGGGTCTCAGAAGAAGCAGACCTGGACGGGGGGGTTGGAGGGGAGGGTCCTTGACTATAATAATTGCGTGGGTCCCTGTTGAAAACTGATTTAATTGTAATACGTTATTCAATACAGAAAAAGAGAGATTTACAAAAGTCTGGGCATAGTTCCACACAGTATGAAGATATAAATAATCATTAGTTATTTCTTCAAGCAAAGGAGATTATATATTTGCACCGTATATGTCACGGTGGGTCTCAGAAGAAGCAGACCTGGACGGGGGGGTTGGAGGGGAGGGTCCTTGACTATAATAAGCACCTAAGGTCAGGATGGATTCATGCAGGAGGTGAACTGTACAGAATAGTGCAATAAATACTGTTATTTTGAGCATTAGTCTACAGGTCAGCATGCTGCATGTACACTGAGTCTGAGGTTTACACCAGGACAGCAGGTGGCGATAACACTGTCATAACTGTCTAATACAGGGACAGTTACTGAGCAGGTTCATAACAGGAACATAGTTCATAGTTTTTGTTTGTTTTTTTGGTGCTCAATTTGATGCTACAAAAAAATTCTACCCACAAACTGTGCACAAGCAAGTTTATCCATTCATTGGAATTTTTTTTTTTTTTCAGATAATGCACTTCGGGACGTACATTTGTCCCAGTGTAAACACACTTATCATACTGTTTGATTTTCTTGTTATAAAAAATCACATTCTCAGGTGCTGGAAGTGACAAAGACACAAGTGATGAAAGACAAGTTAGAAGCAAACAGGATGTCAAGAGAGTTTGTTGCTGCTTTCAGACATGAATTATCAGAGAAAGGATTGGCATTTTTAAAAGTAGCTCAAACAACTAACAGTTAGCCAAAGGAGGTAGCGTCACATGCTAAACAGTTAGCTCAAAAGCCCATTCAAGTGACAGGGTGGTTGGAATTTAGCTCATAATATCAGACAAGTATATGAACAGGTTTTTTTGGGGTTTTTTTTAACTTGACTTTGAATTCATGTCAGAAAGCAGCTAAAAAAAACAAAATATAAAATACTGGCCTGTAGGTGGCAGCATTAGTGTCCAGAACCTGACTCTTTGGCCACAGAGTGGTCCAGTTTAGGAGACGTGGACAGCATCTCCGCCAAACTCTGACCAGAGGTGACGCTGTTCTGGGCAGGAAACCCATAATCAGAACCAGATCTAGAAGATCTTGGACGGTCACCTGCTGTGGGCCGCATCAGGATAGTGATGACTTAGAAGGTTCTGATTGGACGTCTGACCATGACGTGGTTCTTCTTCTTAAGGTGGCGTCTTTTTTTTTTTTTAATCATGTGGTTAAAGGACCAGTTTTTTGAAGATCGTAATAAAATGTTGCATCGTCGTCGCAGTAAGAACGATAAAGTGTAAACATGCATCGTCGCATCTTCAACCCTATTTACACACCGTTAGCTCCGTCGCTACGCCACGGTCGCGGTTCACCAACCAAATCCTGAACACTTAAGGACCAGCGTTACATCATCAGTGGGCGTGTCAAGCTGAAGAAACACAAGAACTTTGTTCCTCCTGCTGGAGAAACCAAACATGACGGTTGATGATTCCAGCGATCCACAGTTCTGGTTCCGTCAGGATTAGTCCCTGACAGGAACACAGTTCCAAACAGAACCAGAACCCAATCAGGATCATGGCTGGTTTGAAGGTGCAGCAAGACTAGGGTGTGAATGGTGTGATTCCACTGTCCACCTGTAGGTGTCAGTAATGTTGCTGTTATTATTGCTTCATTAACCCTTTGGACCATTTTCAAACACAGGAACGTCTGTGAGAACCAGAATCGGTCCAGTCAGGTTCTCCCTGCTCTGGAGTTAGAGGTTCAGACACGTTCAGCTACATGACCAGTGTGTAGGAAACAGCGACCTCCCATGGGGACATGTGGGACTGTCAGGGGTTTTTTGTCTGTCTGTTGGAACTGAATGTTTGTGCTGTTTGTTCAGACGTCCAGTGTCTGCCCCCCCCACCCCCCCCCCCTCTGAGGTAAACTGTGACTGAGTGACATCACAGGAGGATCATGGGAAGTCCTGAGGCATAGTGTGTTTGTGTGGATACTGAACTACTGCCCCCTACTGTATGCTTGGCCACCATGTACTGTGTTCCTATTAAAGATCAGTTTGGTCACTGGTCCAGGATGTGGGCCACAACCCTCACTTTTGCTACAATCAGACCAACTGCTCCTTTCTTTGTGGGCTCCTTTTTTCCGACCAATCATTTTGCTACATTTCATCGAGGACAACATTTTTTTTATATGTTTGGCCTCTGACCTTCTGACCCAATGAGCCAAAACACTGTATTAATGGACCAGTGTGCAGCACCACCTAGAGGTGATAGAAGGAATCCATGAAGGACAACGACCCAGAGTCCTCAGCATATATATATATATACTATATATACTAAGTCAACTGAACTATAACTAAGTCAACTGAACTATAACTAAGTCAACTGAACTTTCACTGGACTGTAAACCTTCAAAGTCGCCCCCTGCTGGAGTATGAGGTTGTAACTTCTCCACCTACAGTGGACGACGGTTTGCGGTTCAGGTCCTTCTGGAAGTTTCCGTGGACATTTCAACAGCGCTGAGGTCGGAGTGGTCGACCGTTCATCAGGTTTGTTCTGTGGAAGCGGGGGCCGAGACAATCACTCTTTTTTATGTGTGTCCTGGTGATAATAGAGTAAGTGTGTGTGTGTGTGTGTGTGTGTGTGTGTGTGTGTGTGGGCGGAGAGAAATGCAACCATCACCAAAAACACTGTGGGTGTAAACGTGGAGGAACGAGGGAGAAGATCTCTGCTGCTGACACTGTTGGTTCTGTTCCTCTGAAAGGTTCTGATGATGATGTCCATCTGTCCATCTGTCCATCTGTCCATCTGTCCATCTGTCCATCTGTCCATCTGTCCATCTGTCCACCAGATCATCACTCCTCCATGTTCAGATTTTCACTGTTTTTTTTTTCTGCATGCACTGGTTCTAATCTAAGGTCTGCGGTCCTCTGTGGGTCCAAACTACAGTTTCTACCTGAATGTTTGTTGTAAATGCATGCATTTTTCCACATTGTTTTCCACGTGAGCTCAGACGCGTCAACGTCACCTCCTCCATCAGGGGGCGGAGCAGTCAATCTTTGAACTGTACCTTTAGTGCAACTCTTTTTTTTCCACTGATTTTCTCCAGGTGTGATGTGATGAATGGATGTTCAACAGTGATGGAGGACTGGAGGTGATCGGGGGGT
>NC_024324.1:1156729-1161647 GCF_000523025.1 Cynoglossus semilaevis
GGGGGGGGAGCGGGGGGTCAGGGGGCAGGGGGTCAGGGGGTGGGGGGGTGCAGCTCGATGTGTGGATGAGGACGAGGATGAGACGTGAGCAGAAACAAAACTTTCCTGGAGCGTCGAGGCTCAGGTGCTCGGAGCTGACTCCTCCTTCAGGGCGGGGTCTCCACTCTCCCCTCCCTCTGTCTTGACTGAATCTGAGCCGATGGTGCCCCTAGAGGCCGTTCCGGGTGACGCCGTACCACACAGGCTGCCGTCGGGCGTCGCCGCTGCCAGGGAGCGAGGATTGGAGGCAGGGCTGGAACTCAGGACGGAGTCCGGGGTCCGGCTGGTCAGGTTGACGTCGGGGACGGCGGTGGTCTCCAGGCTCTCAGACTGGACCTCGTCGTTCACGGCCGTCGGGGAGATGGCGTTCATCAGGGGTTTGTGCGAAGGGTAGGTCACCGCGGCATCGGTGTCGCTGTCCAGCGGGGCGCCGGAGGCGGTGAACTCCACGCCAGAGTCGCTCATCTCCAGGAAGTTGTCCGAGGTCAGAGCCTGGTACCGACCCGGTTTGGCCACTTCAAGACCCTGGGAAAAAATATGAACAGAGAAGTCAGTCATTAAACACATGCAGCCTGTGGCCCACACCTGTGGCCCACACCTGTGGCCCACACCTGTGGGCTGTGACCCATATAATCGGGATGTAACACAACAACAACTGAAGAGAGAAAACAGGAAGTGGAAAGAGTTCCTTTCTTTACAGGAACAAGTTCTTCCCACGTTCTGTTCCAGCACCTGAACGTCTCCTAGGTCAGTGATTCCAAACCATCATGTCTGTAACTAAAGGCCACGCCTACTCCACGCCATCACAGACGAAGGAGACGAAGGAGGAAAAAGGAGGTCAGAGCAGAAGCAGCATGAATAATTCAGGCTGATGTTTCAGGACCACAGTCACAGCCGTGGTGACGGTACCGACCGACACCGTCGCTGGTTACTGACTCATCCTGTACAGGGAGAGTTCCAGAAGGTTCTCCTCAACCACTGACCTTGATGGTGACCTCTATGCTCTCTGAAGGCTTATCACAGGACGACTGCAGCAGGGACTCCTCCGTGAACCTGGTGTAGGCCTCGTGGACCACCTGCAGGAGCGCACACACACACACACACACACACAAACACACACACACACACACACACAGCGTGAGGCTTTCACTGCAGCTGAGTTTCCTGTTCATTAAAAATACATCGACACGTGTCCAACGAACAGGTTAAAACAAGACAGGTGTGACGGAAGAACTGCAGGAGGAGGAGGAGGAGCAGGAGGAGGAGGAGCAGGAGGAGCAGGAGGAGCAGGAGGAGAGCTCCTCCACTCCTCCTCCTGCTCCTCCTCCTGCTCCTCCTCCTCCTGCTCCTCCTCCTGCTCCTCCTCCTGCTGCTCCTCCTGCTCCTCCTGCTCCTCCTCCTCCTGCTCCTCCTCCTCCTCCTCCTCCTCCCCCTCTTCCTCCTCCTGCTCCTCCTCCTCCTGCTCCTCCTCCTGCTGCTCCTCCTGCTCCTCCTGCTTGAGTGTCAATCAGTCCAATGTCCTTGAGGATCAGGGGACGGACAGTTCCAGGACCTGGAGCCAGGTTCACTTCATCTCCACTAATCCATCGACTTCCTGTCACCTGGAGCAGCGGATTCTCCTGAGACGGAGACACGACGATCGAAGGAACTGCTTCAGGTTTGAAACAGTACCAACGACGTCGATCGACGGCGATTCTTACAGATATTCTATAATTAGAATCATGATGTCATATTATAAATAAATAAATAAGTCACGTTTCCATGTGTCGCACAGTCTGAGCAGAGCCAACGCCGTGGGGAGGAGGTCCACCATCTGACTGTTTAGCAGCAACTCACTCACACACACACACACACATATGCCCGCACGCCCCCACCCCGCCCCCAGGGGGCATCACCTGTCTGAAGGCCTGGCCTTCTCCTTTGTCCGTCTGCTGAGCGAGCAGCAGCAGCTTCTTGTTCTTCTCGTTCCTCTTGTGGACCTTGTAGAGACAGGACAGCAGGCAGACCAGCAGCATGAAGGCGATGAGAGCCAGCATGGCGAGGACGGCCACGGTGAGACGGGGCAGTCTGTAGGCTGAGGCCAGGACAACAACGGGTCAGTCTGTCTGTCAGTCTGTGTGTTGATGTGACGACTGTGGTCAGAGGAATGATAAAAGAATCTGTCTCTAACTGTTCCTCCACCTACTGTCCACAGGCAGGTACCGCACCCAGAAACTACAGTCAGAGGACCACATCTGGGCCACGAGCCATCAGTTTTGAACCGTCCTACACCCTACTAATAATTATTAACATTGTTATTGTTGCGATGTTCTTTATATCCTGGACATGGAGAGAACTGTTAGAAACACAGGTTCTGAGCTGAACCAAACTGGTGGCTCGTGGCCCAAATCCAGTCCTCCAAATATTTCCTTTTGGCCCAGATGAATGTTTATATTTATGTTTTCACAGCAATGAATTCTTTAAAACATCGCAGAGTTTCTGGGTGTAGTACCTGCTCCTCACCAGTACCAGGACAGTCTACAGACTACAAACGCGTGTTGCGGAGACTTTTCTCTTACGTTCCACCTCGATGTAGACGTGGGCCACGGTGAAGCCGGTCAGGTCCGTGACCTTGAAGACCCCGGTGTCAGCCTCCAGGACCTTCTTCATGAAAAGGTCTGATCCGTCCACCGTCAGCCGGCCCTCCAGCTGAGGGTCCATGGGCGTCACCAGGACGCCCTGGTCCACGACCACCCGGTCCACGTTGTCCGACTTGGGCCTGTAGACGATGCTGACGTTGGTGTGGTGCAGGTACAGTTCTATCTCCAGGTTCCCGCCGTAGGGGAGATGCAGGAAGGTCTGGTGTTCTGCGTGGGACCACAGTTGGAGATGAGACACGGACTCAGCCCGGAGGCCGGGCCGAGAACTGCAGCGGACTGACCTCTGACGTTCAGGCAGTTCCTCCTCCGGACCTTCCCGTCTCGGTCCAGCACCGTGAAGCTGCCCACGTCCGTCATCCTCACCCCGTGCAGCGTCACCCGTTTCTCCGACACGCTCAGACGTCCCACGTAGTCCTCGGCGGTCACGGCCGTCTGGTTGAACAGGACCACGGACGGAGCCTCGCTCACGTGGTGGACTTCGGTTTGATTGACCTGGACCAGCGTGGGCCTGAAGAACAGAATCCACTGGTTTAGGGAGGATGGGTTCAAATTCTCAACGACTTATAATAATTATTCAAAACAAATCCATGTGCTGTAATGCATTGTTTCCCAAAGACTGGGTCGCGACCCTCAGGTGGGTCGAAAGAGTTTTTGTTTTCGGGTCGTCTCACATCACGTTTCCCAGGAGTTTACATAATAATGTCTGTTGACTCGGGTCACGAAGGTTTGAGACTACGTACACATGGGCCAAATCTAATTACACGGCGGGCCAGATTTGGCCCACGAGCCTGAGGTTGGACAGGTGTGCTGTGACTGTAGCGTGTGCCTCCACCTGAACTCCAGGGTGATGGGGCCTTGGACCTGGTTGAGGTGGATGTAGTAGGTCTCTCCGTACTTCACCACCTGCTCCAAAGCGCAGTCTGAGGAGGAGAAAAACAAACCCGTCAGAGGACGACGTTCTCCCAGAGGAACCGACTCCGACCCGTCGACCTCGTCACCTTTGACGACGAGGATGAGCTTCTTCACCGCGGCGGGGTTGTTGAGGTTCTTGATGATGTAGGTGCCCTCGTCCTCCTTCTGGGCGTCGTCCAGCACCAGGTGACCCAGGCTGTTGAGGTAACAGCGTGGACTCGTCACCACGCCGGCCTTCATCAGGACCGCCTCCCCCGTGTTGTTGGACTTGGGCTTGAACACCACTTCAGCCAGGTGTCCAGGCGGCACGTCCATGTGGATGTCTTCACCGAAGAAGGCCTTCCTGCGTTCTTCTTTGGCTGTCGGAACAACGAGTCTGGAGTTAATCTGGTCTGGAGTTAATCTGGTCTGAGGTTAATCTGGTCTGGGGTTAATCTGGTCTGGGGTTAATCTGGTCTGAGGTTAATCTGGTCTGGGGTTAATCTGGTCTGGGGTTAATCTGGTCTGAGGTTTAATCTGGTCTGGAGTTAATCTGGTCTGGAGTTAATCTGGTCTGGAGTTAATCTGGTCTGGAGTTAATCTGGTCTGGAGTTAATCTGGTCTGGAGTTAATCTGGTCTGGAGTTAATCTGGTCTGGAGTTAATCTGGTCTGGAGTTAATCTGGTCTGGAGTTAATCTGGTCTGGAGTTAATCTGGTCTGGGGTTCAATCTGGTCTGGAGTTAATCTGGTCTGGGGTTAATCTGGTCTGGAGTTAATCTGGTCTGGGTTTAATCTGGTCTGGGTTTAATCTAGTCTGGGACTTTTACCTTTGACGGAGGCAGAGACGGCTGTGAAGGAAAGACAAACACAGTCAGTGAAATGAAAACAACAACAACAGGAAATGAAGTTTGTCTTTGAGAAGAATCGACTTCCTTTCTGTTTGTTTGTTTGTTTCTGTGGTTCAGTGTGTGTGTGTGTGTGTGTGTGTTTGATTCCCACAAAGTCGGTCCTGACCGTTCATTAGTGCCGGCTTCTCCCCAGTGACTGATTATGTTGGTTCTTACCAGAGCAGAACAGGACGCTCAGCACCGCAGCGTTGATTACCTTCATCTCCAACAGTCGTCTGGGGGGAGGAGCCTTAAAAAAACTGCCAACCAACAAACAGAGACCTTCATCAAAACTTTGCTGAATCAACAAAGACGTAGCCAGGTTGGCCAGTACAGTAACCCTGCCCCCCCCCCCCCCCCATAAAACCCACAACGCTGCTGCCAGTTTGAGTCCACGCAGAAGAAGAGGAAGAAGAAGAAGAAGAAGAAGAGGAAGAAGAAGAGGAAGAAGAAGAAGAAGA
>NC_024324.1:1162759-1164919 GCF_000523025.1 Cynoglossus semilaevis
GGACCTGGACCTGGACCTGGACCTGGACCTGGACCTGGACCTGGACCTGGACCTGGACCTGGACCTGGACCTGGACCTGGACCTGGACCTGGACCTGGACCTGGACCTGGACCTGGACCTGGACCTGGACCTGGTTCTGTGTTATAATCCCCAGACCAACAGAAACCATTACAGTCTGGTCTCCTGTACCAGTGAGTGATAATTAAAAATAAATGACATCACAGTCCACAGGAGACCTGGGCCACAGGGGGGTGCTCAAGAGGCTCTTAGTGCTTTAGTGATCAGAGTGAAGTGGGTTCCAATCCCCTCACATTACCGCTCCACAGAGCCATTAGCTTACTGCCTGTGTGAGCGCTAATGCTGCGGTGCTAGCAGAGGCCATAAATCTGAGGTCGGGGGTCGGTCAGAGAGGAGAAGTTTTTCACCGAGGAACGAAAACACAGTAAATATAAAGAAAACACAGTAAATCTGAACGTGTACTCAAATACACACAAATACTATGAGTATTTTCAACAGTTTTTTCTCCAGAAACCAAGTAGTTCCTCCAGGAGTACGAGAACGTCACTGTCCACCTTCGTCCAGGAACAGGTCAGTCCCCCAGAGGGAAGATGCTAAATAGGGGGCGCTGTTCCAGTAGGGTGACCTTTGACCTCTCCTCTCTCTGTTTCTTTAAACCTGTTTTTTAATTAACTTCTGAGAACCTTAAACTGACCTGGACCAGACCAGCAGGTCATTTAATCAGACTGAAAGAAACAGACTGGAGTCGAACCTCTGACCTCACTGAGAGCCACTGCTGCCTGTGCTGCCGCTGCTGGGTCGTCATTATATAAGACATGAGTCACTACAGACAGAAAAAAAATAATCCTCAGAGAACTCCTACACATGCAGTACCAGGGAGGAGCGGTTACTGCTGCTGCCTTACAACAAGAACGTCCCTGGTTTGAGTCCCTGAACTCCATGAATATTTGACGATTAATTGTTACTAAGAAAATCAATACAGTGATAAAGAATATTGATCGAGTATCGCGATATTTCAGGGAAACTGCAGTGTTTATGTGGAGAAATAGGTGGCGCTGGAGAGACACTCCACTGGGCTTTTCACGACAACTGACAGTGTCCAACTTCCTGTCACCTGCGACAAACCAACCCACTCCTGCACCGCGCTGCAGCAGTCTGCAGGAAATGCCAGCGTTTAGCTTCACAAACAATCGTAGCTCCTCCTCCTCCTCCTCCTCCTCCTCCTCCACGGAGGAGTCACGGAGCTGAGCTTCAAATACTCTACAACACCACACGGATTCATGTCAGCTCTCCGGCGTTGGCCCCAGATCTCCCCCCTTTACTCCCCCCTCCCTCCTCTTTAGCTTCATCCCACTTTTCCTCCTCCTCTTTTTACGCAGGAGGAGCAGCTGCTGCTGCAAAAGGGTGTGTCATGAATGGGAGGACGGGGGCTGTCCCGCTACGAGAGAGCGGGAGAGGGAGGTGGGAGGACGGGGGTGTCCGGATGGAAGATGGAGGAAACCAGAGACTGAGGCAGAGAGAGGGAGGGGGGAGAGAAAGGGAGAGAGAAAGGGAGAGCTGAAACCCACCCCTCAGCGGACACCGTGATGCCGGCGTCTGAGCATGATGGGAAATCAATGTTGATGTAGGAGTACAGCAGGTACATGGTCTGGTCTGGACCCCCCCACACACACACACACCCACCCCTCAGCCCCCGACCCCCCGCTTTATCAACACTTACTGACAGCAGATCATCAGTTCATTTCACAGTGGAGTCAGGAGGTGAGGAGGAGCAGCACCCTGAGGAGGTCCAGACCCAGAGCAGGACTGACCCGGTCAGGGATTATCAGGTCCATATGTGTGAAGACACACCAACATCAGGACTAAACCACCACTCCTCCTCTCCTCCTCTCCTCCTGCTCCTTCTGTCTCAGTCCCTGGAAGCTTCTTCCCTGCTGGGACAATCCCAGTCCAGTCCCAGTCCAGTCCCAGTCCAGTCCCAGTCCAGTCCCAGTCCAGTCCCAGTCTGGTACCGGTCTGGTACCAGACTGGTACTAACCCTAACCCTGCAGGATTGAATTAAATGTTTAGTTAAATGTTGAGTCTCCTCAGCCTACCTCTGTCCAGCCTCCAATCCGAACGATGTTTCTAATCCCAGGTCTG
>NC_024324.1:1164941-1172441 GCF_000523025.1 Cynoglossus semilaevis
GATGCGGTCTGGAGGAATCACTCTCTTCTCCTCCTCCTCCTCCTCCCTTCCTCTCTGTCCGTTTCTTTTTTCTTTTCTTTTCTTTTTTTTTTTGTAAGGTCCTCAAACCGCCGGAAAGACCGGGAGCAGAGTCCACTGATCCGCTGAACACACGACAGGTTCACGGCTCGTGTCGGGGTTCGTGGCAGCGCTCGGAGCGACTCGGAGAAAATCGTCAGAAAAATCCGCCTTCGGGCGATTTTAACGGAAGAAGAAGAAAAAAACAGGAAGTAGAAAAAGCTGATGATAATGAAAAAAGAGGTTGTGGAAGAACAAGAGGACGAGGAGGAGGAGCGGAGGGGGGAGGAGAGGGGGGGAGGAGAGGGAGGATACGAATTGTTATTAATTTAAAACAAATAAATAAACTTCAAATGAAGATTTCATTTCATGAAACATTCTTGTGGACTCGGTGGTCAGTGATGACCAAGTCCTGGTTCTTGATGCAGTGGTCTCAATGTGGGGGGCGTGGAGCAACTGTGGCACAGCGAGACCGATGAATTTAAATTTTTATTTTCTGTCTTTGTGACTCGATGGGAAAACAGATTGATTTTTTAAAATTATTTTACTTTCTCCCCCCCAAAGGTGAATGCTGAAATATCATTGCCTTGACAACAGTCTCATCAGTCGACTGGGGGGTGGAGGAGGCAACTGTTGCCAAGTGATGTCTCTTTTTTATTATTTTTTTAACATCCAAGATTTTTCTAATTTTAAAATTGAAACCTAAACTGTGACGGTACGTTAGCACGACCAAACACCTGGTTTCACCCCGTGGTCCTTGAAGGTGCCGGGCACCATGGGGTTTTTTTAACCAGTGTTTCCTCCTGCAGCTTAAAAAAAAAAAGAAAGAAAGATTTGAACCAGAAACACTGCTGTAAGGTGTGAGAGCAGAACTTTTATTGAACACTGACTGGAAGAAGAGTTAACACTGACAGAGACTGTAAACAACAACAACAACAACAACCGTAGACATCAACAGTTCATGGAGGAATGTGGGACAGTGATTTTTAACATCAATGTAAAAACCCGACCGTCTTTTGGTGAATCTACAGAAAAATTACCAAAAATAATAATAAGAAGAAGAATTCCAAGAAATTGAAACAACACAGAACAGGAACTGAGGTAAATTCACTTTCACCCGTGACAATTACAACAACAACAAAATTAAATGTTACATCAAGTGTCTCCTACGGAGCTCCTAAAGGGACATGGGGCGGGGGCTCCTCCCCCGTCTCCCCCAGGAGCTTCATAGTCCTCAGCTCTGATTGAGTGATTTTTTTTTTTCCTTTTTCCTTCAGGCATCGTCTTCCACGTCCTCCTCATACTCGCCCTCCTCCTCGGCCGTGGCGTCCTGGTACTGCTGGTACTCCGACACCAGGTCGTTCATGTTGCTCTCGGCCTCGGTGAACTCCATCTCGTCCATGCCCTCGCCCGTGTACCAGTGGAGGAAGGCCTTTCGTCTGAACATGGCGGTGAACTGCTCGGAGATCCGCTTGAACAGCTCCTGGATGGCCGTGCTGTTGCCGATGAAGGGGACGGCCCTCTTCAGGCCTCGCGGCGGGATGTCGCAGACGGCCGTCTTCACGTTGTTGGGGATCCACTCCACGAAGTAGCTGCTGTTCTTGTTCTGGACGTTCAGCATCTGCTCGTCCACCTCCTTCATGGACATGCGGCCTCTGAACACGGCGGCCACCGTCAGGTAGCGCCCGTGGCGTGGGTCGCACGCCGCCATCATGTTCTTGGCGTCAAACACCTGCTGGGTGAGCTCCGGTACCGTCAGGGCACGGTACTGCTGGCTCCCCCTGCTGGTCAGAGGTGCGAAGCCAGGCATGAAGAAGTGCAGGCGGGGGAAGGGAACCATGTTGACGGCCAGTTTCCTCAGGTCAGCGTTGAGCTGACCGGGGAAGCGAAGGCAGGTGGTAACGCCGCTCATGGTGGCGGACACCAGGTGGTTGAGGTCGCCGTACGTGGGCGTGGTGAGTTTAAGAGTGCGGAAGCAGATGTCGTACAGGGCTTCGTTGTCGATGCAGTACGTCTCGTCGGTGTTTTCCACCAGCTGGTGCACAGACAGTGTGGCGTTGTACGGCTCCACCACGGTGTCTGACACCTACAGGCAGGGAGAGGAAGTGTCAACAGCCGTAAAAAATTTTTTATCTTAAATAAATCTTTTAATAACAATCATTCTTTGGCCACCATTCAAACTTCTTATCTCGACAACATAACTAGTCATTTTAACAATGGTCCAACAACAACAGGTCAATTCATTAAAGACCAGTAAAGTGCAGCTGCAGCAGCACTGAAACATGAATATTTTATTAGGACGTTTCCATGGAGCAGCCCCTGAGGCTGTTACCTTGGGGGAGGGCACCACACTGAAGGTGTTCATGATGCGGTCAGGATACTCCTCCCTGATTTTACTGATGAGCAGCGTTCCCATACCGGAGCCGGTGCCTCCGCCCAGGGAGTGTGTGAGTTGAAAACCCTGCAGGCACTCGCAGCTCTCCGCCTCCTTCCTCACCACATCCAGGACAGAGTCCACCAGCTCCGCCCCCTCTGTGTAGTGACCTTTGGCCCAGTTATTTCCTGCACCACTTTGACCTGCGAACCGAGAATAATCATAGTTCACTAAGATTATTGTGCCATCTTGATTGATTTATTTATTTATTTTTAAGATACTACTCCAACAGCTCTTACCAAAAACAAAGTTATCAGGTCTGAAGATTTGGCCAAAGGCTCCAGAGCGAACTGAGTCCATGGTGCCTGGTTCCAGATCAACCAGAACGGCTCTGGGAACATACTTCCCACCTGGAACAAACACAAAGTGGATAAAAACATTACTGGTTTGTTTTACTTGTTAGTTCAACTATCAAAAAAAAAAAAGAAAAAAAAGATTAAAGCACTTTAAATTTTTTTTAATTTGATTCAATTCAAACGGGTTCAAATTTAATTTGATTCAATTCAAACGGGTTCAAGTATCACTGCGAAAACTTGTGTTGCAGTCCCTCATGTGGCCACTAGATGGAGACAACGCTCTGCATATGGCGTTGGTTTAAATGTTGTGATCTCTCACCACTGGCTTCATTGTAGTAAACACTGATCCTGTCCAGCTGCAGGTCACTGTCTCCGTGGTAGGTTCCTGTTGGGTCGATGCCATGCTCGTCACTGATCACCTCCCAGAACTAGAACACAAAAACAAAAGTTCTTATTCAGCTTCCAACAATATATGAAATTAAAAACTTTAACCTTGAGGACTACTTATAAAAAATAAATAAATAAACTCCCAACATGAATTCCCCTCAGTGTCACTTCTCTGAAGAACTGTATATTTATGGGAATACATTATGGTTATAAATTTAAACCCCGGCCGTGACACTTGTAAACAGACTTCCCCTGAGGCTGAAACCACCAACATCCCAATGTGCAGCTGTAACATGGACTGAAAGGCCGAGTCACATGAGTGAGAATAACAAGTTCCCGTCTGTGTGCATCGTGGCTGTGACTCTTAATGTCGACTCTGTCCTGTGTATGTGCTAAAGATAAAAAAAAAAAAAAACATCTACCCGTCGACAGCAGTCACAGGATCGGCTAAAAACAACATGTTCCATCCATGAATACACACATCACTGTGTCTATTCAGTGGATTACACACACACACACACTGTACCATCACATCACTTACACACATGGCACTTCTGTGTGTAGGGTTGTAAGAACATATTGATAAACTGAGCCATTAATAAAGTCCTATCTCTGTCTATATTAAGATATTTAATTTCACTGTACTCTATCAATACTATAGGCACAATGATATATGTCTCCCTCAGACTCTGCCCCCCCGCTGTTCCCCGCTGGAACAGAGGGATCTACATTTGGATTCACTAGAGAGAAAAGAAAAAGAACATGAACCAACACCAGGAATATTGGACTGGGAGTTGGAGAGAAAAAAAAAAAAATCAATAACTGATCAATGACTGAGGTGATTGATACGGGATCAGGAGGAGAGATCACTGTGTATCAATATATATTCTTACATAACTAATAGACGGTGCCCTCTTGTGGCAATATATAATGTGGGTTAGATATTAGTTATATACTACAAGACACGTAGCAGAATGAGCTAATGACCTTTCACCTTTAAAACACTGGTCCAACTGATAGCAGTGAAAACAAGTCAGCATCAGTCAGAGCTGTGGTTCAGGTCCATGTGATGAACCGGCTGAAAACGCAGCCGTAAAATTACATCATTTGTGCATTTGAAGAGCACAGACACACAGAGTCGCTTGTTATCCCCCTCCCCCCCCCCACCTCAGCCCTCACCGTCCCACTGCGTTCCTTTCTTCTGCCTCAGCAAATCTCTTTTGCCTTTCTTTCCTTCTCACCCTGTAACCCCCCCCAACCCAACCCCACCCCTTTCGTTGCTCTTTTCGCAGTGACAATGAATGCAGCTCGGTGGACCAATGGTGCGGGGGCAGCAGCTACACGCCACCATCTGCTCCAGACTGACCACATTCATCAATCATGGGTCTGAACACGCCTTCGGCTGCGTTCACGCTCAGATATTACATTTCATGGATCCAAGTCTGTTCAGTCCAGCAACATTCCTTCATGGAGCTTTTATTAACTCCAGCACAGGCTTTAACTACCGCTGTTAGTTAATGAGGGTGTTCTCATCTGTAGAAATGCTGCCCCCTCTCTGTGACACCCACCACCTCCACCCCACTTCCTCACTTTCTTTGATTTTTAGCTAGTTTGCTATTGTGTTAAAAAATAAAATAAAATATAAATCTGACCCAGTATGACAGCACCAAGTCAACCAAAATGTTGGGGGGGGGGCAGCTGCTTTTCATTGCCTGTCGGTTGTGTTTGTCTGTAACGTTAATGATATACTTTTGATGTAACAATTGTTACATTTTCTGTCTTTCACATCACGTGACTCTGTATAATCTAAGGTAATTTCTGAAGAAAGGTCAGTTTAAATACGTCAAATGCAAATAACCCAACGTCTACAGTGGCCACGTTTCCTAAAGCTGATTAAATCATTTTTTATATTATTGTTTATCGATTAAAATGTTCAAACCGTCAAAGTGACGATTAAGTGTCTCCTTAGCTCGGCATAAATAAAGAAAATCACAGTTTAAAAGTGTATGTTTATTTACTACTAAAAAAAGAGAACATTTTAGTGATAAAAAAAATCATTTTTAAAACTGTTCCGTACCTTTGCGCCAATCTGGTTGCCGCACTGACCCGCCTGGATGTGAACGATTTCCCTCATGATTCTCGGTTGTTCTGTTGGACTGAAGTTTGAGAAAGAAATAGAAGAGACACACGGCCAACTCACAGGAAGTGAACGGCGTTTTGTGGGACACTGGCTCACGAGCTCGCGGTTAAGTATCTGCGCAGCTGCGAGTTGTATGGGCGAGAACTGTGATTGGTCAATACGAACACGACACACCGCCGCCGATTGGCCAAACTTCTGTCTCAGTAAAGGGGGTTTCCCTGATTGTAGAGCAAGAGCCGGAAAAAGCGGGAGAATAGTGTGACGTCACAGAGTTTTCCGGAAGTATTTCTTTTTTTTACTTTATTTAAACAAAGAAACAGAAACAACGACAAACGCCTTCTTTTCATGAAATTATTGCAAATAAATTGTTGTGTACAGTTTTAAAGTCAACTTTGTTGAGTTTGAAGTATTTTGTTGGAGTACTTAAACTGGTGCCGTATTTAACATTAAAAACATTCAGGTCAAGGACGTCATCGCGTCATAGACCACGTCTGTTTTGTCATCCAATCTGACTCCGACTCCCCCTACTGTTCAACAGTGGAACATCATGGGGGCTAAAATGATGCATCAACAACATTTTCCATTTTTAGGAGAAACTGTTGGTGAAAAGTGGAAAGTTTTATCGGCAGTTTGGATGTTTGAAAACCACACCCTGACAGGAAGTCAATAAATAATAGAGAGAACCACATCTGCTCTTTGTTTTTGGACCTTTAATCCTCTGTTTCATCATTTCTAAATCCTTTTCTCTTCCACCTCCGTCTTCATCATCCTTTATCTGAGGTTTTTCCTTTTTTTTCTTCACGTATTTGACCAGTTAGACCAACCTGTGTGTGAACAAGACAATCAAACAAACAAACAAACAATCAAACAAACAAACAAACAAACAAACAAACAAACAAACACAGGAGGTGAAAGTTAGAACGGAACTCTCTGTGTCGTTCCCGTGGGACTGAAGACCCCCTCCCCGTAGACCCCCACCCCGTAGACCTCCACCCCATAGACCCCCCCCCCATAGACCCCCCCGCTGCTGCTGCATCTTCACTGATTTATTTCACAGCTTTGTTCTGAGCTGTGAGTAAACAAACTCATTCATTAATGTCTTTCTCTGCAGGTCACAGGTCAGAGGTCAGAGGTCAGCTGCTGTGAGGATTCATGTAAACACATCTGTCTCTCAAACCCCCCATGATGCACCTCACCTGTTCTTAATGATGTCATCGGAGGAAACACTCTGACCTGCGTCTGTTGACGTTTCCTCGTTAATGAGTGACTTCAGACAAAGTTCCGCACGGCTGCCAATCATATGACCCTTGACCTTTGACAACTTGACCTCTGCATTGCTGCTGATGGACATCTGAGTGTGTGAGGAGATGGGCGGAGACTGTTGTTATTTTAAAGTTTTCAGAGAGAGTGTGTCGTGATTTTCTCCGTGGACTTTGGTCTGAACTAAAATCTCTGATTTTGAGGGAGAGAGAAATGAATCCTTGACTTTTGCTGCTGAAGGCGATGACGTGCTGTTTTCCTCAGTGGTGGATGTTGACGACATCCATTTCTTCTTTACTCACCTTCACAAGTCAAACTAGTATGCAGCTGTGACATCACAGATGTGGGCGTGGCCTCACATGAAACACGTTTGACAAAGATTCCTTCATCCGTCTGAGAAACTCTGTTTGTGCATTATCTGTTTTACTGAAGGTCAGAGACTGAGACCAGAGAGTGAGGAAATCATAATAGACTGAGACCAGAGAGTGAGGAAATCAAACACACCTTTCATCCTGTGTGTGTGTGTGTGTGTGTGTGTGTGAGAGAGGCTTATTTTTAATAATAAAATTCCAGACCGTTCATCTCTTTGGTCGTTGGAGCAGAGAAACTCTGATAAATATTTAACGTGTTATTTATCGTGTTGTCTTGATGTAGCATGTAGCATGTAGCACCTAGCATGTGCTGAGTGTTGAAGATAACTTCACATTAGCATGCTACCTTCAGGTAACGTTTGAAGGTCACCGACGTGGTTGAGCGTTAGCTTGTTTCGTGATGAATGCGAGGCTTAGCATGTAGCGTCCTGTGATGAAGGTATCGCTCAGCTAACAGCTCGTGGGATGAAACGGAACAGAAGGCTCAACCATTGGTCTGTGGAACACAGTGCTACTTGAACACGGAGCACGCGGCCTCCAAACTAAAATTAGAGG
>NC_024324.1:1177441-1179941 GCF_000523025.1 Cynoglossus semilaevis
CCTCTGGTAGTACTACTTCACCCTCTGGTAGTACTACTTCACCCTCTGGTAGTACTACTTCACCCTCTGGTAGTACTACTTCACCCTCTGGTAGTACTACTTCACCCTCTGGTAGTACTACTTCACCCTCTGGTAGTACTACTTCACCCTCTGGTAGTACTACTTCACCCTCTGGTAGTACTACTTCACCCTCTGGTAGTACTACTTCACCCTCTGGTAGTACTACTTCACCCTCTGGTAGTACTACTTCACCCTCTGGTAGTACTACTTCACCCTCTGGTAGTACTACTTCACCCTCTGGTAGTACTACTTCACCCTCTGGTAGTACTACTTCACCCTCTGGTAGTACTACTTCACCCTCTGGTAGTACTACTTCACCCTCTGGTAGTACTACTTCACCCTCTGGTAGTACTACTTCACCCTCTGGTAGTACTACTTCACCCTCTGGTAGTACTACTACACCACTGTACTACTCCACCCGGCCCGTCTTTGTCATGAGAACCGCTGTAGTTCTCATGATGTGCCTGAAGAAGATGCTGGACGGTTCCTCAGAGACTTCAGCACACATGTGTGGGAAGTGTGATTATGGGATGGACGCCGGTCAGACGACAGAACACCAGTCTGATCCACGAAAAAAAAAAAAAAAAGAAAACTTCCTCTGAGTCAACGTTCAATCAAAGAACTCTTTCTCAGGCTCCACAATCAGTGACTGGAGGAACTGCTGCTCCTCGGCCTCCACACGTAACGTTAATTCATTAAAAATCACATCTGAAAAAGACTACATTCTTCAAGTCTTTTTTTTTAACCTTGGCTAAAGGTTGAGCCAAGAACAGAGTCTGACCAACAGATGGAGCAGGAGGAGCAGAAAGACCAATAACCAAAAACGCAACAAAAGTTGTTCAAAAATGAATAAAACTGTAGAAAATAAAACCAAATGTCATCATCAGAACTAAATAACCTCCGTTAAAATCATATCGACATAAAAACACACCCACCATGACATCGATGGTCCATAGAATGAGTAAATGGCTCCACCCAGTGGCCAAATCAGGTAGAAGAAGTAAAATAGTAAAAGGTCCATCCACGTAACAATTTCTTTTTCTTTACTAAAAAATGTCGTCATTTTTCCACCAGAACTTTATAAGATGACAGAAACTTCTCAGCTCTAATTAGAATCTCCACCGTTGGTCACATGTTTCTAGAAATTGTTTTTTTTCCCTAATTACCTCCGTAATAAACTCTTCGTGGTTTAAATAAGATAGTCGAATAATTGACGACATCTTTGTCTCCGCCCTCCTTCCGCCTTCGTGATACGTAGGCGGAAGTGTTAACACTTTCAAAATAAAAGACTTTATCGGTTACATTTTAATTCCGGATTTAGCCCATTTACGGTTTGTAAACATTCACAGCAGCTGTGGTGTCGACTGGACTCGACAGTAACACACCGAGTCCAGCAGAACCGAGAGAAAACCGGGTAAAAATGAGGTCCATGACGTGTCGGACACCTGTTTACACAAAAACTCAATTGAAATCACGACAGTGAAGCAGACATACGGCTCATGGACCTCGGGTTTTTTTTAAACTTTATTTTAAAAAATCAGGCGTATATGACATTACAAAAACTTTATTTAAAGTTTAATTAAAGAAACAGTTTGTCTACAACAAACTTCTTTGACAGTGTAAAAAAATCAGGCGTATATGACATTACAAACAGATAAAAACGATACAGATGAAAGAGAAGATACAGAATAAACTGAGCAGAAAATAAATAATACATTTGTAGTATTTAGTTGGAATACTTCATAGTGGCTTCACGATCTCTTTTTTGTGTCTGTAATTCGGAGGTGACTGGAGAAACTCTTCTGACTCCCTGTGTTCTCACTTATTACCACTTGAGGGCGCCAAAACCTGACCTCGTGTGAAACAGTGGTGCGGCCACAGACTGGTCTCAGATCAGTTAGAGCAGGTGCTCCTGTTGCAGTGACCATGATAGATATAAATTTACTCATATAAACTGAAAATACTTCATAAATACATTTCATGTTGTGGTACTGATTAAATGCATGTAACTTTATAAGATTCAGTTCTTACAGTATGTGGTAGAATTATTAGATATATTTATTTATAAATATATAAATACAAACATACACACGTATACATATATACTGTATATGTATGTGTGTATTTTATTACACACACACACACACACATGTATACATACATATATATATATTGCTCATGGTCTACTAGACGACAGACAACCACAACACATGGCACGTTATATGAACGGTCAAATCAAAGTTTTATGTTTTAAGATTTAAATTTTTAGTTTAACATTTTTTAGCTCTTTCTTTTTTCATTTTTTTCTGCACTTCTTTCTTCCATCTGTTTCAGCTAACCTTCTGTGGTTCATGTTTACGTTACAGACTATTTTCACGTTTATTATAGCAGTCGTCTGACTAAATGTTAGCTTGGCTACCTTTTAGCTATTTTTAACAGA
>NC_024324.1:1181875-1182848 GCF_000523025.1 Cynoglossus semilaevis
CTGCTGAGGGCATCCCTGCAGAACCTGGTACTGTTCTGAGAACCTGGTTCTGGAGCATCGGTACTAACCTGCTTCAACAGTTCTTTCTCTGTCACACGTTTTTCCTTTTTTTTTTTTTTTTTTTAATCCTGATGAAGTTGTCAAACCATCTGTGTCATCAAAGACCCCCCCCCCCAGGCCCGTCTCCCCCGTCTCCCGTCGGGGAATATTTGTAGCTACAACGAGCGTTGAAAAGCCTTTGTCCCTCGTCCTTTAGCAGAGAACTGTGTCTCAGGGACGCTGGACAAAAGGTGTCCAACTGAGACCTGGACTGGTCCTGGTACCTCCTCCTGAGGACGCTCCTAATCCTATTACTGTGGCCTGGGGGGGGGGGGACCAGGAGGAGGACCAGGAGGAGGTGCTGTGACAGGAAGTCGTCCGTCGTCCTGACTTTGTTACGGTTCAGGCTGACGAATCAATCAGAACCAGAAACAGAACCAGGTGTGACTCTGGTTCATCACAGGTTGGCCCAGGATTCACCTGGTTTGATCCAGATGATCCCAGAACATCGTTGACCAAACACAGAGACTGAAGCGTCTCAGTGTGGTCAAACATAAGGCACGCGACATGAAAGTAAAAAAATGGCCAAATACTTCATGTCTGTGTAGTTCGTTAAAGTAATACTTCATGTCTGTGTAGTTTGTTAAAGTAATACTTCATTTCATACGAAGGGGGACAAACATGGACTTCACAGGAGGCTCTGGGATGATTTGGGGCTGCGTTTGTGGAGAGACTGGTCTCTGCAGAACCTCGACCTCTGGTCCTGGAGGTCCAGTATTATCAGGTGGTCCCTGAAGGCATCACAGAGTGACGTCAACAGGTCGGGGTTTGGACTCGGACCGACTGGACCACGACTGGAGCACGACTGGACCACGACTGGACCACGACTGGACCACGACTGGACCACGACTGGCCCACGACTCACGTGTGGGAA
>NC_024324.1:1182983-1184050 GCF_000523025.1 Cynoglossus semilaevis
CCCCCAGTTTCCATCTGCTGCTCCAGTTCAATGTTAATGTCCACTGCACCACCGTCTCTGTCCGTCAGACCCCCCCTGCCCCCCCGCTCCACTGCCCCCCCTTTAGGAGAAAAGAAATGAAAAAAAACCTCACAGCTTCTCCTTCTTTCTCACCCTGCCCTCCTCTTGTGTGCTGTCCAGCTGGCTGTGACCCTTGACCTTCTGACCCTCACTCCTGACCCCTGGACCCGTTCCCACGCCACGCCTTTTTGTGACCACCTCGCCATGGCAACACCTTGATCGCTGCTGCCACGGTAACAGATGTTGGGGGGGGTCGAGGGCAGTGGGCTGTGTCTGGACCCCCCCTCACCTGACCCAGCAGGGGGCATCAGCGAGCAGAGAAACACACCTGACACCTGTACATTTATCCTGGTGTGAACATCAGAGACCCCCCCCCCCCCCCCCCCCCCCGGGGGGGGGGGGGGGGGGGGGGACTTCTTTTATTGCCTCCATTGTTTTTTCACGTCCTCTGATGAGAAAGTTCTGCTGGGGGGGGGTAAAGACACAGGGTCGTGGGGGGGTTCAATACGGAGCAGCAGGAAAATGAACTGCCACAGAGTTGATGCTAATCAGGAGCTAACCGCTAACTGAAGTGTGTGTGTTGTTTTAACGGGGGGAGGGGGAGGGGGGGTAATGAGTGAAGTTGAGTGGGGGTCTGATCTTCACACAGAGGGAGTTTTATCACTGATTAAAGAGAGAAAACACACACACACACACACTGACACCAGGACCAGGACCATGTGATGGTCCTGGTCCTGGTCCTGGTCCTGGTCCATCACATGGTCCTGGACGTTAGCTGATGTTGGATGCTAAAATGATACGTTAGCATAGCTGATTTAGTGAACAGCTAAAGGCTAACAGAACCAGCTAAGGTAAGGCCACAGAGAGCTAACAGTTAGCTACGTTAGCTACGTTAGCTAAATGACAACCAACACCAGGTGTGAACAGGAAGTTGAGGGAGTCAGAAAAAACTCCAGAGTAGGAAACAGTGACGGTGCAGTAGCTGGAATGGAACCAACAACCAACAG
>NC_024324.1:1184709-1185262 GCF_000523025.1 Cynoglossus semilaevis
AGATTTTCTCCATTGAGGCCCAGTCTCTTAGGAAACACCAGCACCGCATGAAATGGAGAGAGAGAGAGAGGGAGAGAGAGGGCCACAGAGGGTGAGAGAGAGGGAGAGAGAGAGAGAGGGGCGGAGAAATTAAGATGGAAAGTGGGCAAAGGAAACGTAAAGGCGTGGGGAGGGACAAGGGGCCGGGGGGGCAGGACAGAAGAGGGTTGAAGAAGGAGAGGGAGCGGGACGCGGGACCAGAGGAGGACGAGAGGGAGAGAGGAGAGGAGGAGGACGAGAGAGGACAGAAGGAGCAGCCGGTGGTCCCAGAGTGTGTGTGTGTGTGGGGGGGGGACGCCTGGAGCCGGAGGAGGTCGGAGTGAAGGATGGAGCGGAGGAGGTGAGGACGTCTCCTGGATGAAGTAAGGATGAATCTGTCTGTCAGACCTGGTCTGGACCTCGGAGCAGTCTGAGGTCCACGGTCCGAGGTCGGAGCTCCCAGTGTGGCCCAGTGTGGCCCAGTGTGGCCCAGTGTGGTCCAGTGCGGCCCAGTGTGGCCCAGTGTGGGCGTGTG
>NC_024324.1:1186032-1186277 GCF_000523025.1 Cynoglossus semilaevis
CCCCTCTTCCTCGTCCCTCCCCCCCCCTTTCCCCCCCCCGCCCCCCCCCCCCAGTGTCCATCTGCGCTGACCTGAGGGGACACCTCAGGTCAAACTGTCCTCGTCCCAAACCCAGACTTGGGGAGGGGAGCGTTCTCCTCCCTAACGAGCCGGGGGTCCGGAGCTGATTGTCCAAACGCAATTCTTGTGTCTGCCGTTGAGAAACCAGGAGTTGTGGATGGACATCACGCCCCTGACCTCTGAGA
>NC_024324.1:1186366-1186902 GCF_000523025.1 Cynoglossus semilaevis
GGGGGGCGCGGGGGGGGGGGGGGGGGGGGGGGGGGGGGGGAGGGAGAGGGGAGGACGGGGGAGTCTGAGGACAGACAGGTGTCGGAAAGACAACAACAAATAAGAAGAGTAACAGCTTTAAAGTGCATTAAATCTTCATTAGAGGGCAGTAAAGAGTCAGTCAGTGGAAATATATGTCAGTACACGTCAGTACACGTCAGTACATGTCAGTACACGTCAGTAAATGTTCGTACACGTCAGTATATTGAAAACATTAAGCATTGGTGGTTCAGTGATTCCCGGCCAATGCAAACTCTTACGTTACCTCGATTTCCCTTTGGGATCAATAACTTATCTATATGTCAGTATATATAGTAGTACACGTCAGTATATGTTAGTACACGTCAGTATATGTCAATATATATAGTAGTATACGTCAGTATATAGTAGTACACGTCAGTATATAGTAGTACACGTCAGTATATAGTAGTACACGTCAGTATATGTCAATATATATAGTAGTATACGTCAGTATATAGTAGTACACGTCAGTATAT
>NC_024324.1:1187211-1187541 GCF_000523025.1 Cynoglossus semilaevis
AGTCGGCCCCACTTGGCCCAGGTTGGCCCAGTGTGGCCCAGTGTGGCCGAGTGTGGTCCAGTGTGGCCCAGTGTGGTCCAGTGTGGCCCAGTGTGGTCCAGTGTGGCCCATGTGGCCCAGTGTGGGTTTTTTCACCAACCTGCAGCTTTGACAACTTGTTTACTGCTTCAGGGGATGTTTTGAAAACTGTGTGTGGTCCTGACCTGGTCCCTGGTCCTGACCTGGTCCCTGGTCCTGACCTGGTCCCTGGTGTTGACCTGGTCCCTGGTGTTGACCTGGTCCTCAGTGGGTCTCTGTCAGACCAGGATCAAGCCTGGTAGGGTCTGGTTC
>NC_024324.1:1189519-1190112 GCF_000523025.1 Cynoglossus semilaevis
TAGTACACGTCAGTATATGTTAGTACACGTCAGTATATGTTAGTATATGTTAGTACACGTCAGTATATGTCAGTATATGTTAGTATATGTCAGTATATATTAGTACACGTCAGTATATGTTAACAAACTGGACTCGATCAAAAGTTTCAGTTCTTTTTCTCCCAGGTGCAGAGGCCCTGGAGGAGTGGGTAAGAGTGTGTGTGTGTGTGTGTGTGTGTGTGTGTGTTCACACTTCAGCACAGCCACTGGAGGAGAGGCTGCAGCTTCAGAGTTTACTCTGGAGGAGGGAGAGAGAAGGGCACGGGGGAGGTCAGTGGGTCTCTGTCAGACCAGGATCCAGCCTGGTCGGTGCTGGTTCCAGATGGATGAATGTTAGTGTGTGTTGAGGAGAGATGGTGGGGGGGTTCAGTTTCCATCCTGGACTCGAACCTTCGACCTTCGACCTTCGACCTGCAGCTGCGTCTTTAACAACAGACGGTTTCATCAGGTTGTTCCAGAACTTTCTCCTTCTGAACTGGTTCTGGTTCTGAACCTCGGCTGCACCGACACGGAGCGAGGAAACTGTTTGCAGCAGCAGCAGCACTTTGGGTGGA
>NC_024324.1:1192261-1193576 GCF_000523025.1 Cynoglossus semilaevis
GGAGGGGGGAGATCAAGAGTGAGGCTGTATTAATATGCTAATGAGTGCAGTGAAAGCACAACAGGCCCAGTGACCAGGCTAATCAGTGGTGGACACACAAACGGAGGCTAATCTCTCTCTCTCACACACACACACACACACACAGAGGAAAGGTTTGGACAGTGACATCATTTGTGAAAAGACATGAACACAGTCAAATGTGTCAATAAAAGCGTAAGAACTAATTAAAAATGAAGTTAAAAGACATGGAATGTACAATGGACACGTGTTTGTGGCTGCATTATAATAAAAACAGATTTTAAAAAACAAAGTTTATATGTTTCTCTCATTGTTTTGGTTTTTTTTATAAATGTTGAAATCATCCAAATGTCTCTGTGAACAGTGCAGATTTAGATTGAAATACAAAAATGTAAGACAAGTTCGAAATAGTGAAATCGGTGTAGTTATCCATTTACGCCACTGGAGGGCGACAAACTGTTGCCTAAACCTAATCGGTAACACGGCTCCAGCGGGAGGAAACTGCTGATTTTATGATTATAATAAATATCTAAAGTATTTCAAGTTAGCCAGATATAGAATGAAGATTTGTACATACCTGAAGAATTCCCACCCTATAACAGAAATGTATTTATTAAAATACTTAATGGCTGGACTTGTTAAAAGGTGTAAAACTAACTGAGCTCAGGTGTTGACCTAAACTAGCAAAACTCAAGGAATAATAACCCATAATAATAATAATAATAATAATAATAATAAAACATGTTGTTATAATTATTTTACTCTGTTTACGTGGTTTATTTGTTCTCATTGATGATTGATAATTTTAATAAAAAAAATTTAAATTTAATTTTTACTGATCTCATCGTCATGACCAACAGCAAATGTCTCGTCATACCAGGAATATTCGTGGGTTCGGGTACAAGGTGAGTTCCTGGTCTATTTACTGGGCCACAGCAGCAGGTTGAGTCGAAGCCTCGGTGTCCGACAGTAACCTCTGTGCACCGACTGACTCACTCGGCTGAACTCGTCTCGACCTCTTCACCCCTTCGCTCCGTCTGTGCGGCCGTAGAACCACACTGGCTGCGGGGGAAGGGCGGCACATAAATGTTCGTACACGTCAGTAAATGTCCGTACACGTCAGTACATGTCAGTACACGTCAGTAAATGTTCGTACACGTCAGTATATTGAAAACATTAAGCATTGGTGGTTCAGTGATTCCCGGCCAATGCAAACTCTTACGTTACCTCGATTTCCCTTTGGGATCAATAACTTATCTATATGTCAGTATATATAGTAGTACACGTCAGTATATGT
>NC_024324.1:1195299-1205420 GCF_000523025.1 Cynoglossus semilaevis
GCTGAACTCGTCTCGACCTCTTCCCCCCTTCGCTCCGTCTGTGCGGCCGTAGAACCACACACTGGCTGCGGGAGAAGGGCTGCACATGACAGCGCTCCTCGGTCGAACCAGTGCTCTAAATTATGTTTTTAATTGACGGTAGCACCAGGTCCAGTGTGCCTGCATCATCGTGTTTTCATACTTACACGGGGAGGGAGGGAGGGTTGACTACGAGGCAAAGTGGGGGGGGGGCAGACACAGCGTACACACACAGACATACACACGGGGCCTAGTCGCCACATCTTTTCATGCGAAGAAGCGGCCGCAAAACCGTCAGTAAACCTTGATTTATCTGCTTCAAATACATGGTCGAATCACCTAGCATGCTAATAATCCGAGGAAACAGCCATAGAGGGGGGTAAGCGGGTGAAGACGTATTTTGATCTGATTTTCTGGGGGTTCTCCGCTGAGGGCTAACTGGCTCTTTTGACGAGGTGGCTAATTGTAACCCAAGCAGTGTTAGCATGTTAGCTGAGGAAATGGTTGATAGTAGCTGCCTTAGCACTGCCAGGCGGCTAAACGCGATCAGATTTGTGCAGCGCAACGGCAGAGTTTCCTCTATTCTCTTTTATTTATACCGTTCAGAAACCAAACTATATTCATTGTAATAATTGACACAGAGAACGTTCGAAGTCTCACATTAGTTCGCCAAGAAAAGCGTTTTAGCCAGACGAGTCTTGTTTCCAAAGGGCGTCTAGTTGTACGAGATTTCGGGTTGTAGTAAAGGGTAGCGATTTGAAAAACTGCAAGGGAATTCCTAAAACTAGAGGGTCGATATCTTTAAAAACAACTATTCCCCCCTTTTATTTTATTGTTAGTGTAAATGTATTTTAAAGGCTCATTGTAGCTTTTAAAATACATGTAGCTTAATGTCGTCTATTATTGTCAGGTTAACGTAACGCTCTTACTTTACCTGTATTTCATGTCGTCTATTATTGGCAGGTTAACGTAACGCTCTTACTTTACCCCGAAGCTCTTAAAGAGACTTTTTTACAAAGTACTTTAATATCCGAGGAATTACTTGGTCGTGAAGGCAGCACATACAGCCGCCGCAGTGTTGGACATGCGCAGAGCTGTTGGCTATGCTAGGCGGCGAGTTTTCGTTGTAGCCGTGCTATGGCTAGTTCCTCGAATTTAGCATTTAGCACAGTTAGCCTTGTATTTGCCCCACGTAACAACATTTTCCATCCATCCATCCATCCATTTTCATCCGCTTATCAGTTACCGGGTCGCGGGGGCAGCAGTCGCCACCCAAATCACATTGCACATCTTCCACTTCCAGTGGACTCACCACCCGCTAACCGGGTTTCGAACTTGCCCAGGAGGTGAACCCTGGGGTTCCAGAGACAGAGACATTGCCTCTGGGCCAAAGCGCCACTAACAACATTTTAAATTAGTGAAATGCAACAAGAAACACCAATTAAAGCCCGTGCATTCATTTGTTACGTTGTCATTTGGTATTTCACTGTATTTTACACCAAGCACTGCTCACTGTCACGGACAGTTGATAGCTAGTTGCTAATTTAAGCATACATTAGCCTGTGCTCGTCGCAAAGATGGGACATTATTTTGGTATTGACGATTTAATAAAACATACAGACGCATATATATATATATATGTATATGTATATATATACATACAGTTGGGGGTTAATAAACCATATGAAACGTTTTTGACAGGCAGACGTTGTATACAATGGAACCGCCCAGTCCCGGTTTCTGCTGTAGCTGCTGTAACACTAAAATAAATAAATGCCTTATGTCTGTAAACACCAGAAATGTGACATTTTAATTTTAACTAGTGAAGCGTCGACTCATATTTTCCAGTCTGTACGCTGTGTGAGAATGAAGTGTTTTGGTCGAGTGTTTTTTTTTTTTTAACCGGGTCCGTATCTGGGGATTTCAGAGACGTTTTTGGGTTCCCCCAACGACTCCGGCCCGGGCCTCAGTCCGCGGTCTAGAGTACAGTAGCGGGCTGCTTGAGGTGGAAGCACGTTGGTGTGAAGCAGCCAGCCCCCACCTCCCATCCCTCCCCCCACCCGTGCTCCAGACACCAACATGGGAGACAGCAGAGGTGAGGGAAAATAACTGATTCATGCTGCTATCTGTACTGTAACACAGGGGTCTGTGATGGATCAGGAACACGGTTGTCCTTGTAGGTCTGTTTTGTCTGCCAATAACCTGAACCTCCATGTTTATTACATAGGTGTCTGAGGAAAATATCACTGGCAGTGGCTGATACACTTTTTATGTTGATTTTGTACAAATGTTAATGTTAATGTAAACACGTGTTTGTGTTTCCCTCTGACTATTTTAACACCAAGGGTTCCCAAGTGAAGGTTGTGTCTTTAGGTTGGTTTGTGTCTCATTCAAATGAAGAGTTATACTCTGACCATCTTCTGTTTGTCGTTTAGATTCTCGCAGTCCAGACAGTTCGTCTGTGTCGTCGCCCCCGTCAGGCCAACGCTCGCCTCCGCTGGTTCCCTCGGCTGCAGCTTCGATGACCTCTCTTCCTCCCATAACAACCACAGGGGTCAACAGTCCAGTCAGCAGCATCGGCTCTCCGTTTTCTGTCATCAGCTCGTCTATGGGCTCACCGTGCCTCCCCGGCACACCGTCAGTGGGCTACGGCCCAATCAGCAGCCCACAGGTGTAAAAACAGCAACAGGTTGTTTTGGGGTTTTTTTCCCCCAGGAGAAACCCAGACGGTTTTTCTTGACCTTGTGTTACCTTCCTTTGTGTTCCTGCTTCAGATAAACTCCACGGTGACCATGTCTGGGCTCCACGCCGTGAGCAGCTCTGATGATGTGAAACCTCCGCTGGGCCTGAAGCAGCTCTCCTCCCACAGCCCCGGGCCCATGTTGTCCCAGAAACGCCTGTGTTCCATCTGTGGAGACAGATCTTCTGGTGACTTCTCACTCTGTTTACCAATCAAAGTTCATGTTAGAACGACTGGTCAACGACTGGTCAACGACTGGTCAATGACTGTCAACTCGACAAGATCAACATGACCCTGGTCAACAACTGGTCAACGACTGGTCAACAACTGTCAACTCGACAAGATCAACATGACTTTGAATGACTTCTCTTCTTTTTCTTCTTTTTCTTTTTCTTCTTCTTTTTCTTCTTCTTCTTCTCCTCCAGGTAAGCACTACGGTGTCTACAGCTGCGAGGGCTGCAAAGGCTTCTTCAAGCGCACAGTTCGCAAAGATCTGACCTACACGTGTCGGGACAACAAAGACTGCATGGTGGACAAGAGACAGAGGAACCGCTGCCAGTACTGCCGCTACCAGAAGTGCCTGGCGATGGGCATGAAGAGGGAAGGTGAGGAACCGGCAGCGACTGGTTCTGTTCTGGTCTGTTCTGTTCTCCGTCTGAGTCCTGCCCTTCTCAAACTGTTCCTGCAGCTGTTCAGGAGGAGCGGCAGAGGAACAAGGAGCGGGAGGGGGAGGTGGAGTCCACCAGCGCGGTGAACGAGGAGATGCCTGTGGAGAAGATCCTGGAGGCTGAGATGGCTGTGGAGCAAAAGACTGAACTTCATGCAGACGGCAGTTCTGGAGGCAGCTCTGTGAGTGTCCTGGGGTCACCGGGGTTACCGGGGTCACCGGGGTCGTAGTCTGTTGGTTGACGTGAACCCAAACTTTTTTTTTGACTTCCGTCCTCCAGCCCAACGATCCTGTCACCAACATCTGTCAGGCAGCAGACAAGCAGCTCTTCACTCTGGTGGAGTGGGCCAAGAGGATCCCTCACTTCTCAGAGCTGCCCCTGGACGACCAGGTCATCCTGCTGCGTGCAGGTGAGGCCTGCAGGTGGTGCTACACCCCCACAACACCCCTGTCCCCCCCCAGTCCCACCAGTCCTCAGGATTCTGTCTCAATGTTGGTTTAGTTTTTTTAGTTTAGTTTTTAAATATTGATAAACTGAAGTCTCTCCTGATCCCAGATCAGTCTCCTCAGTCATTGATCAGTTATTGATCGGTTGTTGATTTTTTTTCTCTCCAACTCCCAGTCCAATATTCCTGGTGTTGGTTCATGTTCTTTTCTTTCTTTCTTTCTTCTCCTTCATCAACAGGTTGGAATGAACTCCTCATCGCCTCCTTCTCTCATCGCTCCATCTCCGTGAAGGACGGCATCTTACTGGCCACAGGTCTGCACGTTCACAGGAACAGCGCCCACAGCGCCGGAGTCGGAGCCATCTTTGACAGGTAACACACTCACACACACACAATCTGCACGCTCACCCAAACTGACCAGTCCTGAGGGTCCGGCCGACGCAGAGGTTTGAGAGGTCGAGTTTTGGGTTCTGGCGTCGTCTCCTCTGATTGGCTGCAGCTGCTGCTGCTTTCTGCATTGGCTGTGATTGGCTGAGTGACATCACTGCTTTAGAGCCGCCTCTCAGACCGTGGTGTCAGTGACTAACACCTGCATGGCCACACACACACACACACACACACTGATGACACGTCAGCGTGGTTCAGCCGACGCCTCCTCAAACAGCAGCGCAGAAACCAGCGTATGCTGTTCTGATGGGTATGCTGAAGGGATGAGAGCGGAAGTGGCCGCCGTAGAAAAACCTCCAGGAATCAGAGCCTGAAACACTGTAAACATGCTTCTCTGTCGAAGTTGGTTTTGTGTTGGGATCAGTGTGAGGCTGCGGTTGAGATACTTGAATGAACGAAGTCAAGGCCCGTTAAGAACCTGAACTTTCAAACATCGGACATTAAATTAAATTAAATGTTTTCCTGAAACCGTATCAATATCCTCCGTCGATTCATGTATCAGCGGTTCTGTTCCGGTGTTCGTGACCCACAGAGCTGAGTCTTGGTGTCGTGTCGACAGATTCTTGACAACAGGAACTTGTCTGAATGAAACGCCAGTCTGAGGCAGAACCAGAACCAGAACCAGGACCTGAGAGTTCCTGCTGGGCGCGTACGGTACCTCAGCGTCGGTGTCAGCTGACCTCCACCCTTTAACCCTTTCCTGTCCGTCACTCCTCCGTCACCAGCTCCTCTTCTGCTTCTTTTCACCACACGAACCGGTCGGGTTCTGCTCAAAGGTCAAAGGTCACCTTTAACACTGTCCACTTTCTCTTGCAGAAACACTGTGGCCCCCCCCCTCCCCCCCACCCCCCCCCTCACACACACACACACACAGTTTATTGAGACCAGCCCACCAGCAGGTGGCAGCACAGACACCTTGTGTCCAGGCTGAGCAGATTCAATGCAATGAGAATGTAACTGTGTAATGACATTGTAATAACACATTGTGATTGAACACACAGGGCGCACAATGCTGAGGTGGGGGCCATATTTGACAGGTAACTACCCCCCACACCCACACTCCTAAAGCCCCCCTCACCCGTCTTTGTGAAGTGAAGCAGAGAGGAAAGGTCGAAGCTTTCACACGTGTCCGCAGCGCTGCACGCCACACACACACCTCATGACACACAGCAGGAAGTAGGAGAGGAGTCAACAGGAAGTGCCTGTCTGAGCAGGAGGACGTCGTCATAAATCCATGACTTTATTTTTTTATTTCTCCACCATTAAAATATCTGACCAGCAGAGACTTAAGTTAACGTTTGATAACATCACCACAAGGTGGCAGCACCTTGTCACTTTTAACATTTCTCCTGCTCAGGAAGCCGTAGTGATGTGGACGTGAAGTCTGGACCTTTGATAAAAGTCAACAATCGTCTCTGTTCTCTCTCCCCACCGTTTCACCTCCTCCTCTTCTCCCACTGGAAATCCTGCTCCTCCTCCTGGTCCTCCTCCTGCTCCTCCTCCTGGTCCTCCTGCTGCTGCTCCTCCTGCTCCTCCTGCTCCTCCTCCTGCTGCTCCTCCTCCTGCTCCTCCTCCTGCTGCTGCTCCTCCTGTCTTCTCTGCAGGGTCCTGACGGAGCTCGTCAGTAAGATGAGAGACATGCAGATGGACAAGACGGAGCTGGGCTGCCTCCGAGCCATCATCCTCTTCAACCCAGGTGCACAGACAGGTGGCAGTGTTGAGGCCAACTCCTCTGTTGACAGACAGGTGGCAGTGTTGAGGCCAACTCCTCTGTTGACAGACAGTTGGCAGTGTTGAGGCCAACTCTGTGTGTATTTGCAGATGCCAAGGGTCTGTCCAACCCCAGTGAGGTGGAGCTGCTGAGGGAGAGGGTGTACGCGTCTCTGGAGTCTTACTGCAAACAGAAGTATCCAGACCAGCAGGGCAGGTCGGACACACACACACACACACACACACGTGTATTACTACTAATGACAAAGCGGTTCTAAAGCTGTGGTTCTCGGAGAGGTTGAGGGACATTAACAGGACTCCCTCTCCTCCGTGCGGCTCAGGTTTGCGAAGCTCCTCCTCCGCCTCCCCGCTCTGCGCTCCATCGGTCTGAAGTGTCTGGAGCACCTGTTCTTCTTCAAGCTGATCGGGGACACGCCCATCGACACCTTCCTGATGGAGATGCTGGAGGCTCCTCACCAGCTCACCTAGAGGAGCCCGCTCCAGACCTGCCTCCGGGCCCGGCCCGGCCCGGCCCGGCCCGGCCCACACACCAGGAACCCTGGGCACGCTGTGCCTCGTCGGGTCGCTGGGCCTCACTGAACTGCAGCACCTCCTGGTGTTAACTAAGGGGCTGCGCAACCACACACACACACACACACACACAGGTCTTAAGTCTAATCCGACCTTCCTGCTCCGTCGTCTTCTTTTTGTTCTTTTTCTTCCTTGTGTTCCAGGTTAGACTTTCCTCTCTGTTGCCACCAGGGGTCGCTCTGTTACATCTGTGTCTGACTTCACCCTCTGTCCTTTTAATCACGTTTTGCTTTTAACTTGAAAATCAGGTGCATAATTTCAATCATCTGCCTGTCCGCCACCATGCAGCTCCTCCTCCTCCTCCTCCTCCTCCTCCTCTTCCTCTTCCTCCTCCTCCTACTCTCCTCCCATTGGTCAGGAGGCGTCCTGTGGAGGACAGGCAGACAGACTCAACTCTCACAGAGCTTGAAAGATTTGTTGTTGTTTTTATTTTTCTGTTCTTGAAGTACTGTACTCATGAAATGAGACCTTTGTCCAAGGCATTGAAATCCAGGAAAAGGGGCGGAGACACTTTAGCCCCTCCCACCCTGATGCGCACAGCGGGCTTTGTCAGACAAGAAGAATGACTTGAATTATTGTTGTTGTTGTTGTTGCTGTTGTTGTTGTTGTTGTTGTTGTGATTCTTTTGTTTTTAGTTCAGATTTAGTTCTTTTCTCGTGGGTTGGCGTTCAAAGAGCCTGACGCTCGCAGGAAGTAGAGACGCTCGCAGGAAGTAGAGACGCTCGCAGGAAGTAGAGACGCGTGTAAGACTAAAACCCCCCCCATACTGCCCCCCCCAGTTGGTGGTCCTTGATGCACTTTTGTGAGTTCTTATTTGCCCCAAACGAGCGTCACTTCTGACCCACGGTGACCTCTAAGGTCAACTGTGTGTGTGTGTGTGTGTGTGTGTGTGTAGGCTTGTATCATTCTTCTTCTTCTTCCCACATCATGTTAAGGAGGTCCACTCCAGGGAGGTGACCACCTCCAACAACAGTCCTGGTCAGGGTCACTGTAACCAGCTGACTCAGGCCACGCCCACACACCCTGACGGACGGTCGACCAGGAGCACGACCGGAGCTCAGACCTGTTACACTGCCCCCAGTGGGAAGTCAGAGGAACAGCGGTATTAGTGGTGTTGAATGGCGTCACTTTACTGCTTTAATGACTTGAACCGATGTCGTAGGAAAAGTCCGACACCAACGACCTGCCGTCGACAACGGAGCTCGGTGTGAACGCGGTGTGAATCTGTACAGTAGATGTAAATAATGGAGAGACCACCGTTCACGCGTCTCTGTCCGAGGCTCCTGACTCCGCCCCCTGGGCCAACACGACGCCATGGAACCGATTTCGTTTAGCCCTGTTCCACCTTCGCCTGTGATTGGCTGGATGTCGGTGACAGAGTCACCTGACTTTTTACTGTGATAAAAGTTTTTTTTTTTTTGAAGATCAGGAGTATAGAAAAACAGTACCAGGTACTGTGTGTACCTGGTACTGTGTGTACCTGGTACTGTTGGTACCTGGTACTCCCACGTTCTGCTCCCGTCAGTGAAGTATTTTAACAGTTTTTTTTTCTCCGTCACCGCGACTGTGTCCAAGTGGGTGGACTTTTTGCAGTGTCGTTCTACAGGGAACAGGGGGCGCTGCCCTCAACCAGGTGCTACAACAACCCACCACGTGCACGGTCCACTGACCACGTGCACGGTCCACATCAATGCAACCGCCGTATGCAAGTACACAGTCAGACGGACGCTCTGTACCACACACACACACACACACATAAAACTATATATTTGTTATTGTGTCACCCCCCCTCTCCCCCCCAACTCTCCCCCCCGACTCTTCCTGCTGTTGTAAACCTCAGGACTGGGGGCCACAGGCCTCCTGCCCCCCCCCCCCCCCCCGTGAGACAGGTGGTTATTAGTCGTTGGTCTAAACGTTGGTTTGTTTCTAATGCAGTGCACAGAGTGGCCTCTAGGGGTCTTAAGTTCCCATGGTGCATCCTTGTTCTGGACACTGCTGGACCGTCTGTAGTCTGGTCCTCTCAGTACTGACAGAACTGACAGTGATCTTGTGAGGGACCGATCGGCCACGTCTGATTGGTTAAAGCAATATGAAGACTCTCTGTGATTGGCTGTCCTTTCACTGCAGCCAATCAGAACGCACATGTGACAGGACCGGCCCAATGAAGGTGAACGTTCTTCCAAAACTCTGTCTCCCGGCTGTGACCTACCTGCAGCAGGCAGTCAACGCCGGTGGTCCACCAGTGGTGGCAGTAGTGAGTGTCCGGTCTTTAGTGTTTCTGCCATTTTTACACCAGTCGAAGTTCAAACCATGGGACGTCAGAACCAGGTGACGGTTTGATGTGAGCAGCTGGACTAGTCAACCACAGCTGCAGGTCCTGGTCCTGGTCCTGGTCCTGGTCCAGTTTGATCTGAGGGAATGAAAGAAGAAAATCAGAGTTTTTTTTTAATGAATTCTGAATCTGTTTCTGTTTGTTGTTTCATGTCTGAGTAAAAGTTTTAATACTGCAGTACTGTGTGTTCTTTACCTCGTCCTAATACTGCAGTACTGTATGTTCTTTACTGCAGAGAGAAGGTTCTGATGAGTCACTTCATAAATATAAATATATACTTATGTGTCATGTTTAACCTTGACATGACCCAAATGCAGGTAACGTAAGGAGAAACACAAGGATTTATTTTTCAAGCGCACTTCCAAAGTAATCACAAGAATTATAGTCCAATCGAAATCAGTGTTCGTCTCCACTGCAGCAGAACAGACGATCTGACGACTAGTGGGAGGAATGCCAGGGCTCTTATGCTGTCGGCTGATAGGCTGATTGGTGGCAGGTGCTGAGGAACGGCAGGTGTGCCACGGCGATTAGTCCGGCAGAGTCAGAGAGATGTGCCACGCCCCCTACACACAGAGAGAGAGAGAGAGAGAGAGTACACAACACAAGAAAACACAGGAAAACACAGGAAATGACAGTCCCGACTGTCATCGTGACACTTATGTGTATAAACAGATACACAGTACACACACACACACACACACATAAATATTTACACATGAAGACGGTGAAAACACAGACTGCAGTTCTGGACCATGGAGGAGGAGGAGGAGGAGAAAGAGGAGGAGGAAGGAGCTGGTAGATCAATGATTCTGGGATTGATCAGTCATGACTTATTAATAAAGAACCAAAACAAAGTTTCCGTGGCTGCAGAACGTGTGACTTCCTGTCAGTACCTCCTCAGAGGAGCAGCTGCTCCTGTAGAACCTCCCTCTTGGCTCCGGTTCTGTCCTGATCAGCCGTGGCTCCGTCCTCAGTCCAGCAGGACCGCAGGGCTTCGGGCGGCGGCTGGCACCGCAGTGCCAACCTTCGGCCTCCAGAGGGAGCACTGACCTCTAGTCTAGTGGGCCAGACTGGCCAACAGTGAGTCAGTGTTTCAATTCATCAGGTGGTGGGGGGGTGGGTGGTCCGGTGCTGTGGTCTAAACCCCGCCCACTGTGTTCTGTGTGGACC
>NC_024324.1:1205525-1208386 GCF_000523025.1 Cynoglossus semilaevis
GAGACGGAGTGGAAACCTCCCCCCCCCTCTGCCCCCCTCCCCTCCCCTCCATCAGTCTGACCGTGTCCCTGTCTCCTCTGTCCAGTGTCCACAGTTGGACGTCTCTCAGCAGGATTTTGTTATAAATATATATGAACTCTATATTTTCATATTTGTCTCGTAGTTTAAATACGGCGTTAAATCACTTCCTGTTTGTAGTTCTGGTTCCGACCACCCTGAAGCTCCAGGAGCTGCAGCAGAGGCTGGAGGACGGGGGAGGACGGTGAGGACGAGGGAGGACGGTCGATCCAACGTCCGTTTGTTAAGTCGTCAGTCGTTTGTTTTTATTTGGACCCGTGGTGAGCCGCCCTGAATGTTTCACCCTCGGCTGTGACTCCGCTCAGACAGAACAACATGTGTCACCTTTTATGTTCCAGAAGCTTCTGAGCCAAGTGTGCCACCGCTGCAGTGCCAGCAGCTGCCAGCAGAGGGAGCAGACAGAGGGTTTTCTGCTGATGAGGAGATAACCAGTGGTTTATTTTTAAATCAGCAGAGAACAGAACAGTAGGATGACTGGAACAGGTGAACGGCTCCCCCTGCTGGAAAGAACCGGTGACCGTTTGTCCACTGGTTCACTGCAGTTTTTTTCCCACGTACCGACAGTTCCTAGTACTACATGTACTACATATTATTATTCCAGTACCTGTGCCCCCCCCCCCGTCTTTGAACACACACACACAATCTTTGTTGTCATTGGCTGATTTAGTTCTGTTAGCGTAGCATTTTAGCTCCAGGAATGAATCATCGCCTGTTTCTTGTTTATTTTCATTGATTGTTTTTTTTAAATCATTTTTTACATGATTTTACATGAACATATTTTCTAACTTTGTCCAAACTTGTGGCGTGTACTACTGCAGTACTTTTTCTGCGACAGTATTATTTACCGTCGGAGGTATTTCGACATCACTGCGGTCGTTTCTTCTCCTGTCATTTTACTTTTTTTTTTGTCTTTCATCTTTTTTTTCCATTTTTCTTCTCCTTCAGCCGTGGTGACGCGGTGGCTTCGCGGTGACTTTGCGGTGACTTCCAGACATGTGGGAATTACAAGTGACAACATTGAAATGACTGGTCAGCTGTAATCACAGCCTGGGACCTGGGCCGGTCCAGACCAGAACTGAGCCGGGCTAAATCTGGGACAACTGAGAACCGTCTCACTCACTGTGTAATTCTGCCTGTGGGGGAGGGGGGGGAGAAGGGAGGGGGGGGCAAATATGTTCATCTGAGGATCCGTCCAGGAGCCGACCTGACGGAGGAGAACATCAGCTCCTCACCCTGAGCTCCACAGACGGACGGTATTTGAACCAACAACCCGTGTCTGAGGAGCAGTGGGTGAACACAGGAGGAGGGCGGGATTCAAACCTGTGATAAGCAGCCAGAACCAGGTGTTCCTCCTCCGTCACATGGTACCCATGGTCTCTGCTCCTCCACTGTCCCTGGTCTCTGCAGCTTCCTGTTTCACAAAAGACCCCTCTGTTTGCCCCTTCTGCGTTTCCGCTGCTGCCACCCCACCCCCTTCCTCAACACCCCTGTGGTACATTCCCTCCCTCCCCCTCCCTCCATGGTCTCCCCTCTTCCCTCCTCACCTCAGATTCTTTTCCTTCAGGAATTCTGGGTGTAAATACCTTTTGATCCCTCCCCCTCTCCTCCTCCACCATCAATGGTTCTCATTCATTCCCCCTCTCCCCCTGCATGCCTCTCACCCCCCCCCCCCCCCTCCCCTCCCTCCCCCTCCCTCCATGGTCTCCCCTCTTCCCTCCTCACCTCAGATTCTTTTCCTTCAGGAATTCTGGGTGTAAATACCTTTTGATCCCTCCCCCTCTCCTCCTCCACCATCAATGGTTCTCATTCATTCCCCCTCTCCCCCTGCATGCCTCTCACCCCCCCCCCCCCCCCCCTCCCCTCCCTCCCCCTCCCTCCATGGTCTCCCCTCTTCCCTCCTCACCTCAGATTCTTTTCCTTCAGGAATTCTGGGTGTAAATACCTTTTGATCCCTCCCCCTCTCCTCCTCCACCATCAATGGTTCTCATTCATTCCCCCTCTCCCCCTGCATGCCTCTCACCCCCCCCCTTCTTTTTTCCCCCTTCCCCTTCCCCCCTCCCCCCCCCCCCCCCCACCTCCCCCCCCCCCCCCCACCTCCCCCCCCCCCCCCCTCCCCCCCCCCCCCCCCTCTCCCCCCCTCCTCCCCCTCTCCTCCTCCACCATCAATGGTTCTCATTCATTCCCCCTCTCCCCCTGCATGCCTCTCACCCCCCCCCCCCCCCCTCCCCCCCCCCCCCCCACCTCCCCCCCCCCCCCCCCTCCCCCCCCCCCCCCCTTCATTTCTCCCTCTGTGCCGTTCACCAGTTCCCTCTCCTCACCTGGTCCGTGGTTCTCTGGTTCCTGCAGCACTGACAGTGGAACCAGAGGTCAAAGGGTCATCCAGGGAATTGAACCCTCACCCTTCATATGGTCCTCAGAAGGATCGGTGCCTATGGCTGAGGGGACTGTTTGAATGAACCTGGAACCGATCCCTGTGACTGTTGTTGTTGTTGTTGTTGTTGTTGTTGTTGTTGTTGTTAATAGTTAATAAACACATTTTATAAAATCCCTAAAACGTTCTTCATTTTTTGACATTTATTTATTTATATATTAGTTCATTATTTGTTTGTCAACAAATCGTCCACTAAAATGAAGGTCATTTCACCTCCTGTTGGTTAGTTGGTCAGACTGGTTAGTTAGTCAGACTGGTTAGTTAGTCTCATTTGACCCTGGTTGACCTCTGACCCTGCTGTGTGTGTTCAACGACTGCTGAACACACACCCCCACATAAGAACCCCCCCCCC
>NC_024324.1:1209099-1211653 GCF_000523025.1 Cynoglossus semilaevis
CCACACCCCCACCCCCCTCCATGGGTGACATCACATCACTGACATCACATCAGATCACCTGTGTGTGTATGATGTCATCCCCCCTCCGCCCAGGTTCAGCTCCGCCCACTTTTATGACACACCAGAGCATGACCGCTCCAACCCAGGATCTGTACCACATCGGGTCCACGGGCCGGAGATCCACCACGAGGTCCAGTCCAGACCATGGTAGACCAGGTGACTCCCCTCAGAGGAGCAGACATGAACGAGGAGACACCAGGTGATTATGGGTAATTACTGATCTGAGACTCAAAGAAAGTGAGTGATGTGTTTATGACGGCTGGAAATCAGAGAGGAATGTCTGAGGACAGGTGTGCTCTGATTGGCTGAGAGGTAGTCGGCAAAAAAACAAGGTCGCTGAGATAGAAACATCTAAAGATCATCTTCATCTTCATCTTCATCTTCATCATCTTCATCATCATCTTCATCGCTGAAAACGCGCTCACGAGGCGTATAAACGCTCCAAATGAGGGGGCGTGGTCACTGGAGCGGACAGAGCTGTGATTGGCTGACCGCTCTGTCACTCCAGCAGCTGTAGATCAGAAGAGAAGGAGAGAAATGAGAAAAATGAGGAAAAAAAAGTCTTATTTGGAGTCAGTCTGTGAGAGAGCAGCGTCACACTGGGGGGGCGGGGGAGCGTGTGTGTGTGTGTGCGTGTGTGTGTGTGTGTGTGACCTGTCATTAAAGCCATTCACGGACGCTGCTCGGTTTAGCGCAGATGTGCGTGAGTCCAGAGCGCAATTACGCACACACCCTCCTCTCATCCACCTTCCACACCCCCGCTCTGTCTCCCTCTCTCTCTCTGTCTCACCCCCCCCCCCCAACACCACCAAACACCCACACACACTCCCTCTCTCCTGTCGTGAGAGAAAGTAACGAAGCGGAGGAGAAGAGAGAGAGAGAGAGAGAGACAGAGAGAGAGAGAGTGAGTGCTGGTTCCAGGTCTCTCTCCGCTCCTCTCTCCACTTCACCCACTCTGGCTCAATGGCACTTTAGCACCAGGAGTTCACCGTTCAAATAAAAAACTTTTTATTCGTTTCCAGTTCCAGACTCCTGCTCGGGCCGCGGGTTTCTGAGCCTCAGCACGGACGGTTCTCACAGACGGTCCGGTCGGTTCTTCTGTTCGGCTGCCTGTCTGTCTGTGAGTACAGAGGAGGAGAAACCTCCAGCTCCTCCAGCTCCTCCAGCTCCTCCAGCTCCTCCAAGACTATGGATTGCGGAGCGTGTCCCTTCAGGAAGAAGCGGAGACCGTGGAGCACGGACTTGTCCTCCCTGGCTCTGGTCGCCGTGCTCCTCTCCCTGTGCCGAAGCTCCGGGGTTCGAGCAGGTAAGAAGAGCGTTCTCCTCCCTGTCACCTCCTCAGCTCCTTCTTCCTGTGTCGGTGGGCTAAACCTCTGGTTCTGTTTGGGACCTGATTAGGAATTTGTGTCAACAAACAATTTTCATTTTAATGGTTTGATTGGAAACAAAAACGATCGAGGAAAATCAGACGAGGATCCACCTGTCGGTGGTTCTTCTTCTTCTTCTTCTTCTTTTGTGATTAGCTGTTGGAACAAAACAAAAACGTGCCGACGTCACAGCAAGAAGAAGAAGAAGAAGAAGAAGAAGAAGAAGAAGAAGAAGAAGAAGAAGAAGAAGAAGAAGAAGAAGAAGAAGTCAGGTGTCGCCTCAGCAGGAGATTTAAACACCAACTTCAGAATTCTTTTTTTTTTTTTTCACACTCTGGGGTCAGGTGTCTGACAGTGTGGTGCTCAACACAGAGGTCGGGGGCCACAGCGGGGACACATGACATATGGTTCCGTTGAGGTTCTCCAGTGCTGGTCCGAGGTCCCACAGACGGACCGAGGTCGACTCACTGTTTACCAGCTCAGCCTGTGCAGCCGTTTCTGCGGGGAGGAGGGATTTCTGCCCCCCCCACCAGAGGGTGGCGTGAGGAGGGGGAACTCTCTGATAACATTTTTTTAAAAATATTGAATCAGAAAATCAAACTTTTATATTCTCTGTTTAAAACCCACTCTGTTCTCACCTGAGCTGCAGTTCCACTGCAGCACCACTAGAGGTCCAGACTTGATTTGAACACAGTGATTCCATTGATTGACCTGAGTCCAGATCAGTGAGGACCCCTGGGTCAGGGGGGTCAGGGGGGTCAGGGGGGTCAGGGGGGTCCAGGGTCTTGGACAGTACAGTTCTCTTTTTTTTTTTTTCATCTGATAACGTTCTGATGACGTCACTCTGAACGGACCACAGAACCACAGACCCGCTCCTCTCACCCTGCACTGTGATCTTTGGCTCAGTGTCAGTGTGTGTGTGTGTGTGTGTGTGTGTGTGTGTGAGCAGAGAGGTGAAAGCGCTCAGTGTGTGTGTTAATGTGTGCTTTGTGCACTTGTGTTTGTGTAAGTTTGCTGTTTCTGCCATACTGAGGTGTGTGTGGGTGAGGAGGGGGGAGAGGGGGAGGAGGAGGGGTCTGTGAGGAGCAGCAGCAGCAGCAGCAGCCACAGGCCGAGTGCCGGGAGGA
>NC_024324.1:1211943-1213736 GCF_000523025.1 Cynoglossus semilaevis
CAGGTCCTTCTGATGCGCGTCCCCGTAGGCTGAGTGACAGACGGTCGTTTCGATCATAAAATCATATTAATCAAATTAAGGCTAAATATCGTCCAATAATATTAGCCGATCAATAATATTAGCCGATCAATAATATCGCCAGATATTAGCATAATTATGTTAGCATATCTTTAACGCAACAGCCGGGTTTCGCCAAATGATGACTGTCTCTACAGAATAGTTCAATTCCCTGGAGACAGACCAATCAGACCAATCAGACCAATCAGACCAATCAGACCAGTCAGACCAATCAGAAACCTCCGTCTGTGAAAATCTTCTATTGAAACAGTCACTGGTTCTAAACCCAGATTCTCCCAAACCTTAACTGTCAACTCCTACACCACCTTTTTTTTCCTGTGAATAATAGTCCAGTAGAGGGCACTCTTAGCGTAGCTATGGTTTGGTGTTTCAGTCTGGAATGGTTGGATCTGTGACTTTACCATCGAATAAAAGTTATTCATCAGGTGAGGCGACAGATGGTCCCTGGGCAGGGTGACCCCAGGGTTCAGGCTGAGACACGTTCCTGGTCCAGGACAGACGCTGACGGAGGGTTGGGGGCGTGGCCTAGGGGTGATGTCACTCTGTTGCCTCGTCATCAGATGGCTGCTTGAGCGCCACCCGTAGGACGTGTTCGGTCAAAGGTGATGCAGCACGACTCTCACACAGGCTGGAGAAAAAGTCACGGCCTTTGACCTTTTGACCTTTTTATTGGGTGAGGAAGGGGAAGATCAGGAGGAGTTCCTGTTTCTTACAGAGAAGGATGTGGAGGAAGAGGAGGTGATGGGAAAGGAAAAGGAGAGGAGTAAAGAGGAGATGGAGGAGGAGGGGGCGATAGAGGAGCAGGCTCCAGCAGGGGGCAGCGTCTCTCCAGGTCCATGAAAGAACAGTTTGTTCACAGCAGGAGAAAATCTCAGTCATGTTTTCTTGACACTGATGTTCCTCAAAGAGGAGAATCAAAGAGGAGTCTGTCTGTGTTTGGGACTCCCCCCCCCCCCCCCCCCCCCCCCACACCCCCCCCCTCCAGCGGGCGCCCGCACCCCCCCCACCACGTACTGAGGTGTGTGTGTGTGTGTGTGTGTGTGTGTGGTATTTCTTTTGTCGCTCGTGTCTGGAACCTCCTCCTCTTCCTCCTCCTCTTCCTCCCCACACAGTGAGTGGACACAGGTCTGAAGAGAAAACCAGAGGCTCTAAACTGGACATTTCCTCCTCCCAGAATGCATTTCACCACACACACACACACACACACACAGGTCTTAAATGCAGGGTTGAGGTTTTCCTTCTTTTTGTGTACAGGAAGAGGTCGAGACTCCGTCCAGGGGCAGAAATAACCTGCCCTGGTGTCAGGGTGGTGCAAACGCAGGGACTTTCTGAGTTAAAGGGACAGTTTGTGGATTTCTGACGTTGTGGTCGTTGACTCTGGTCGGTCTGGTCGGATCAGCCGCTATGATGTCATGGAGACGCCTAACAAGGACCCCCCCCCCCCTCCTTCTCCTTCTGTTTCTGTTTGCAGCAGTGAAAACTGTTGACTGTGCGTTAGCGCCCCCACTGGCTGCTCACACCCTCGGTGGTTCAACCACAGCTCCTAAAATCTCAGCTTCTGCCCAGATGTTGGTGGTGAAGAAACAACAAGTCGTTTCCTTAAACCGTGAACTTCCTTAAACTGTTCAGAAACAGAACGGACAGTGAGGAGCAGGAGGAGCTGCTGCCGCTGGCGCCGCCGCTGCTGCCGCCTCGCGTGCGCGATCTGCCCGTCC
>NC_024324.1:1213771-1215955 GCF_000523025.1 Cynoglossus semilaevis
TGGTAGGGAGTCGAGGTTCTGGTGCGTCGGCTGGGGCTTCTCCTACTGCTCTTCGTAGCTGATGATTTTGTGGTTTGTTGTTCAGTGTGGAAGTGAGTTCTAATGACAGACTGTGACTGTTCTGCTGCTTCTAGGAACTGGGAGGAGAAGGAGGGGGAGAGGGGGAGGGGGGAGTCACACACACATACATGTCTTTTCCAGACATTACTGCACTTTTTAAAATAATCTGAGCTCAGACTGGGACGAGTGGAGAAGCTGCTCTGAGAAATCTGGTTTTCATTCATAAAGTTGAAAAAGGCTTGATGAAGATGATGATGACGATGATGAGGAAGATGATGATGAAGATGAGGAAGATGAAGATGAAGAGGAAGATGAAGATGAATATGAAGATGAAGATGATGATAATGATGATGATGATGACGATGATGAGGAAGATGATGATGATGAATATGATGAAGATGATGATGATGAAGAAGATGATGATGATGAGTATGAAGATGAGGATGATGATGAAGATGGTGAAGATGATGATGAAGATAATGATGATGATGCTGATGACGCTGATGATGAAGAAGATGATGATGATGAGTATGAAGATGAGGATGAAAAAGATGATGATGAAGAAGAAGATGAAGATGAAGATGATGATGAAGATGAAGATGATGATGATGATTGCTCGGTGTTAGCGTTAGCACTGTTAGCACTGTTAGCACCTGGCTAATGAAGAGTGCATCTTTCCTCACATTTCTGAGCTCTTGCAGCGCCCCTGGTGGCAGCGTGCAGATGTAGCAGACCTCTGGTGAGCGCTCCTTTGTTCAGACGGTCCTCCGTCCCTGATCTCCTGCTGTGGTCCTCCTGTGGTCCACGCTCCGTCCATGTCGTGGAGCTCTGGTTCTCAGCCTGCTTCTAATTCCAGGTTGTAAAAATAAAGTCCACTGGAGCAGCAGTGTGGAGCCTCGCTCTGTGTGCTCCGGGTTTTATAAATAAGTGCTAAGTACAGAGCTGCATGGAGAAATTATAAGCTGCGGAGGTCGAGCTGGTCACCGCGGTCAGACTGGGTGGATGACGGTGGAGACGCAGCTGCTGGTGGAGGAACAAGTGCATTCTGGGACGGCGGTTCTCTGTGGAACTGGACTCTTTCAAGGAATTCACTTCACTCTGGTCTGGGACGGCTTTAGCATGTGTGTGTGTGTGTGTGTGTGTGTCTCACAACGTGGCTGTTGTGTAAAGGTGAGAGGTGAAAGGTCAGGGTGTCAGCTGGAGTGTGTGTCTGATATTTGACACAACTGTATCACACACACACACACAGACGTCGGTTCACCTTCATCTGTCTTTAGACTTTGTTCAGACTCTGTGTTTGTTTGATGTGGTTGTTTTCGTTTTGCAATTGTGTTTAATTCTGGCTCCATCTGGTGGCAGATTAGTGCAGCTAACTTAATTCAGACACTTGTTGAACACCACCAAACCACACACACACACACACACACGTGTTTCCTATTGACTATAATAAGGTGTGTGTGTGTGTTTCAAACAGTGAGAGGATTGTGTGACTGTAGTACAGTACGTCTTTATACACAACATTATTACTACTGAAGAGTACTGTAGTACACTGTAGTACACTGTAGTACACTGTAGTACACTGTGGTAGTTGAACAGCCAATCAGAACTCAGAGACTGTGGCTTTGTCAGTGTCATCATCTCCGAGTGTCAGTGAAGGCATCACAGTTATGATCAGGACCTCTCCAGGTCTCCTGGTTTCCTGGTCTCCAGGTCTCCTGGTTTCCTGGTCTCCAGGTCTCCTGGTCTCCAGGTCTCCTGGTTTCCTGGTCTCCAGGTCTCCTGGTGCCTCCTGGTGCCTCCTGGTGTCTCCCCCTGACCAGGCGGAGTGTGTGTTATTTGTGTGTGGACGGCGGTCCTCCAGGCAGGAAGGGCCCGGCTGCAGATGTCGGCCTCTCAGGCAGCAGAGAACAGAGACGCACATTGTACTAGAACCTGCTGGGAGAACCGGCTCTGGAATCTGATCCAGATCCAGGATCCTGCCATCACAGACCTGACCAGGCGGTCTGCTGTCACTGCCTGGACCTGGACCTGAGCCCCCCCGACCCCCAAAACAAACACACACACACACAGTAACTCCTCCACCTCCACCTTCACCTGAGTCTGTCTCCCCCCCTCCCTCCCCCT
>NC_024324.1:1235617-1262292 GCF_000523025.1 Cynoglossus semilaevis
CCCCTCCTCCTCCCCCCTCCGTCATTCCCAACATTCCTGTGAACAGATTAAAGTCATGGAAAAGGGTTTTTCAAAGACTTCAAACTAAGAACAATCTAAAAAAAAAAACACCCACAAACACAGAGGCTGTTGGTGAAATATTATATTCTATTTTTCACCAAAAGGTTTGGTGTAAAATACAGGAAAAACCAGCAGAAAAATAAACTTTAATTCATGAACAAACCACGGCTTTAGTCAAATTAGTCTAATTATAAAACCTTTATTTATCCCGTGGTTGGCTGTGTGTGTGTGTGTGTGTGTGTGTGTGTGTACTCAGTCTAACTCTGGTTCTAAAGTTTTCTGTTGTTTTTCTAAGTTAATGTTGCAGCAAAACCAGGTTGGCCAGAACTGGAACTGATTTCCTCTCCTCACTTTCCCTCTCCACTGGACTCTTTTATTTTTACCTCTGTGTGTGTGTGTGTGTGTGACATTAATGCTGTGTCAGCATAAATAGTGCAGTGTGTGTGTGTGTGTGGGACCGTTTGTTGTCCCCTAAACCCTGTGGCTCGGGGTGACTTCAAGGTAAAGGAAACAATAAACACTTCACAACGAATACCACCAGGGGTCACTGGTCCAGAAACAGGAGTTCAGAGAAAAGTTAAAAAAAAACTGGTTGTTGTTAAAGATGTCATAGTTTATTAGTACGATCCGCCTCAGCCAATCAGATTTAAATGAGCTAACTCTTCTTCTGCTCCCTCAGACCCGGTGGACGTGCTGCGGGCTCTGCAGGTCCCCTCTCTGCCGGAGGGTGTAAAGAAAGTCCCCGGCTTCTGCACATCGCGCCGCTCCGGCAGTCCTGACCATGCTTACCGCATCAGCAAGAAGGCCCAGATCTCTGCCCCCACCAAACAGCTCTTCTCAGGTGAGTCTCGGCCCTGGTGGCGGTTCTCAGGGTAAATATGGCGGTAAAACACAGGGTAAAGCAGTACAAGCTAACGTACAACGATGCTATGTACGTTAGCTTTAGTCAAAACAAGAAAAACGAGTGGTTGTTTGTTTTATATATATGTTATAAGGCTATGTGCGTAGCCGCGTTTTTATCCAATCGTATTTCAGCCTCGTGTGTTGCTAGGGAGAAATGTGCCCCGTGGCCTTTTAGTGACCGAATGGCAACGAGATTGTTTCGTTAACCAATCACATCAGAGTTGGGACACCAAGACCCAAACAGGCGATTTGAGTGATTTGATTGGATGGTCAGAGAAGAAACGTCTTCAATACGTCTGGACTGTTAGCATTAGCATGGATGACGATAGAAAAGGAATTGTTGTTAGAACGAACGGATTAGAGTATAGTATAGTATAGAATAATAATATAATTATATAAAAATAACTAGAAGTTTTGGTGAGTAAAATTATTTAGTCTTTTAAATATTATTATAATGTTATCGAGTTATTATTAATGTTATTTTATGGCCAGTTTGTCGCAGCTGTGGTTGAATTCGCAGGTTTGTTGATTCAGTAATGACGACGTTAATTTTACATTCGTTATCTACGACATATAACGAGTCGTTATATTGTTTTTGTTTCTTCTGTATAATATTGGTGACGTCTATGGCCATGACGACGTCATTAAGGTGTAGGGTCGTTAAGTGGGCGGTTCTACTGTCTCTGTCTGGGTTCCGTCTGGTTTATCTGTGTATCCAGGATTGTGGCTCCTGTGTCAGACTGCTGGATGTAAGGTGTAATTACAGCAGTCGAGTTAAACAGTGTGGGAAGAGTCAAACAAATAAAAGTGTAGGATTCAGTCACTGACACCCAGGAGTGGGGGGGGAGGGGGGTGGAGAAGGTGGTGTTTATGTGGTTTCAGAAGAAATCCTGAAAAGTAAGAACAGATTTTGTATGGTTTCTCTGCTCACTCTGCAGCAGCGTCACCTGTTATTATGTATGTATGTGTGTGTGTGTGTGTGTGTTCCTAATTCCAGGATTACAGGCTGATATTCCATAGTCATTAAAATCCATGCTGGTATTTTGCACTTTAATCTCTGAGATCGTTTGGGTTTTTTTCTCCATAAATCTTTGAGTGAGACAAACTAGAGCTGAAGCTAAAGTTCCCTCTGGGTAATTGTTGCTATGGCGACGCCTCCTGCGGCTACAGTTCAGTTCAACTGTTTGTTGTTGTAGGTTTGAGGTCGGACCAGCAGGTTCTGTTACCTGCTGAGCTAACAACGTTCTTTATGCTAAGTCGTAGCTAATTCTGGGCTAACGTCTCTGTCACCTTCATCGTCAGGTCGTTTCCCGGAGAACTTCTCCGTCATGGCTCTGGTCAAGGCCCACGCAGGTCTGCAGGCCTTCCTCCTCTCCATCTACAGTGAGCAGGGCGTCCAGCAGCTGGGCGTTGAACTGGGACGCTCCCCTGTCTTCCTGTACGAGGACCAGAACGGCAAACCGGCCCCAGAGGACTACCCTCTGTTCAAAGGCGTCAACCTGGCCGACGGCAAGTCAGTAACCAGACACAGCCTGTTTGTTCACTGTTGAACTGTTGGGGTCACACACACACACACCTTCCTGTTCAGGGTTTTGTCATCTGGTTTTTGTTAATGCACTTCCTTTGCCTCCCTCTAGGTGGCATCGCATTGCTCTCTCCGTTTCCAAGAAAAACGTGACTCTGCTGCTGGACTGCAAGAAGAAGATGACCCGCCCCCTGCCCCGAGGCAACAAGGCCGAGGTCGACACCAACGGCATCACTGTGTTCGGAGCCCGACTCCTCGATGAGGAGGTTTTCCAGGTGAGTCCAGGTCGTCTCGGCCCGACCTGACCGTGTCTCCAGAACCGTCTCTGATCTGGTCCATCCTTGACCTCCGTCCTCAGGGAGACATCCAGCAGCTGCTGATCGCCTCCAACCCTCAGGCGGCCTACGACTTCTGTGAACACTACAGCCCAGACTGTGACTCCCCGCTGCCCCAGACCCAGGCTCAGGACCCCAACACATTTGTGAGTGACACCAACGACACCGACAGCCACCGCGTGTGAATAAACCTGCTGTCCCAGAGTTCATAGCAGCTCTGGGACAGCAGGTGTGTGTGTGATATAAGAAGTGACAAACCTAAACCAAGTCAGTGGACTTTTCTACTTCCTGTGGGACAGATAGACGACAGAGAAGAGTCTGACATTAGTGCTCAGGCGCCACCTACTGGTGTAAAGGTTCTTAAAACAGTTCCTGGTAATCTTAGTGTCTGGGTTAGTGTTTGGTTTGTTCACCTCAGTCACCTGACCTGACCGTGTCATCAAAGTGCTGCTCTTCTTCTTCTTCTTCTTCTTCTTCTTCTCCTCCTCCTCTTCCTCTTCCTCACATCCTCGTCCTCTGCAGCAGTTTGTCTTCGTCCCCTGTCCTCCTCACCTCTGCTCAGGTCTCCAGGTGACATCATCATCACTTCACTCCAGCTCAGATCAGTGTAGGTCTGTTGTTGTTGTTGTTGTTGTTGAACACACAGAGAGGGTGAAACAAGCAGTGACATCATCACACATCAGACGTCTGATTGGGTCTTCTGCTGTAGACCAGGAACTACTGGCAGTGAGATGGTTTAAGGTGGAGCCTCTGTGCTTACTGAGACTGGCCTGTGTGTGTGTGTGTGTGTGTGTGTGTGTGTGTGTGTGTGACACGTTAGGAGCTCTGTGACCACAGTGACGTCTGAACTTCAGTCAGGCCACACGTCGTACACACACACACACACCTGTGCGTCCACTCCTTCCTGAATGAGTACAAATCACTGAGGTTTGATTCATTTCCACTTCTGAACTTTTTGTTTTTCCCTGAGTCAGAGCTGATGTGTGTGGACGAAAGGGGCAAAACTGGGCGGGGGGGGGGCAACAAACGTAGATCAACACCATCGTTATGACCAAGGCCTGAAGTGGCAGTATTTTACCCTCTGACCTCTGACCTCTGATGAATGGGAAAAACTAACATCGCTCCTGTTCTGTCAACATGTCTTACTTTTCTCCTCCTCCTCCTCCTCCTCCTCCTCCTCTCCCCTGCCCTCCCCATCCTCTGCTTAACCTCCCTCTCCTCCGTCAACCTCCCTCTCCCCCCACCTCCCTCCCATCTTTCATGCTCCGCTCCTCCTCCCCGCCTTCCTCCCTCCTCCCCCTCGCCTCCTCCGTTGCTCCACCTCCTTCAGTACTTTGATGAGGAGCAGGTTGACCATGAATTCCCCTGTTGTTATGAGGAGACAACAGGCGTTCCCTCCTTCTCCCCTCCTCACTCTGCAGGTAAAGGAGGAGCAAAAAGAGAGGGAGGGAAAACAAGAAGCTGGGTGTGTGGGAGAGAGGGAGAGGTTCGATTCCTGACCAGGCCGCCTCATGTGTTTTCAACTGTTGACTCTTTTATTTTTATCCAATAATGACCACGTGAAATCTTTGGTTTGGACCAGAGCAGAACGGCCTCCTCTCTCCTCCCCCACGTCTCCTCCCCCACGTCTCCTCCCCCCCGTCTCCTCCCCCACGCCCCCCCCCCCTCAGTTTAATCACCTCCTCTTTTTTTTAATCCTCCTCCTCCGTCACACAGGATCCACCTTTTCTCCCTGCGATTATGTCAGTGTCATTTACATGTTGTCAAATGTGTTTGTGTGTTCAGACGTGGCCAGGTGGGGGCGCTGTAGGGTGGTGGAGGTGCAGCTGTGTTCTTACACAGACACTCACGCCGTCTCCACCACCAACGGCAGTTTGAAAGACAGTAATGGACTAAAAAAAAAAAAACAGTGAAGGACGTCATAAAACAAACCTGTGAATCTGCTGCTGCTGTGGTGCAGTGGCTCATCACTCCTGTCTGCATGCAGAAGGTCCAGGGTTTGAGCCCCGGTCCAACCTCATACTTATGTTAGCATGATGTGTGAGTGTGTGTGTGTATGTGTGTGTTTCATCCTAAGTCCGTGACGTTACCCACCCCTGGAGGTCCAGTTAAGACTGACCTACTGAAATACTGCCCCCTGTCTTCTATCTGTTGCATGACTAACCAGAAGCCCCCACCCTCTCACACCCTCTGCATCAATGCAGTGTGTTTCTGTGTGTGTGTGTGTGTGTGAGAGTTCAGCTGCAGCTTCACCTGAGCAGCCCCGCCCTCAGTGCCTCCGCCCAACCCCAGCTGCGGTTCTTTAGTTTTGGGAATGGCATTACTGGAGAGATCTGCAGACCGATGTTCCTAATGTTCTGATCTGAAGAAAACGTGAACCTTTTCCAGGTTGACTCTCACCATGAGCCCAGTGTTTGTGAAGTCATGTGACTGACGTTGGTGCTGATGCTCTGCTGTATCCAGTAATGCCTGTACAGTCTCAGTAAATCGTCCAAGCCTTAGCCATCTTTATGTCACTGTTTCCTAAAACGTGCACTCTTGTCTTTCTGTCCATCCCTTCTCTGTGTCTCTCACCCCCTCCTAACCCGCCCACGTGTCCCCCATCTTCCTCCACCCTCTCTCTCTCTCTCTCTCTCTTTGTCAATATTCACCGTATCACACTAAACCACACACCAACCCACGACAATCGCGGACTCAAGAAGAAGACGTCTAATGGAAAACCAGCCCAAACTAAACCCAGCCCCGTCAAACCCAAACCTACCCTGGCCAAGTCGGCCAAGACCGGACCTTATAAACTAGTCGTCAAGCCCCCGTTGCCCACCAAAGTGGCCAAGACCTCCGCTGCTAAGCCGACCAAGGCCAAACCCGCAGCAGTGGAGACCTTCTTATCTAAGATCAGACCCACTGCGGGGGCTAAACCCAAGACCACAGCTGCCCCAGCTAAGAGTGTCAACGGCAAAACAGCTGCTGAGAAGAAGACCAGTGTTGTCAACGGCAACAAAAAAGCTACAGGAAATGGCAAAGCTGAAGCTAAACCAACGACTCAAGCCAAGGTCAGTGGTAAGAAAATCAACGGTAACGGAAAATCCTCCGCAGAGAAGAAGGCTAACGGAGCGGCAGCTGTCGCCTCTAAGGCTAACAGCAAAGTTACAGCTGAGAAGAAGGTCAACATCAAAGTCAAGGCTAACAGTGGAAAGGTTAACACTGTGGTAGAAGTCAAAGTCAAGGCTAACGGCAGTGGAAAGGTTAACACTGTGGTAGAAAAGAAGGCCGTTAGCAACGGCGCTGGCAAAACTGAAACCACTAAAAAATTAAAGACGGAGAAAGTTGTCAAAGTGGGTGCAGCTAAAGCCTCCGTCACCAGAGCACCCAAGGCCACAACGGCATCAAAACCACAGCCCACCAAAACGGCAAAGGCTGCGGCCGCCACACTCAAGGTCGCCAAGGTCGCCCCCGTCAGACCAACGCCCAGCAAAGTCTTCGTGTCAAAGAAGCAGGCCACGACCCCCGTCACTGTCCGACCCACTCCACCCAGACCCACCAAGTCCAGGGTGTTCCTGGATATCAAATCCCACCACAGACCATTCCCACCTTTTGGCAAGACTGCGCTGAGTGGAACCTCCTTCCCTGCCAAGAAAGTCACCAGTGGTTACCAACAGGTACTGCAGCAGGACTCAGGACGGGGTCCAGACTTGAACAGTATGTCCCTACAGTCTCATCTGGGGTCCAGACCTGTCCACCTTTTGACCAGAACCTCTCCTGCTGGGTTTCATCTGTTTGGACGAACATGACAGGAAGTGTGGTTCTATACCAGCAGGAAGTGACACACAGAGACAGGAAGTCAACGCAAAGTAGTCAAAATGGACGTCAAAATCGAAAGACAGTAAAATGTTGTAAAAAGCTAGTAAAGAAATTCCTTAAAGATAGCCAAAAATAAAATGCTAACAACCCCGGGAACTATTTAAGAAATCTGCTAAAAAGAAAAATCACAATATACACTAATTTGAAACAATACTTTTTTTTGCCCAAAGGTTAGCTAAAAATGAGTCGACAGATCGCTAAAGGTCAACCAGGAGAACGTTAGCCAAGATGTAACTGAAGGCTAGCCGTCAGATCGTCGACGTCTGTTCTCTCGGCTAACCTTTAGCTACTACAGCTATTATAGCTACTTTTTCTGACATTTACGTGAAGGTGATGCCCCCGCCCCCTGGTGGACAGTCTGGTCTTCAGCATGAATACCGGTTCATACCAATCTGGACCCTGTTTCTTCTGTTAATGTGTGGTCACGCCCTGACCGCGCCCTGTCCTACACCGTGACGCATGGCTCGCTGTTGAGTTTCACTGTCGCTTCTGCTGCTGAAACTGGATCTTCAAATCTGAGGCTCAAAGTTCAGTCCAGTGAATGAGCATGGTTTAGTCCGAGCTGAGAGAACAGCAGCACCAACACACGCACCACACCTGCACCTCCACCTGCACCTCCACCTGCACCTCCACCTGCACCTCCACCTCCTCTGGTCCACTCTCTCCTCCTCTGTGTTCTCCTTCTGTTCTGAGCCTGTGTTGTTGAAAAGAACGTCCTCAGAGAACCTCCAGACCTTCATCACAGCTGAACTGTGCAGCGACACCTGCTGGTGGAAGAGCTGTTGTTGTTGTTGTCATGAAGAGACGGAGGTTCTGTGAGGCTGAAGGTTTGTTTTTTTTTGTTGGTGGGTGAAACTAGACATCCTGAAAACATCGTCTTCATCATCTTCATCCTGATGTTTTCACCTTCAGTGGATGATAGAGGCTCCGCCCACAGTCGTTTTCACCCCCGGGTTATTCTGGACCATAGACTTTATCAACAGGAAATGGACCTGAAATGTGATTGGGTGAAGAAGATCATTTGACATGAAACCTCAGTGAGGTCCAACCCCCTCTGAGGTCTTTTATGGTCCTTAAATCCACGTCAAGGGTTTCACTCCAACCACCAGGTGGCGCCAACCATTTCCTGTATAAAGTCTATGACCTCAAGATTTCAGAAGAAATTGTCCAAAATAAAGTTCCAGGAAAGAAATGTCAGCAGAGTTATCTCCAAACTTCCTAAATCTTCCATGAGAATGTGGGTAAGATTTATAGTCTGGAGGAGCTGACGTCTCTTTTCTAAACATGACTCTAAAACTGCAGGGCGCTGGTCCCACAGCTGCCGCAGTTTTTGTTTTTTTATTTTTTTGTACTGATTTATTTTTTCTTCTTTTTAACTCACCAATAAGCAGATTTTGAAACTAATCACCCTCTTCCAATCAAATCTGCTTATTTCCTCCCCGCCTCTCCCCACTTCCTGTCCACTTTGACCAATCAGGACGTAGACACTGAACAAAGCGAGGCTGGCCACACCGCTACAGAGACTGACTATTTCTATGAGGAGACGCTCCCCGTGCCAGACGGTGAGGTGATTGGACAGGAGGACATTCCTGAGCAGGTAAACCACAAAGACGAGGTGCGCGGGTCACAGGAAGTGGCGGTGAGCCCAGTCTCTGTAGTCTAACCAAGTAACCCTAGTCTTCTCACCGCTCTAACCACACATCACTGATTGGTTGGCACTGATATCACATGACCAGACCCCGGTCGGTCTACAGACCACATCAAGGTTCCAGTCTTCACCACAGGAAGACCGGCTTGTTGAATTTTTGATGTGAACTTTTTAACGTCGGTCGCCGACTCTGACAGAGTAGAACAGTCCGTTCTGTTGCTCATTACTGACATCTGGTGGTTCCTGGGAGCCACTGCTGTCCAGTTGAAACTCATCTGCAGGTAGTGTAAAAAAAAGCAAACAAACAAACAAAACCAAACTGATAAAAGTCTGTCCATCTGCACACATGGTCCGGTCCAGTCCGGTCTGGTCCGGTCCGGTTCAGTCCGGTTCCCTCCGGTTCAGTCCAGGTAAGTCCTGTTAATCGTAGCATGTAGCAGCTAGTTTGACTGAAGGGTGTCGTAGTTGTAGATCAACTCAGAACCTGATTGGACGGATCAATAACGGCTGGAACTAAACCATCGATGGTTCCACACCGTAGCGGTTAGCACGCCAGCCTTCAAACAAAGAGCAGAGAGTCCTGGGTTCGATTCCCAGAAGAAAACACATTTTCTAACGGCTTTGGATAAAAACGGGGGGGGGGTACTGCAGTCGTAGTGGGGGGGTGAGGAGGTCGTTGTCAATGTTTTATTATTTTTCCTGATGTTTTTTTTTTAAGGTAAGACTCACTCCTGTCCATATATGCCCCTCCTCTCTCTGACCTCACACATCTGCCCTGTACTTCCTGTCCTGTCCTCCTTTCTTCCTTCATTCCTTCTTTCCTGTTTCCTCCTCCTGATCCCTCCCGCCCTGGTGCTGTGCCTGTAACACCACCACCAGCCACAGGTGGAGCCAGTGTTGGTGGGAGAGGAGGTAGACGCCACCAAGGCAGGTGGTGCAGGCGAGGAGCTCTTCACTGAGGAGTACGTGACAGGAGACGTGGGCCTGAAGGAATACGACTATTCCTACAGGGACTACAGTGAGCCTCTAGTGGAGACCGGAGGGAGCGACGCCCACATGGGCCCCGCCCTGTCTGCTGTGACAGATGAGGGAGGCGTAAGTTGTTTTTGCTTCAGCAGCAAAAGAAAAAAAAAAAGATTTTCAACCACGTTGACTTGAGATGTTTCTAGAAGCGTGTGGTTGACCAATGTGAAGAAACAACGTAGTTCTGTGATAAAAAACAAAACAAAAAACACAGCTGACAAAGGAAGCTGGACGTGTCTAAAGTTCACGTGTCAATTATCAGGGTTAGGCAGTTTAAAAAACAACAATTTATTCGTAGTAAAATCGTCAGCAAACTAAACACTTGTCCCATCATCACCTCCCAGCATGTGTCTGTGGGTGCTTCAACCTCTGGTCAGCGGCCCCAGCCTGTGTCAGAGCAGTCTACGACTGACGGTCTGACTGAATGAACTGAACTGAATTTCAGAAAGAAACTTTTTCTACATTTTTTTATTTATTCTTCTGTATTGATATATTGACTGTTTTCATTCCGTTTGGATCAGTCACAAATAAAAGCAGGTGAGAAACACTGCCCTCTAGCTGCCATTTCACCTTCCATTCCAGTGATGTGTAGAAAAGGTAATCGTGATTATTCATGATAAACGGAGATTAATCTGCAGTCACTCTGTGATTAATCAGATTAGGAATGTGACCTTTGACCCCCCGTTAAAGAATGGTCCAATGGTAGGGAGGAACAGTCAGAGACAGGCGGACATGTCCAGAGACTACAACGCCACAGAGTCAGTGTTTGAATCAGGGTCAAAGACCGATCCTGTTCCAGGTGTTGAGGAGTCCAGACTGAAGGGGGCGCTGCTTCATCAGAGGCAGAGTCACAGGCATCAGGCCCACACGGGCCTCATCCTGGACAGTAGGTAGGAGATAAATGGCATCCACGCAGATACCACTTATCTTAGAGCTGATCTGGTGTTGGACCTGCTGAGACGAGAAGGTTCTCTGAGGACCAGAGTCTGGAGAAGGAACTGAACTGAAAACAATGGGGTTTTTTGTTTTTTTTTTTTCATTAATTGTTTGTTGTTTTGTTTTTGCCGCTGCACCAACGCTGACCTCACCCTGTTGTCACCCCCACCTCTGTCTCCCTCAGGCTGCCATCAGGGGGCAGAAAGGAGAGAAGGGAGAACCTGCCGTCCTGGAGCCTGTGAGTCACATCAGAACATGAGCTGAGTGTCACTTGAATTAGAACTGTTGATAAACTGAAGGTGGCGTTGTCTTTCCAGGGAATGCTGATTGAAGGACCTCCAGGCCCAGAGGGACCTGCTGTGAGTAGATGTTGATCCAAACCTTCTCTTGTCGTCATCGTTAGTATAATTATAACTAACGCGTCTCTATCAGCTTTAATCTTTTCTATCTTTGTGTCTTTTTAACGTATAAAAATAATCTATAATATAATTAATAATAAAGTTAGGTTAAAAAAACATTCATTATAAACCAACATCAGTAGAAATGTTCAGAACATTCTAAAAACGCGTCTCCTCTGGTGCAGGGTCCCTCCGGCCCCCCCGGCTCCTCTGGACCCCCGGGCTCTGTTGGAGACCCTGGTGAGAGGGTGAGTGGTTCACGTCTGGGTTGTTCTCTCAGGTCATTGGATGGAATATTTAAAAAAACAACAACAACAACACGATCAACAAACAACTTCCTGTCTCCATCCTCAGGGAGCGTCTGGAAAACCGGGTCTTCCAGGAGCTGACGGCGTCCCTGGACCTCCAGGAACTTCAGTCATGTTGCCTGTGAGTCGTGAATTAATCAGGTGTAGAACAGTTTGAGGCCCAGCCTTGGAGGCTCTTGTTCATCAGAACTTTCTTAATCCTCCTCCTCCTCCTCCTCCTCTTCTTCTCCTGACAGTTCCGCTTCGGTCAGGGTGGGGGAGACAAAGGTCCGGTGGTCTCTGCACAGGAAGCTCAGGCGGCGGCCATATTGTCTCAGGCCAGGGTCAGTCCTCACACATTCAGAGTCATGAAGATGTTCCTCCGTGACCACTGATGAAGAAGATTTGTCTTTTCTTTCCCCGTCTCTGTAGATGGCGCTGAAGGGTCCTCCTGGACCAATGGGATACACTGGACGTCCTGGACCTCTGGTATGTTACCTGAGCTCACCTGGTATTCTAGACTGTAATTCTAGCTAGCCCGCTAGCTACGCCTGCGTTTTACAGAGATTACATCAGCTAGCTAGCTTGCTAAGCCTAAAAGAAAATCAAGCTGGTTAGTTAGCTAGCTAATTCATTTCATCCTTTAGCTCATTTTAGCCTAGCAGTTTGCTATATAGCCATTAAGCTAGTAAGATAATCGAGTTGTTTAATTTGTCTGTTTAAGGAACAATCTAATTGGATAATAGTTGGTTAATTGGTTGGTTAGTTAGAGTGTAATATATGATGATGACATGATGGTTTGGTTTCCAGGGAGGTCATGGAAGTCCAGGTCTGAAAGGAGAGAGTGGAGACCCTGGTCCTCAGGTGAAAACAGCAGAAACTTCAAATATATCAATTATATATATATTTATATTTGTGCAGTAAATGTAAATGTATTTTGTATTTGTCATTTAAACACCTCATATTTTCTCAGGGCCCCAGAGGACCCCAGGGTTTGATGGGACCTCCCGGCAAATCAGGAAGAAGAGTGAGTATTTAAATAATCCACAAGAGGGCGATCTGTGACTAAAGTGTTCATCTTTCAGTCATTATTTTTAAACAATCTAAATGTTTGTTTTTTGTTTGTTTTCTCTCTCTGTTTCCTGGTCCTCCTGCTCCTCTCCTGACAGGGTCGTGCTGGAGCAGACGGAGCCAGAGGAATGCCTGGAGAGTCTGGAGTCAAGGTGAGCTCAGGAAGTTGGTTTTGTGTTGGTAAAAAAGAGCTTCTGTTTGAGCAGCAGCTCTTCTGAAGAGTCTCCTCTCACCCGTCTCTCCTTCTCTCTCTCTCAGGGTGACCGTGGTTTCGATGGCCTGCCTGGTCTGCCCGGTGACAAGGGACATAGGGTGAGTGAGTGGACGTCCTGGTGTCGTCATGGAAACATTACATCTTCATCAGACAGAGCAGAGTCAGGGTACTGAAGACCACTGTGAACCTTTGTCTCCTCAGGGCGACTCCGGACCCATGGGACCACCAGGATCCCAGGGAGAGGACGGAGAGAGGGTGAGGAGACCTGCACAGAACTGATTAATAACAAAGTCAAACAAACCATAATGATCAACGTTAGCTGAGCACCCTGACCCTGAGGACCCTAACCCTGAGGACCCTGACCCTGACCCTGACCCTGACGACCCTGACCCTGAGGACCCTGAAGCCGTCACACCAACACAGACACAAGGCTCCATACTTTATGATTAGTTCTTAGAACTCTTGGTCGCCACCTGCTGTCTAACATCTTAAGGTCACTGACATGTTTGTTTGCTGTCCTCAGGGAGACGACGGAGACATTGGACCCCGGGGTCTGCCAGGTGAACCAGTGAGTGTTTTCTTCGTCACCTGGTTTCATTTCCTCCTCCTCTTGTTGGGCCTTTTCTACCTGTCACTCAAAGTAGAGTAGACGCTACAAAAAAGGTCGAGTCAAAGGTCATCCACTGTAAACAACCAAAGGTTTGAGTCCAGACTGTCCTCGGTCCAGAGACGTGTCCTTCAACTGGAGGAAAACTGTGACCTTTGACACCTCTTTGACCAAGTGTGATCATGTGATCACAATTAAATGACTGATTCCTCTGTGTGTGTGTGTGTGTGTGTGTGTGCAGGGACCTCGTGGTTTGCTTGGACCTAAAGGTCCTCCTGGAATCTCTGGACCTCCTGTGAGTACATGAAGCTAACGACTGTTCAGTCTGTGCCTGTTGTCCCTGAAGACACCAGCAGGGTGTCCTCTGTCCCTGGTGTCCACTGTGTTCTTTTGACTCTGCTAACGTCCACATGTACAGACACAGCGGTCATGGCTAAACATCCGGTCAAATAATTAGCATATGCTGAAAGACATGCTAACAAACTGCTACAAACTGGAACTATTTGCTCAGAATCACAGACGTTGATGTCAGATGTGATGTCCTGTATCACAGCAGCCTTAAGTGATCGATTTAAACAAAACATTAACATTTTTCAACATTGTTTTTTTTTTTTTTCCTGTTTCTTTAAGGGTGTGCGTGGAAACGACGGGCCGCAGGGACCTAAAGGAAACCTGGTCAGTGTGGACCGAGCTCTAATGATGGTCAGATTTCAGTCAACCTTCAGGAGTTCATTCATTCTCTCCTCTTTATCTCATCAGGGTCCTCAAGGAGAACCTGGTCCTCCAGGCCAGCAGGGGACTCCAGGAACCCAGGTCAGACACCATCTTCCAGTGACCCCTAAAAATGTTGACAATTTATGAATTAATTAATTACTGCAAAACCTGCGTGGACCCTGTTCAACTGGACTGGACATCAAAGGCGTTGTTGATGTATCACATGGGTTTGGAACCTATGGCTGGCGGCCCAGATGTGGCTCTGTTGATGACGGCATCTGTCACTCGGATGAATCTTAGCTGCATTTCTGTAGATTTAAGTTTTTCTTCAGAGACTTATTATATTATATAATTATAATTTCTAATTATCGTCTTGTTTAAAAATCCACACATTTAGTTTAATATTCAGAGTAAAAAAGAAATATTTTATGGCTGTGACGGAAATACTTTTAAAATACATTTAAAAATATGTGACTTTTTGACTCTCTCTGCTAAAAGTTGTATCACAACAGACGACAGTGTGACTAAAAGTTAGCCAGAGCTACAGTAGCTACAGCTAAATGCTAGTTACAATAGCTACCAGGAAGAAGCTAAACTGTAACTGAATGTTAGTACAGTTATCATAATGCTACATGCTACCTCAGGACTGTGTACCAGTGCTACAGACCATGGTGTCAGCAAAAAAAAAAACCAAAAACCATTCTAAAAAATAAAAATGCCTCTTCTTCCTGTAGCTCCTCTGTTCTGTCTGTGGTGTCGTTAGCACGAGAGTGGCTAAAGGTTAGCAATGAATGAATACTTGTATGTGTTCCACAGGGAATGCCAGGACCTCAGGGAGCCCTGGGACCTCCAGGAGAGAAGGTAAGACCACCAGGACCACCAGCAGGAGGCGACTTCAGTCTTCATTTGGACACTGGTCTTTATTTACTCCGTGTTTTTAGAGTTAAAAGATTTTGATCCAAACTTTGATCTGACCCTGGATCAGTTCATACACAAACACAGAGGTCACCTCAGGACACTGAATAAACACTGGACAACAGCACCACCCAGTGGACAGAAGGAGATACTGCTTCTTTTTTCTTTTTTTTTTCTGACATTTCATCATGTCCACTGACTGTGTCTCCTTGTCCACCAGGGACCGACTGGAAAACCAGGTCTGCCGGGAATGCCTGGAGCTGACGGCCCTCCTGTACGTTTGTTCATCACTCTGTGTGCGTGTGTGTGTGTGTGTGTGTGCGTGTCTAATTGTCCTCCCCCCCGTCAGGGTCACCCAGGTAAGGAGGGTCCTGCTGGTACCAAAGGAAACCAGGTGAGTCACCTGTTGTTGTCGCCTGTCTTTCCTTCTGGGAACGTCGCTGACATCTGTCGACTGATGAACGATGACACGGCACTTTTTAAAACTCTGACTGATCTACGGAGGTTTCACCAACCTCCACCTGCTGCTAACTGTTGAAGCTAACGTCCGTCTGAGGACTTTCTGACTGACCTTTCTGACCGACTGCTTCATACTTTACATCTAAAACCTGAGTCTGAGTCCAGGTCTCTCACTCACTTTATTCACCCCGCCTCCCTCGCCCCCTCCAGGGTCCAAACGGCCCCCAGGGACCTATCGGCTATCCCGGCCCTCGGGGCATCAAGGTGCGTTAAAGAGTGAATCTGATTGGTTGGTGAGTGGTCGTCCAGCTGATTATTGTTGATTGACTCTGCTCTGATCACAGGGAGCTCAAGGAATCCGTGGTCTGAAGGGTCACAAGGGAGAGAAGGTGACGCACACACACACACACACACACACACACACGTAACAGGAAGTGTCCTGGTCCTGGTCCTGGTCCTGACGTCCACTGTTGTCCGTGTTCGTAGGGAGAAGACGGTTTCCCTGGAATAAAAGGAGATTTTGGAGTCAAAGGAGAGAGGGTGAGACAGACCCCCCCCCGCTCCCCCCCCACTCACCCTCTGAGTCCTGCTGACTTACACCTCCCCTCACTGTGGTCTGTTTCTACACTGACAGGGTGAGATCGGAGTTCCAGGACCCAGAGGAGAGGACGGTCCAGAGGGGCCAAAGGGCCGCGTCGGACCCCCTGGTGAAGTCGGACCCCTCGGATTAGTCGGAGAGAAGGTGAGATGAAGTGTCGACAAACACTCGATCTGACGTCAAACCTTCAGCTTCGCTCTGATTGGTCGATGTCACAGATGATTGACATTCTCACCTGATTCCAGGGTAAACTTGGAGTTCCAGGACTTCCTGGTTATCCTGGAAGACAAGGACCAAAGGTAAGTCCTCCGCCGCCCGTCGTAGTTCTAGTTCTTGTCCTCGCACCAGATGTTGGATCACCCTCCTCTCAAACAGATGCTGATGAGTTTGATCTGTTTTTCAGGGATCTCTTGGATTCCCTGGATTCCCAGGTGCAAACGGCGAGAAGGGAACCAGAGTAAGTCCTGGGTTCTACTGCAGAACCTTTGTTTTTTCTTTGTAGATTTTGTTCTTTTCTCTGTTCATTTCAAGAGGTTGAATCTACAAATATGTTTCTCTCAGGGTTTGGGCGGGAAAGCAGGACCCAGAGGACAGAGAGGACCAACGGTACGGTTTCACTGGATCACAGGATCTCTACTCAGATTTACTCAGAGCGTTAGGTTGTCGGTTGAACTCCACAGTCACTTCCTGTCTCTCTCTCTGTCACCTTCAGGGACCCAGAGGTCAGAGAGGACCAAGAGGAGCCACTGGGAAATCAGGAGCCAAGGTTTGAGCACACTCAGCTTCCCCTCGGTGTTTTTAATCTTTGTGAGTTTGTGGAGCCTTCGTTCACCGAGTGTTTGTCTCTCTGTCAGGGCACGTCAGGCAGCGATGGTCCTCATGGCCCCCCAGGGGAGAGGGTAAGTACTGCAGGAGTACCCCGACCCACGTGTGTCCACATGTCCAGGTGTTAAATAAATCAGTGACTCCTGGAGTCAGAACCGATTGATAATGTCTTTGTTGATTGTCCTGACGGTTGACGGACGCCTGTCCTCACGGTTGACGGACGCCTGTCCTGACGGTTGACGGACGCCTGTCCTGACGGTTGACGGACGCCTGTTTTTACGGTTGATGGACGTCTGTCCTGACGGTTGATGGACGTCTGTTCTGATGGTTGACGGACGTCTGTCCTGACGGTTGATGGACGTCTGTTCTGATGGTTGACGGACGTCTGTCCTGACGGTTGATGGACGCCTGTCCTCACGGTTGACGGACGCCTGTCCTCTGAGTCCCGTCTTCAAATATATTCTGACATGTGTCCCATGGTCTCGTCTCCAGGGTCTGCCTGGACCTCAGGGAGCCAACGGTTTCCCAGGACCTAAAGGACCACCTGTAAGTAGGCGCTCGGTCACCACCTGGTCACAGACTGGACTGTGGGTCACTGATTAAATCCTGGTTCATTTCACAGGGACCTCCAGGGAAGGACGGACTTCCTGGACACCCAGGACAGAGAGGAGAAGTGGTGAGTACCAGTCCAGGGACCGATGGGTTCTGTGTGTTCTGTAAACCTCAGGTGTCGGGGACCTGGTCCAATCAGAACCAGGTTTGTTCACCTGGACCAATCGTTCGACGAGACCCTGCAGCAGGTTCCAGGGTCGACTCCCAGAGCGACCTGAAGACCTCACCAGGCAGAGGTCCAGACCAGATGGTCCCTCATCTGGTTCCGTTTCCTCTGAGAACCTCCAGAAGAACAAGGTTCTCACCCGCTGACCATCGCTGAGAGAACGTGAAGGAACAAGGACTGGACCGTCCTTCCTGTTCCGTCCATTTCTTATTTACAGTCAGTGTTTGACCAATCAGGCGGGATCCTCCACACAGGAAGTTCTGCGGTGGTTCCCATGACTGGACTGGAACCTGAGGAGAACCCCGGGCCGTAGACCTGAGGTCATGAGGTCATGAGGTCAACTATGGGCTGAACTGAACTTTATCTGTTCCAGGGTTTCCAAGGTAAAGTGGGTCCACCTGGTCCTCCTGGAGTGGTCGGACCTCAGGTGAGTGTCTCCGTCTCCTCACGTCCTCACAACGTTCCCTTCACTGTCCTCCTTCCTTACGCCGCTCCACTTCCTGTTTCCTTCCTCCGTCCTCCCAGGGTCCATCAGGAGAGACCGGCCCCATGGGAGAGCGTGGCCATCCCGGACCCCCAGGACCACCTGGAGAGCAGGGGCTTTCTGGACCGTCAGGAAAGGAAGGAACTAAGGGAGACCCTGGACCTCCAGGAGGCCCAGGCAAAGACGGTCCTGCAGGTCTGAGAGGTTTCCCTGGAGAGAGAGGACTTCCTGGAACGCCGGTGAGTGAGAGACAGGAGACTTCTCTGGACCAGGACTTCTCTGGACCAGGACTTCTCTGGACCAGATACTTGGGCCTTAGACAGATTAGTGACTCCTGCTCTCTGTGTTCCAGGGCGGTGGAGGACTGAAGGGCAGTGAAGGACCTGCTGGACCTCCTGGACCTGCTGTAGGTGTCAGAACACTTCACTCTCAGACGGTTGTTGTTCTTGTTGTTCACCTGGTGCTGCTGTCTGTGTCCAGGGTTCTCCAGGTGAGAGGGGACAGTCTGGAACTGCTGGACCTGTTGGACCTCCGGGCAGACCTGGACCCCAGGGACCTCCTGGACCAGCTGGGGAGAAGGGAGTTCCTGTGAGTGTTCTAGAAACTCAGAGAAGGTCACGTGACTGTCTGTCCGTTTCTAAGCCCTGTGTGTGTGTATGTGTGTGTATGTGTGTGTGTTTCTCCTGTGAAGGGCGAGAAAGGTCCGATCGGCCCAGCAGGTCGGGATGGTGTGCAGGGTCCTGTGGGTCTCCCTGGTCCAGCTGGATCAGCTGGGGTACCAGGGGAGGACGGAGACAAGGCCAGTGACACACCAACCACAGCGATGTTCTTCTCTGTTTACGCTCTGCTCTGACCTGATGTTCTGTGATTTCAGGGCGAGGTCGGAGAACCGGGTCAGAAAGGTGCCAAAGGAGCCAAAGGAGAACACGTGAGTGTGAGAACGTGGTCCTGAAGGTCCATCACACCTCCTCTGGCAGGTTCTGACTGCTTCTCTGTCTTCCCTAGGGTCCTCCCGGTCCACCTGGGTCCATGGGTCCTGTGGGTCAGCCTGGTCCTGCTGTAAGTCTGACCTTTGACCTTGGACAGTCTGTAGGTCATGAGGTTGTACTTGTTCCTAACGTCCTGATGCTGCTGCAGGGTGCTGATGGAGAACTTGGACCCAGAGGTCAGCAGGGACCGTTTGGAGCCAAAGGTGACGAAGGAACCAGAGGGTTCCCTGGAGCTCCAGGACCCATCGGACTTCAGGTGAGAACCACGAGTCCGGTCTGGGTCAGGATTCTGGGCTGGGTTTAGTCTCTCGCTCCAAACTCCAGAGAGAAATCCTCAGATTTTGGCTCAGTCGCAGTCACTGATGTCGTCATCGGTACTTCAGACGCGAACAGAGACTACTCCTCCTGCTAACCTGCTAACCTGCTAACGTGCTAACGTGCTAAGCTATCACATTTGTCCTGCAGGGTCTTCCAGGACCGTCTGGTGAGAAGGGGGAGACGGGAGACGTTGGACCTCTGGTGAGTTCCTGTTCTGCTGCTCAGTCATGGAGAACGTCCTGAAGAACACTCAGAACATGATCTTTGTCATTTTCCAGGGCCCTCCAGGACCTCCAGGCCCTCGTGGACCTGCTGGACCCAACGGTGCTGATGTAGGTTTTTAGCCTGACCTTGGTTTGACCTCTGACCTGAGGCCTGTCTGTGTGACATTCAAGGACCGTTACATTTTTACAGAAATAACTCCGTGTCTTTGTTGGACTTTTCCAGGGAACTCAAGGTCCTCCTGGAGGCATTGGTAATCCTGGACCTCTTGGAGAGAAGGTGTGAACTTTAAGGTTTTCCCGGTTCTTGGTCCAAACCTTTGGTTCTACTAACGGTTCATTTTGTGCAGGGAGAATCTGGTGAAGCTGGACCGCCTGGAATTCTTGGAGAGCCTGGAAAGAAGGTCAGTGTGTCTCTGAGAACCCCCCCCCACAACAATCACTGATGGCTCAGTGGCGCCCCCTTGTGTTTAACACATGTCCCCCTTCATCCAGGGACCTCGTGGAGAACGTGGAGAGAAAGGAGAGGCGGGACAACCTGGAACTGCTGGACCTGCCGGAGGACGAGGACGACCTGGAGACGATGGACCCAAAGGAAACCCGGTAGGACCGGAGACTGATCACTGATTGGACGCTGGTTGAATTAGGTTCCACTTTGTAGGAGGAAATTTAGCTAAAGTTTTTTTCTTCTGCTGAATAAAACCTGATGTGTTTCTTTGATGCTAACGTTTAGCTTCCTGAATGCTAACGTTTAATTATAGTTTGGGCTAACATTTAGCTTCTGTCTGTCCTCTGAACCTCAGGGTCCTGTTGGGTTCCCTGGTGATCCTGGTCCTCCTGGGGAGCTGGGTCCCAGAGTGAGTACTGTTCATGTTCTAGTCTCTCAGATTAACTTCATCCTTGATGAAGAGCGCTCCTGGTGGTGAAGGTCTGTGTGAAGGAGGTCCAGGTCCAGGTCCAGGTCCAGTCTGGGCCTGGTCCTGGACCTGGACCTCCTTCAATCTCTGAACTGTTTCCTCTCAGGGTCAGGACGGAGCCAAGGGCGAGCGAGGAGAAGATGGAGAAGCAGGAGAAGCTGTGAGTTCACACACACACACACACAGGTGGGGGAGTGGCTGCTCCTCCTCACCTCCTCACCTCCTCCCTCTCTGTCCACAGGGCACACCCGGACCTCCTGGAGAGAACGGACCTCCTGGACCTCCAGGGAAGAGGGTAAGGTCTCCGGTCCGTGGGAACCAGTCGTCCCTCAGATCAGGTCCACATGGTCTCATGTCCTGTTCTGATTCTCAGGGTCCGGCCGGAACCAGAGGAGCAGAGGGACGTCAGGGGGAGAAGGGGACCAAGGGAGACTCAGGAGCCGTTGGTCCTCCAGGAAAGACCGGCCCCGTTGGCCCCCAGGGTACACCAGGAAAATCAGGGACCGAAGGTCTGAGGGGACTCCCAGGACCAGTGGTCAGCAGAACCTTTGTCTTTTTTCCTGTCTTGTGAATGAGGAGACTGGAGGACATGATGTTGACCCGTCTCTGTCTCTGTCTCTGTCTCAGGGTGCAGGAGGATCTCCAGGACCCGCTGGACAGAAGGGACCACCCGGACCCCTGGTGAGAGACCAGAACCGGTTTGTTCTTGCCCTGTCTGAGCTCCACGCCTCCTCTTTTTAACGTCCTCCTCTTCTACTTTCACCTCCTCCTGCAGGGACCTCCTGGTTTGCCAGGTCTGCGTGGAGACCCCGGTGCCAAGGGAGAGAAAGGACATCCTGGTCTCCTCGGTCTGATCGGACCCCCGGGAGAGCAGGGGGAGAAGGGAGACCGCGGACTGTCTGGGCCTCAGGGATCATCTGGACCCAAGGGAGAACCAGTAAGTCTGTGCTGCCCCCTGGTGGATGAACATGGTTCCTCAGTCCTCTGGACGGACTCTCACGTCTCCTTTGTTTTTGACAGGGAATGCCCGGAGGAAGTGGACCTTTAGGTCCCGCTGGTCCTCCTGGTCTGCCCGTAAGTGTTTTGAACTTCTTGGACTCTCCTTTCTGTTCTGGTCTCAAACACTGACGGGTGTCTCCTGTCTTTTCCAGGGTCCTCAAGGTATCAAAGGAGTCAAGGGAGCATCTGTGAGTGAAGTCGTCAGGTCATGTCATCGGCCAATCGTGTTCTCTGTCACTCCTCTCTCTCCTAACTCTCTCCTTCTTTGGCTGATGTTTAGGGAGGTTCTGGACCCAAGGGAGAAAAGGGAGTTCAAGGACCTCCTGGACCTCCTGTGAGTGATTTGGTCCAAAACTGTATCTTTATTAAAACAAATACCAGGTGTCAGACCCAGACTGCTGACGTGGACTTGTCTCCCAGGGTCCACCAGGTGAGGTCATCCAGCCCCTGCCCATCCAGAGGAGCCCCAAGTCCAAACGCTCCATCGACGCCAGCCAGCTGCTCCCAGAGTCCGACCCCGACATGCCGGCGTCGGACGCCACCGGTGCGGAGTTCCAGATGGACAGTGAAGGCCTGGAGGAGATCTACGGCTCCCTCAACTCCCTACGCCAGGAGATCGAGGGCATGCGGTTCCCCCTGGGGACGCAGGACAGTCCAGCCCGGACCTGCCAGGACCTGCACCTCAGCCAGCCCCACCTCAGAGACGGTACGGGGACAGACGGGGGGAGGAGGGGGTTAAAAACTCAGGTCACTTCCTTCATCTTGTTCTGTCTCACTGTCGCCCTCTGCAGGAGAGTACTGGATCGACCCCAACCAGGGCTGCTCCAGAGATTCCTTCAAGGTCTTCTGTAACTTCACGAATGGAGCCGAGACCTGTCTGTATCCCAGCAGGAGCGTCAGCACGGTCAGTCCCACACCAGGAGGCGCAGCAGCAGGAGGAGGAGGAGGAGGAGGAGGAGGAGGAGGTGATGAATTCAAAAAACTAAAAGTTTCTTCTCTGATGGCAGGTGAAGATGAGCTCCTGGGACAAGGAGACGCCAGGATCCTGGTACAGTCAGTTTAACACTGGTACCAAGGTGAGTACCATCTGGTCCACAGCAGTGTGGCGCCTGTATGACCTTTGACCTCCTCCTCCTGACCCTGCTGCTCCCTCTCAGTTCTCCTACATGGACTCTAACGGTGAGGCGGTGGGCGTGGTCCAGCTGGGCTTCCTGCGGCTCCTCAGCGTCCAGGCCCAGCAGACCGTCACGTACCACTGCCACCGCTCCGTGGCCTGGTCCGACCAGAGCTCCCAGGACAGGTACCAGCGGGCGCTGCACCTGCGGGGGGCCAACGAGGAGGAGCTGAGCTACGAGACCAACCCCTACATCAAGGCCTTGGTCGACGGCTGCTCTGTGAGTCCACACACACACACACACACACGAACAGGGTCTCAGTCCAGGGTGTGGTCCACAGTATGTGGTCTATGGGCTGTAGCCCACACACACAGTCAAACAGTCTGACAAAAATACATTTACATATATTTATAGATATATTTATAGATATATTTCTGACCCCCCCCCCCCCCCCCCCCTTCAGTATCGCAAGGGCTTTGACAGGACGGTCCTGCAGATCAACACGCCGCAGGTGGAACACCTCCCCCTGCTGGACATCAAGGTGTCAGACTTTGGGGAGAACAACCAACAGTTTGGATTTGATGTGGGACCTGTCTGTTTCCAAGGCTGAACACACACACACACACACACACACCTGCACTTAGACACACACACACACACACATATATAACACACATAAACAAACATGTCTGGTAATTTGTAAATTATCTTGTAAATGACAACACACACACACACACACACACACACACTTGGAGAAACAGCGACTTCCTGCCAACAGTCGTGGACGTCAGACAACAGTCTGATCAAAGAGGAGGAGAACCCACAGGAGAACGTTCTCCAGGATCAGCCCAGGGTTTTCTTCACAGACGGACCTCCCACATCACCTCCTCCTCCTCCTCCACCTCCTCCTCCTCCTCCACCTCCTCCTCCTCCTCCGCCTCCTCCTCCTCCTCCACCTCCTCCTCCTCCTCCACCTCCTCCTCCTCCTCCGCCTCCTCCTCCTCCTCCACCTCCTCCTCCTCCTCCACCTCCTCCTCCTCCTCCACCTCCTCCTCCTCCTCCTCCGCCTCCTCCTCCTCCTCCGCCTCCTCCTCCTCCTCCACCTCCTCCTCCTCCTCCACCTCCTCCTCCTCCTCCTGCAGCTGTTTGTCTCTCCCTCAGTTGGTGGCAGGAGGTGAACGTCAGGACAAACACAAAACCTTTTCTCCCTCGACGTTGACGTGACTGACGACAAACACAGCAGTGGAATTTAGTCATGAAAAAAAAAAAAAACCTTAAAGATATTCTGGACAGTAGGTGGCGTTGTCGCTCTTCACTTGGGTCAGACAGGTTTGTGACGTGGGGCCGTGACCCACGTCGGAATTCTCGGTTTCCTTCATTGACAGTGAAGTGTCTGCTTCAGCGTTAGCTCCAGATTCACACCAACGATTCACACCCACGATTCACACCAAAGATTCACACCAAAGCTTCACACCAACGATCCACACCAAAGATTCACACCAACGATTCACACCCACGATTCACACCAACGATTCACACCCACGATTCACACCAACGATTCACACCCACGATTCACACCAACGATTCACACCCACGATTCACACCAACGATTCACACCCACGATTCACACCAACGATTCACACCCACGATTCACACCAAAGATTCACACCAAAGCTTCACACCAACGATCCACACCAAAGATTCACACCAACGATTCACACCCACGATTCACACCAAAGATTCACACCAACGATTCACACCCACGATTCACACCAAAGATTCACACCAAAGATTCACACCAACGATTCACAGCAAAGACAACATCCTGTCACCGTCTTCTCTTCGCTAACGACTTAACCAGTTATCAGTCTTGATTACAGCGCCCTCTGCTGGATCTTTCTGGTGGTGCTTTACCAGAGTTCAGATGTTCGTTTGTTTGTTTTTTTAGTTGGACGATCAGTCGTTAAGTTCTGACCAATCCTGTCGCAGTGTGAAGACATGTGAGCGTGAACCAGTGGATTTAAAAGCCATTCTTTTTATCGACCAAACCTGATACTGTTGTTCTCCGACAGAACGTCCTCCTCTTTGTTAGTCCGTGGTGGGACAGGACCTCCTCCTCACCCCCCCCCCCCCCCGGCCCCTCCGTGTTGTTTTTTTTTATTCAATATTTAATCTGGGATTAATTGTCAACGTCTTCCTGCAGCGGTGAATAAAGTGAACGCTTTACCAAAAACACGTGTGACACGGTGCTAATTATGCCAAAGTCCTTTCGCCCTAACCGGCTGTTTTTATCATCTTTAGTCTTTCTCTCGGGGTGAATGTGCGTTAGCTAACATTTGTACAGAAATAGTGATTTTCTAATGTATTTATTGAAAACACAAACGACAAATCCACACACACACACACACACACACACACCTGTGTGTCCAGACTCAAATGGTGCTTCAGCGCCCCCTGCTGGACAGACCTGCGTCAAAGGTGGTTTCCTTCTTTTGTATTTATTTCCAGCAGCTGAGGCTAAAGGTCACGTGAGGGTCAGCTGGGGTTCTGTTCACGTCCGGTCCGAACCAGAGGTTCTGTGTAACTTCGTCTTTAGATTTTCTTTTTTTCTTTTATAAAACTGTGCTGTTGTCGTTCCAGGTTCTTCTTTTTGCCTCTGTTCTAATTAAACGGTGACTCGTCGGTTCCGTGCCTGTCTTTGGTACTGTTTACTGGTTCAAGTGACTGTTTGGTGTCTTTACAAGAGTCTCTGTCAAACCACAGCACGGAGGAGCAGAGCGGGGGGGGGGGGGGGGTGTTCACCCACCACTGAATTTAATATAAATATTGGTACAAAGTGATGAAAATCTGTGTTTGTTATGATGAAGAACGACCTCCACGTCTGTCTTTGTTCTGTTTACATCAGCGTCTCCACATCACAAACCAAACGACACAAACATTATGGTGCTGAAAAAAAAAAAGAACAAATAATATTTTAAAAATTGTGTGTAAGTAATTTTTTAAATAAAATTCCTGTTTCTGTAATATATAATCTTTTTAAAAAGAGCTGCTTGACTCTTGTGTTTCTTCAGACTCTTGTGGGTTTTTTTTTTTATCTTAATGTCATAGTTAACAGGCGGAGGTCAAAGGTCACGGCATCACCGTGGTAACAGAATTAGCTTCATTAATGGAGCCTTTATAGCTGCAATTCAATATCGTTTAGGTCACGTGATAATTATTCAATTGGCTGAAAGAAACCAGGAACATCTGCCTTTTTTTCTTCCTAAAAGTAACTTAACATGTATCGATAATATTTTGGGTTTTTTTTATCTTAATCATTTGTCATTTCTGATTATCGTTTACACGTCACCGACCTGTCGCTCAGCTTGTAATATCGCGAGATTAAAGTTCCGTTTTGTTCCGCGGCGCCAATCACTGTGCCTCACGTGTTCTCGCGATATTCTACCGGGGTCTCCCCCAACCTGTTCCAGTTCACGCTGCCTCTCGCGGGAGAACGTCACTGTTCGATCGTCCCAAAAAAATACAAAGTCCCCGAAATGCCTTAAAATGCAAGATTAGGTCCTAAAACATGCTGCCAGGTGATTATTTTATATTTAAAACTCTAAAAAGTATTTTATATGAATATTTCAAAAATCACCCAAAACACGCCTTACTATAGCCTTACCATCGTGAAAAAATCTCAAAAAATAAAAAGTCCCCGAAATGCACTAAAATGCAAGATTAGGTCCTAAAACATGCTGCCAAGTAATTATTTTGTGTTTTAAACTCCAAAAAGTATTTTTTATGAATATTTCAAAAAACACCCAAAACACGCCTTACTATAGCCTTACCATCGTGAAAAAATCCAAAAAAATAAAAAGTCCCCGAAATGCACTAAAATGCAAGATTAGGTCCTAAAACATGCTCCCATGTGATTATTTTGTGTTTTAAACTCCAAAAAGTATTTTTTATGAATATTTAAAAAATCACCCAAAACGCGCCTTACTATAGCCTTACCATCGTGAAAAAATCTCAAAAAATAAAAAGTCCCCGAAATGCACTAAAATGCAAGATTAGGTCCTAAAACATGCTGCCAAGTGATTATTTTGTGTTTTAAACTCCAAAAAGTATTTTTTATGAATATTTCAAAAATCACCCAAAACACGCCTTACTATAGCCTTACCATCGTGAAAAAATCCAAAAAAATAAAAAGTCCCCGAAATGCACTAAAATGCAAGATTAGGTCCTAAAACATGCTGCCAAGTGATTATTTTGTGTTTTAAACTCCAAAAAGTATTTTTTATGAATATTTCAAAAAACACCCAAAACACGCCTTACTATAGCCTTACCATCGTGAAAAAATCCAAAAAAATAAAAAGTCCCCGAAATGCCTTAAAATGCAAGATTAGGTCCTAAAACATGCTGCCAAGTGAATATTTTGTGTTTTAAAGTCCAAAAAGTATTTTTTATGAATATTTCAAAAATCACCCAAAACA
>NC_024324.1:1262303-1278763 GCF_000523025.1 Cynoglossus semilaevis
CAGAGGAGGGACAGTGGATACATTGGTAGAAGAATGTTAGAGATGGAGCTACCAGGTAGGAGAAAGAGAGGAAGGTCAAAGAGGAGACATGGATGCAGTGAGGGAGGACATGCAGATAGTTGGAGTCAGAGTAGGAAATGCAGAGAACAGGGAGAGATAGAAAACAATGATTCACTGTGGCAACCCCAGGAAAAAAGCCCAAAGAAAAAGAAGAATACATTTTATGGCCATCATATGTTATTTGGTCAAATTCTGAAATTCTAAAAAAGGGATAATTTTGTTTTTGTTTTTTTAAAGAAACAAATTATACCTTTTTGTTATTATTAACAGATGGTCAGTCATTAAAGTTTACTCATAAAAAAGTGACACAAAAAGTTCAGAGGTTTGGTCAAAATCTGACAATTTATTAATTTTGTGTAGCCACAGCAGGAAATACAAAACTGTATACGTAACATATGTTGGTCATTTTAACTGGTGTGTACATATAATATAGAATTCAGAGTGAACCCTTCAGTGACAGAGACAAGTTTTACTCACAAGGTGGAGAAGGTTTGAGTTTGGAATAAGTGGAGGATAAAAATAAAACATCTCTTTCTGTCTTGATCTCACCTTTCTTCACTCTTCTGTACACCAAGAAACCAACGACAGCCAGGACCATGAAGATGATGAAGATGATGGAGATGATGATGGAGAAGAATCTGCTGTAAAGGTGAGCTGCAGATCTACTGCAGTCAATCTGATGAGTCTCTTCTCTGGATCCAGTCTGGTCACCAGGTCTTTGTGAAGCTCCGGGTCAAGTGAATCTGTCTAAAGGAAATATTACACAAATATACAGTGAACACGTTTTGCTAACTAAGTGTGATGCAAAAATTAAAAACAGACAAATAGGCCTGAGGAGAAAGATAAGAGTAAAACAAGTGATGCTGAAGACAAAAACTGACCATCAAAGTGTACAACATTGGTTCCCTGTGGTCCAGTGGCAAAAAGGGAATTCTGCCGAAAAGAAAGACGAGAATTAACTGAAATAGTGAAAAAGAACTTTTTTACAGTAAAAAATAAACCTTTTTACGATTAATTATGCTGTTATGAAATAAATTATTTAAATAATTAATTTTAAACTATACGGGTAGTGAATTTTTGTTACCTGGAAGTTTGCCCCACTCCTCGCTCGCAGTGGCCGCAGTGCATCTTGGGAGCCCGTTATAAGACCTCCAAAGCACCGCCCCCCGCTGAACCGGATGTGACGTGTACAACACGTAAATCAATGATCGGAGTTTTCTGTGGAGTTAACGTTACTACTTGCCATGCGCCGGCCGAAAGTTATGTTTAAGTTAAAAAAAACAAAACAAAATAAATACTGTAGACACAGCTTTGTCTGCAGATGTTTAAATATTAAAAGACGCCATGTCTGCAGTTTAATGTTGTCAGGAATGAGTTTCTGGATTTCTTCAGTTAAATTCCAAAAACAAAGAACATTTTTTCAGGAGTGGTTAACAATTTACTGACCAGTCTAACAACTTGTTCTGTTGGTTGTTTTTTTTTTTTTAGATCCTAAAAACGGCGTCAAAACCAAACTTATTACAACATTTGTACATGAACAACGTTTTTTATACTAGAAACAGGAGTTTAAACAAACAGAACACTAAAGGTTCTTACACTGTGGTACATTTATAGAGGACACGTAGACAGCTAAAGTACAAACACTCAAAGCAGATGTTAAAAACTTTTACCTATATTATTTCCTTAAAATAGGTTTGGCAATGATGTAAAGAGACAGGAAGTGGGAAAAAAAGACAGTAAAAAGAACAATTTAGAAACATAGAAATGAAGAGCACATGGGAAGGAAAGCAAAGTAGAAAACAGCACTGGGACTTTGGTCAAATGTAAAAGTTTCAGCTCCTCATTCTTCAGACACCACAGCAGATCATTGACCTGCATCTAAGAACACAGTAGAAGAAGAGTTAGAGACAAACAGCTGCTTCCTCTGAAGGAGTCACAGTCATCAACGTTTACTGTTTCTGTGACTTTGAGCAGGTAAAATTCACACACATTTCTTTTCTTCAGTGACGTGATGGGAGAGGATCTTTGTGAAACTCCGGTCCTATTTAAAATGACAGGCAGTCTATGTGTGTGTGTGTGTGTGTGTGTTTATTGCAGAATCATCTAAAAACACCTCACTGAACAACAACACACTGATTTGATCGAAGGAGAAAAAAACCAGCTGTGCTTGGTCGACACCAACACTTGAGTCAGTTTTTATTCAGAATTCACCACTGACACTGACGGCTCTAAATACATCAAGAAAAGTTCTGGACATTTTTCTTGCAACGGTTCAAAACTACTTCCCTCCTGATTTGTGAATGGAATTATAAATAAAATCACTGTTTCAAGGAAAAGGAGATGGAACTGTAGGAACAGAACAAGGGTCGGAACATTTAGCTTAAAAATAACAACAATAATAATAATAATAATAATAATAATAATAATAATAATAATGCAGCCACAGAACATCGAATACAAGGGTTGACCTCCAACCAAACACTGCTGAACGTTTCCTCTCCACACCAGCTGTGGGCGCTGTCTACACCTCGACACCAGGCTGGTGTTTTCATACATTCATCAACATCTTCTGAATAAAGTGGCTGCAGATTTATGGATTTTTTTTCTTTTTTTTTGTAAGAGTTTGTGAATCACTGTCTCTGTTCTGCTGAAATAAAAACCTTTGTTTCCACCCGGTGACCTCCTGTCCAGGTGAATGCTGTTCTCAGGGGTCAGGCAGTGGTTAGTCCTCACTATTAACAACTTTAAAAAAAAAAAAACAAAAAACAAACAAACAAAAAAAAAAAAACAACACATGTGGATACATAAAAATGGGAAAGAACAAAAAACACATGTACGTGAGGAAGTCTCTAGGAATAAAATGTACTTTAAAATAAATAAGACAAATATAAAGAAAAGGAAGAGAAACAATTAAAATGTTTTGTTTTGTTTTTTTAAAAAGAAAGGTCTGATAACAGAGGACCAGCCCCCACTATTGAACCTTCTACACAAACCACCTGAGCAGCTGAATGAGGGTGTGTGTGTGTGTGTGTGTGTGTGTGTGTGTGTAACAATCTCCTGCTGTAGTTTCAACTCTGCAGCCAAAGAAACTAAGAGTTGACTTCAGTGTATTTACTGTAAAAAACTGGCCTAAAAGAAAGGAGAGCAAGCAGCACAGAGGAAAGCTGTACACACATGTGTGTGTGTGTGTGTGTGTGTGTGTGTGTTTGGGTGAGACAGGGAGGCAAAGGGGAAGCCAACAGACAGACAGAGAGAGAGAGAGAGAGAGAGAGAGACAGGTGAGACTTTGCTTCAGATGCTGTTCAAAGATCCCGGCACTGAACTGTGTTGAGATGAATCTGAACCGGTGACATCTGGTGGAGGAAAAATAGAAGACAGTTTTAAAATCCACAACAGATAATGATGGAAACCAAATTCAACATGAAAAAAAAAAATCCAAATGTTATTCTGTTAAGACAACACGACTGTATCCTACAGCGATGGACATTCAGTGACGTGAGCTTCTACTTTGCATCTCAAACTTCATAGTCACACTTTTGTCTTGGCTGTACTCTGCCTCTTTGTGCACTGCTCTTGATTGATGTGATTGATTTTTCTGTTCCCATAAATAAAAGGGTTAAGGGAATAAAATAATAATTAGTGTTTTCTACCGTGGGCGGAAGCAGCTGTGTGAGAGCGAGCGTGAGGAGGAATGAGGGTGGAGTTCAGCTGGGGTTGGATTGACAGCTCTGTGGAGGATGGAGAAGAAAAGAAAAGAAAAGAAAAGAAAAAAAAGATTTAAAAAAAAAAAACATTTTAATGAGGAGTCTGAGACTCTGTGTGCGTGTGTGTGTTTCAAACTGACAACTGGTTTTAATCACAGTTAAGGCCCACAGGCTGTAAAGTATTTTCTACTAATCAACTATTTTGATTAACTACATCAACAACTACATCCCCCATAATGCATCTTAACATCAATAATTAATCATATAGAGTTCAGTGTGAAAACCCTGTTTTAAATAATGCAGAGAAAAAAAAATATTGTTAAAATGTTTCATTAAGGATCAATGGCATCATACCTGATCAATACTGTAGCTTAGACTCAGCGCTAATTACTCAGTGATTAATCAGGTTAACTGGGTTAAAGTGACTGCTTTATTAGACATTGAATTTTAATAAATAAACTGACTCAATGTTTGTAAATAATTTGTATATTTAAAAAAAAGCACTCTGCCTACCTGTGGTGCTGAAGTTAAAAAGCATGGGCAGTTCTCGGCCACTGGGCAGTCGTGTGTTGGGCTGACGCAGCTCATCGAAGAAGGCATGTGCACAGGCCTCTAGGGGAGAGAAACGAGAGGCCGGCGTGTACTCCAGCAGCCGAGAGCACAGAGCTATGGCCTCTGGAGGGGTGCGAGGTTTGAACACCTGAGAGAAGAAAAGTCCTTTCAGATTGAGTTCAAAAACAAAAGATGGGATTAACCCAACGCTTCACTTATACATCAACGGATTAATACAATCAGTACCAGGACTGTTGTAGCTAACGGTAGCTCTGGTGTCTGGACCAGGACTGTTGTAGCCAACGTTAGCTCTGGGGTCTGTAGCAGGACGGTTGTAGCTAACGTTATCTCTGGTGTCTGTACCCGGACTGTTGTAGCTACTGTTAGCTCTGGTGTCTGGACCAGGACTGTTGTACCTAACGTTACGTTTGGTGTCTGTACCAGTACTGTTGTAGCTAACATTAGCTCTGGGGTCTGTAGCAGGGATGTTGTTGCTAACGTTAGCGCTGGTGGCTGTAGCGGGGCTGTTGTAGCGAACGGTAGCTCTGGTGGCTGTACCCGGACTGTTGTAGCTAGCGTTAGCTCTGGTGTGTGTAGCAGGACTGTTGTAGCCAACGTTAGCTCTGGGGTCTGTACCCGGACTGTTGTAGCCAACGTTAGCTCTGGTGTGTGTAGCAGGACTGTTGTAGCAAACGTTAGCTCTGGTCTCTGTACCAGGACTGTTATAGCTAACGTGAGTTCTGGTGTCTGTACCCGGACTGTTGTAGCTAACGTTCGCTCTGGTGGCTGTACCCGGACTGTTGTAGCTAATGTTAGCTCTGGTGTCGGGACCAGGACTGTTGTAGCTAACGTGAGCTCGGGTGTCTGTACCAGGTCTGTTGTAGCTAACGTGAGCTCGGGTGTCTGTACCAGGCCCGTTGTAGTCAACGTTAGCTCTGGGGTCTGTAGCAGGGATGTTGTTGCTAACGTTAGCGCTGGTGGCTGTAGCGGGGCTGTTGTAGCGAACGGTAGCTCTGGTGTCTGGACCAGGACTGTTGTACCTAACGTAAGCTCTGGTGTCTGTACCAGTACTGTTGTAGCTAACGTGAGCTCGGGTGTCTGTACCAGGCCCGTTGTAGTCAACGTTAGCTCTGGTCTCTGTACCAGGACTGTTATAGCTAACGTTAGCTCGGGTGTCTGTACCAGGCCCGTTGTAGTCAACGTTAGCTCTGGGGTCTGTACCCGGACTGTTGTAGCCAACGTTAGCTCTGGGGTCTGTACCCGGACTGTTGTAGCCAACGTTAGCTCTGGGGTCTGTACCCGGACTGTTGTAGCCAACGTTAGCTCTGGGGTCTGTACCCGGACTGTTGTAGCCAACGTTAGCTCTGGGGTCTGTAGCAGGACTGGTGTAGCTAATGTTAGCTCTGGTGTCGTGTCTGTTGTGGACTCACCTTGGTCCAGGGGTGAGCTTTGATCTGAGGGAACTTGAACTCTGTGTAGTTTGGATTCATTTCTCTGATCTGTTCCCTGGTTGGTGTTCCCAGCACCTGATGAGAGACAACAGTAAGAGTGTGGTGATCACACACAGATCACACAAGGCTGCTGCTGCAGTAACACACACACACACCTTGATGATCTCCACCAGCTGGTCCACCCCACTGTCTCCAGGAAAAATGGGTTGTCCGAGCAGCAGCTCGGCCAGAACACAGCCTGCTGACCAGATGTCGATGTTCGCCGTGTAGTCCGTGGCACCAAAGATTAACTCCGGGGCCCGGTAATACCGGGAGCAGATATACGACACATTGGGTTCACCACGGATCAGCTGCTTGGCGCTGGAAGAACCACAAATATTCAAGTCCAGCCTTTTGGTTTGATATTTAATTTTTTTAATTCTGTCATGGCTCTGAATCCCAACAACTCACCTGCCAAAGTCACACAGTTTGAGGACGGCAGTCTCTGGGTCAACAAGAAGGTTTTGGGGTTTGATGTCTCTGTGACAAACACCCTGGGAATGGATATAAGCCAGACTGCGAAACAACTGGTACATGTACACCTGCAGGGGGCAGAATACAAATGTCATCTGTAGAAAAGTGAAAAAAGCCCGTGGGTCTATGACTCTATCACCGTACAGTTACTGAGTTTAAACCAAAACAAAAACAGGTGTGAAGTTGAGAACAGCTATTTTCAGATATCAGTTTTAATCTCCAGATTAAAAAGATAATCCAGAGACAGAAATGATGAGGCCAAAACCCTGACAAAGTCCATTTTCTAAACAACGTGCCATTTACACACAGATAAATAATTTAAAACAGAACCAAAAAAAAAACCCCACAGTGAACCTGTCGTCAGTGTGAACTCACCTTGACATAAATAATGGGAATGATGCTCTTGGCCTTGTTAAAATGCCTGGCCACCCTGTAGACCGTCTCTGGGACATAGTCCAGCACCAGGTTGAGGTACACTTCATCTTTCTGGACCGTGTTGAACAGAAGAGGGAGACAAAAACACACACATCATCCGACAGCCTCACAAACACAAACCCACATGAATGAAAAACTGTAACTGTTTCCTGTAACTTCACTTCTGCAGAGTAAAAGTTTCTATTTTTATCACACCAAGAAATTGATTTTTTTGGGCTGACAGTACAGTATATCTATTTACAGCCTGTATGAATAATGTACACACTCAGCTGCCCTGGATATGAGTCATTTTATCTCTCATATACATTTCCCCTTTTTGACCTGCTTACAGTAAAACTGACATCAGAGCAAATACGGAACAATAACAATATGTAATACTGTATATTTGGTTCAACAGTCAGATTGACGTGTGTATTTTTAAGAGGCTAAAAGTCCGACCTACCTTCTCTCCACTGGAGTAGAAGAAGTATCGTAGCCTGACGATGTTGCTGTGGTCCAACTTCCTCATAATCTGCAGTTCTCTGTTCTACAGACAGGGGGAAAAAAACAAATACTGAACAAAGACATCAACTCAGAATGTATCCACAATCTTTATTCTTAAATTAAATCAAATCATTTTCATATCTATTTCACCCATACATGGCCTTGGTCTAGGTCTACTGTACACCTTTACCTTGAACCTCTTGTCCTGCAGAACCTTCTTGATGGCCACCATCTCCTGGGTGTCTGTGAGTCGAGCTTGGTAAACGACACCAAACGACCCATTACCAATGACCTGTAGTGGGGGGAAAGGTGGGGGGGTTAGGGTTTAAAGGTGGAGGAAACTTTTTATCAGGTAATATAGTCACACAGAAAGGAGGCCATAAAATCTGCCTGGTGATAAATAAGGCCGAGCTGTGCTGGTGGATCCACACCTACAGTATATCTGCCCCTGACTCGAGGTAAATACAGAAGTTCTTCACACCTTGACTTCAGATTCTTCTGTTCTGCTCACCTTGATATCAGTGTAGGAGACTTCCTGTGGACGGTCTGGTCCCTGACCCGGAGTGGCCACGACCGTCGTAACTTTCCCACTGTCTCCTAAAAAAAAAAAGGCAGGGAAAAGTTTCATGGTTAAAAAAAAAAAATTTCCATCAGTGAATTCTGGAGGATGACCTTTGACATCAGGTCTCAACCTGCTTCTTTGTCTGGTCTAAGGGCAGAAATACACTTCCTTTAAATGTTCTGTTGGGCTTCAGTTTGAACAGGTTTCAATTCAAGTTTGGTAAGAAATGGAAAAAAGGAAAGTGTTTGCTCTGATTTGTTCAATAAAAACCTGATCAAAGGGCACACAGCTCAACTCTGAAGAGAGATAAGATTTGGTGATGAAACCAAAACCGTGTGTGTGATGATGTTATCGCTAAATATTTAAGCTAAAAATACACTCTGTATAATAAGCAAAACTACTTCCACTTTCAGTTCAGTTCATGCTCAGGACAAACTCCAAACACCTGAGTCCACGCAGCTCACACTTCTGACTCTGACCGACCTTCTTACTCTTTCTCTTCCTCTGCTCAGACTCACAAACACTAAAGTCACATTGCACCTTTTTCTCCACCATATCCCAGTCTAAATAGGTCAACGCAGCCTCCTGAAATAGCCCGTGCTTCTCCCAAACCTGAGAGAGTCTCCATCCATCATCCAAATGAGGATCAGTGACAGTCAAAGGCGACATCCGAGCCTGAAGGCCCCTCTGCCTGTGGGTGTAGCTGTCTCACTGCTGCTGCTGCTGCTGCTGCTGCTGAGGTAGTCCACGAACACATGGGTCTCTCTGCTCTGAACTGCTCATGACCCATCACTCACACTCAGAATTAAAGTCACACGGCGCCGTCCGCTAATGGACCATCTAAAAAGAAACAGTGTTGCAGACTGGACTATATCTGTAAGTAGTCATGTGACTCAATATATATATATATATATATTTTTTTTTACCAGGATACACATACAATTTTTAAAACAATTCCAATATACCGTCATACGTATCGTATCGCCTGATTCTTGCCAATACAATACTAAATACTATACTACATATATTTGAGGTACAAGCCTGCCCCGTTCTGGAGCTGTGGCAGTGATAACCTGCATCACCGAGAGCCACTGCCACCTACTGTACATTAAGGAAACTGAAAAACCAACATGCAGTGAAGTTTACTTTTTTCCACAGAATTTTACTAACAACAGGGAACAATTTTATGGAACAGAATGAACCGTTATCATCACGGCTGCTTCAAGTGTATTTGTTGTTGCCATTTTCACATCCTGTTTGGTGTGTTTTCAACCACAGATCCACATAAGTGGCGTTGGTGTCACGATCAAAGTAGTTATGTTTACCAAACTTGGGCTGATGCTCTGAGCAAACAAAAGGCTAAAGGTCTAAAACCTGGGCCTAAAAGAGCTCATCCTCCAGAGAATGGACTATTTGGACCCAAAAGTCGCAGTAATTCTACTGGGTACATATTGTTCACTGTGACTTTCCTGATAATATAAGAGTTTGGTCCTTAAACAAAAAACTCATGGGACATGAATTAAAAACATTAAGGTCTTAAATCTCTGAATCTTAGAAAATATTAACATGGCTGTGATTTAAAAAAAACATTATCTTTGACGATCACACGGCTTTTTAATACTTGTTTTGCAAAAAAAAAAAACATTATCTTTGACGGTCACACGGCTTTTTAATACTTGTTTTGCAAACAGTTGTCTAGTTCATATTGCCAGTACATGCCTACAGTAGGTCTACAGTAGGTCTACAGAGGACCACAGCTGAGACTTACTGCTGCGAGAACCTAAGGGTGACAGCTGTGTGTGATGAAAGACTTTAGTCAACACTTATTTTTTTGTACACATCTCTCGGCCATGTCAACATAAAGAACATTATTTACATCCTCCAATTGTCGGACACCTGCTGCTGAGCCTCTGCCCCACAGGTGACCTTGGTGACAAGGCAACTTTCCCAGCATGAACCCTCTTCAGGACAACTGTACAGACAGGTCAACACACAAGCCTGATTCCGAACAATTATACCAAAAAACACTGCATCGGAGTTAATACTTAAGTTTATGTATTTCATGACAACAGGACGTCCGTCAACAACAACCATATCATATGAGAGTCCACACTGGAATTAGATTGTAATTTTCTTTTTTTTAGGCGAAATTGATTAGGATTGTAACTTAGGTCTCGGGATATCAAAACATGAAAGACAGTATATATAAGAATATGAGATAAAAAGCTCTTTCCATTCCACGGTTAACTGCTCGCGATCAAAACAAGTGGCCGACATTAGCAGGCGAGCCAGTTAGCTCGTTAGCTAAGCTTCAGCGCGGATAACAAACAGGTTCACTTCAGGGTTTTATTTATTATTATTTTTAGATGAATACATAAATTAACCACGCCTGCTTAAAGCAAAGCGGGCTCATTCTATAAATAACCAGAATGACTGCGTGCAATGAAATGTGGTAAAAGCTTACTGGCTAGCTTTAGGTTCGAACATCCCGAAGAGCTTGTGCCGGAGGCCTGCGGGACCCCGGACTTTCCTGTGCTGCTCCCCACGGCAGCGGCTGATCCGACGGGCGCAGTGGCAGCGGCGGCTCCGGCACCTGGAACACCTGGCGGCTCAGCAAACGAGCTGGTCCTGGGCCGCCCGCTGCCGCTCATATCTCTGTGCAGGGCTCAGGGTTGTGTTTTTTTTACTTTGTCAACCCAGCGACTATTATTTTTTGATATTTAAAATTGAGCGACTAATGACGAGAAGCACAGTAATACACCGCTCCGGTTGCCGCCGGCTGTCTGGAGCAGAGAACTGTTGCTAGACACCTAGAAACGGAGCGTTCGCGAAGACATCTGGGAAATGTAGTTCAATATGGTTAAAGCACAGATTTGCTCAACTGCCATTTACAATTAAAAACAACTACAGTTTAAAGTATACAGTAACATTGTCTAAATTACACCACCTTATGGTGGGCGGGAAGACCGTTTTGCGCTTTAAATGAACGCTATAAGACCGGTAGCTAACGAGAACCAAAACAAAAATGTACATAAATACATTACACCACATGATAACTTGAACATGGAGAAAAATAGTTGCACACCAGTCAAAATATTATATAATAATAACTGGTTGTAAGTCAAATAAAAGTTGTTCCTGAAGCTGGTTAAATTTGACAATTTTTTTGAAGTCTGTTTTGGCACCATGAAAAAATTATTTTAAAGAAAAATCAATTTTTAAGCAACACTGAACATTTTTGCTGTGAATCTAGCAGGTGACAGCAGCGGTTTGGCCAAAGCTAAAGCATATTATTATAGTTTTAGCATTAGCTTACATACAAAAAACCCCAACAACTTTTATATTCAAAAGAAATAAATAACACAACAATGTAATAATAAACAAACAAAATCAAGACACCAGGAACAACTCGTGAGCCAATCGACATCAGACATTGTGTTAGATCTTTAATATCTTCAATATTTAGTCTTTTTTTTGTTGTTGTTGATGTTGTTTAGAAATATTGCACATGGTCAACATGCCTGCTTCTCAGATAACACTCACTGCGCTCATTCTATAGTTTCCTTCTCCAATGTAAGGACAGTTTATTCTTAAGCACAATCATACAGTGTACAGGCATACATACATACATACATACATATGTGTGTGTGTGTGTGTATATGCAGGTATGTCTGTGTGGGTGTGTGCACGGGTGCATGTGATTGCACATGCATGCAGATAGAGGGCACTTCAAAGCCCTGAACACAGAAATGTGGACTGATAGTCTTACATTACCTGCATTTACATGACCTATATAACAAACTTGTTATATATCCTGAATATAAAGAATATATATATATATATATATAGTACTGTACTGTAAAACCTAAGGCCAGCTTTAGACATCTTGTTTTGGTGCAAAACTACTGTTTAACTCAACAAACTAGAGAACATTACTTCTCTCTTTTAATTCCTAATGAACAAGCAACTATTTAAAACAAAAACAAAAAAGATTTTACCAGAACACGTCCAGTAAAAAAAGTGTAAGAAAAAGTGAAAGGTATTAGGAAATAGACTGTTTTATAAACAGATATTACTACAGTACTAAGTAGGTTAATTAGTAGTTGGCCAAAAAAAATCTAACAAGGAGTTTTCCTCCTTTGAGACATCCACTCTCTGAGATCTGCGCTCCTGAGAATACACAGAAATGAATGTTAAAAAAAAACAACTAATGTTGGCCCAAGACCTTTGTGTACAGCACTGTACGCCCTGTGTGTGTGTGTGTATGTGTGTATGTGTGTATATACGTATACATATATATATACTAGAAATAGTCCTGAATCTGGTGGGTTTGATAACAGTCGAAATGACGTTAAAACTAGTCTATAGACTACAAAAATACTGTCTCTACGGTAAAATATAGAGTGAAAAATATACTATTGTTAATGTCGCTGCTGCGTTTGAAAAGAAAAGAAAACAAGGTGGGTCGTGTGTGTGTTTCTGTTTTTAAAAACAAACTACCTGCATGTGCCAAAACATACACACACACCCAAACACAGACCTAAATGCACACATACATATATATATATATAGAAATACCGGCATTTATATATGTATATTTATATATATTTTGTCACACATCCGACTGTGTACAGAGAAGTAAAAGAGACACCCATCATTTTAAATGATCATAACAATAATAATCACGACTGCCCTCACTCTTCACCCGGAAAGCAAAGAGTCAAAAAAGTGCTATTCAAAAGTTGTCTCTGACTTTTAGTAAGTTATTTTCTCTAACTCTTCAACAATAGCCATTACTGTGTTGTTTTTTTAATCAAGATTTTTTTTTTGTTTGTTTTATTTAATAGTATGACAAGAGTCCATTCCTCTGACTGACTGACTGACTGGATTTTTTTTTTTTAAGATCTATGGCACAGAGCCTTAACCCCACCCACCCAGACCCTCCTCTAAAAAACTGAAGAAGAAAAAAAAAACCCCACCCATCTCCAAAAGAATAAAAATAAAATGTCCTATTGCACCATTTGATGGGAAAGGATAAAGTGTCGAGAAGAGAGAGGGGGGAGGGAGGGAGGGCTTCAGAGAGAGAATGCCCTCCAGGGCTGGTCTAGGATCTGCTTTCCCTGAACTGAACCCTAACCAGAACCATCCTGAGCTACATAACGCCTGACCCGGGACCAGTGCTTAAGGGCACTTTCTAACAACACGCGGTAGGAAAAATGGGGGGAGAAGCAGAGGGGACAAAAAGGGGGGAGGGGGAAGGGAAAACATTTTTGTTATAACACACAGAACAAAGATATTATTTTTTTTTTCTACTAAAACAATCTCTAAAAACAATACTTTCCTGATTTAACTTACGGCGGTTCCCCCAGAACAAACGTTGTGGGGGGGGCCGCACAAATTGTGCAAACACCTGATTTCAACTTTTTTTTTTTCCTTTTTTTCTTTTTCTTTTTCTTTTTTTTTTTTTACAAAACGACAAATGTTCCTGACCCCTGCCGACTCTCTCACACACACAGGTACGATTAAAGTGAGGGAGGGGGGCGGTGGGGGGGTTTGTCCAGAGTTGTTGATTTTTTTTTTCTTACGCTGGAGAAGAAACACAATAAGAGCCACGAGAGAAGAAAATAAAAACAGGCCACGGTTTAAAAAAAACAAAAAAAAAAACGGCTTATTTCCACTGCGACGATGAACGAGAGAAAGCGGCGTCAGATTTTCCCGCTTGGGCGAATCGGAACAAAACAGTTTGGGTGAAATTTTTTTCCGAAACATTTTTTTGGAATCTCCCGTTTCTTCTTCATCTCCTCCCAGTTCCTTCTCTGTGCTCTGGAGTCTGGAGCCTGACCAGCGTCGCTGGACTGAACCTGGATTCTTCGGAAACCAACAGTCTTTTGAAATAATCTCTTTGCGCTGCCCGTTCACACAGGGTTCTCTATTTGGGGGGCGGGGACTGAATGGTCTCCATTTCCGAGCGGATTTTTTACAGACAACGACCAATCAGCTTCCACCGCCCAGGACTGGAGTCTGTTTAAAATGGCAATAAGTGAAGGTGCAAAGATTGGTCACATGACATCCTCCTGCCGCGGCCGTCGTCTTCTTGTCGTCTTTTCGACGATGGTAGCGAAGGGATTTCACGCTGATTTCTTTTTTTTTTTTCAGTTTCTCTTCTCACTACAATCAGTATAAAGTGTGCAGGCCGATGGCTTGGTCAGACCGGTGTGGACTGTGTGTGTGTGTGTGTGTGTGGGTGTGTGTGTTAGCGTGACCCTGCACAGGTGTAAGCGCGCTCGTGTGTGTGTGTATGTGTGTGTGTGTGTGTGCTGTCTGTCTTGGTCCATCGAGGGGCTGTGGAAATACCAGTTGGGAGGTCGTCGGGGTCGACTTTCCGGACCCGTCCACGGTGCTGAGGGGAGTGGACGAGGCAGAAAATTTGAGGTCAAGTGAATGGCATCTGAGGGCTGGCTGGAAAAGAGCTGAACTGCATCTGAAACTAGAGACAAAGTGCCTTTGTGTGTGTGTGTGTGTGTGTCGTGGTTCCTGGAGGAGGATCCTCCACAGGGGGTGGGGGGGCGGGGTTTATCCACCAAGAGTAACAGTCTGATTTGGTAAAAGTGTGTGTGTGTGTGTGTGTGTGTCAGAGAGACAGATGGTGTGTACCACAGAGTTTGTGAGTCAAACTACTACAAACTACTGTACAGATGTGCTGTGATCAGAGCTGGGACTGACTCTAGAGCTGGTTCTACACTAAACAGAACATCCTGCAGGAACCACGCACACACTCCTCTCTCTCTCTCTTCTCTCTCTCTCTGAGATTTTTCCTCCCATCCGTCTTTTTTTTTTCTCCTCCTCTTCTTCTTCGTCGTCGTCTTCTCTCTGGTTTTTACAACCCATCGTTTTTCGACTCCTCCGGACTGCGGCTCCTGTCTCCCTGCTGCTCCACCCCTCCCTCCTCCCGGGCAGGGTGACCGAACGAGGAGCCCGGGTGGGAGGAGGTGGCGCTCATCCCGTCGGTGGAACCTCCGGGTTCGAGGGCTCCGGGCGTGGCCGTCTGCATGATCTTCTGACGCACCTCTCTGATCTTCAGCTGCAGACACATTTTGGTGGGAAACGTGTCGGAGTATCGAGCCTGGAAGGCAGCAGTGGCCTGAGCTGCAGAGGCACAGAGGAGAGGAGACGTCGAAGAAAAACATTAGTAACAGTTTGTTTCTATTTTTAACTCATTTCTACCTCGTTGATAAAACTGAACTTTTGAACGATGCGTCGATAATCAGTTAAAAATCGATACAAACGTGACAATTCTCATTGGTTAAAATAAAAAATGAATTGCGCATCTCAAAAAATCACTCGTCATACCATGACACTACATACTGTGGTCCAGTAGGTGGCAGTATGCGCTTGCAATAGGTGAAGAATCTTGAAGTAGAGACGAGATAGTTATTATATTATTTACATATATATATTAACCCTTTACGAACCCTTCAGGAGGCATCGTAAAAACGTAACAAAACTTTCACAAATCTGGTTTATACGTACGTACAGGTTATTTCTTGCAATAACCTGTACGTATATAGTACAAAACGAGTTCTAATTTTTTTTTTTACTATTTATTTAAATATCTTTTTTCTTCTTAGGCTAGAAAAGACTTATTTTATCACAAAAATAAATGAAAAATTTTACATATCGCAAAAACTCGCGATGCAGTGAGGGCGTGACAGCCAAACCACAATACAGCGAGGGACGACTGTACCTCATATCATCTATTGCCACAAGAGGGCAGTGTCTTCTCTAATGACAAACGTTTGCTGATACTGAGCAGAGACTTCTGTAGTCTACATCAGTCTACGTCAGGAGATAAACCTGAACCTTCAGACTGGTGACACCGACTCCGTCTGTTACCTGATGGAAAGAAGCCGTGTTCCTGGAACAGCTGCATGACCAGAGCTCTGCGCTGGTCCAGAGTTCTCCGCAGGGAGGAGTAAGGGACTCGGTCCAGGTCTCCGAGGAGATCTTCTCCCTCTGTGCCTGGGTTAGGAGAAGGACACCAGCATGAACTACAGTGTCTGACCACAGGGCGGAGCACAGACGCCGTATCACTACGCCTGTTTACCTGCTCTGTCGAAGGTGAAGATGTCTCCCTCACACTTGGCGGCGCTCTTGGGCGTGTTGGGCTCCGAGCTGCAGCTGGACAAACGTCGAGTTTTCCTCCTCGGGGAGCTGGGGTCCTCTGCTGTCAGCTCCAGGTCTGGGCACAGGGAGAGAGGGGAGGATAAGGGGGGAGGATGAGGGGGGAGGATGGAAACATCTCCCCCACAACAGAACAGACGAGGAGAGGAGAGGAGAGGAGGGAATCTCACTGGAGGAGTTACGTCTCTTCTTCCGGTAACTTCCCAGGATGGCTCTGGGCGAGGTGGCCAGACTCTGCAGGGTGGGCGACGGGAGAACCTCCTCGGGGTTGAACTCTGGAAGTTCTGCGAATCTCTCCTCGAAGGAAGTTCCCGACAAGACCCTGTGAGAAGATGAAAGACTGTGTGAGTCTGTGGTCCAGGACTGAGGAGGGTCAACTGTCAGGAGACACACTCCTGTCCACTGTCCTCCCTCAGCACCGTCTAAATAAAGAGGACCAGCTCCTCTGCCCGCCCACACACACACACACACACATACACACACACACAGAGACTCTCCAGCAGCATTTATGAATTTATA
>NC_024324.1:1278852-1282153 GCF_000523025.1 Cynoglossus semilaevis
GTGAGGGGGTGTACTGCATCTCTGGACTCTTCATATTTCAGCCTGGCTCTCAGTTTTTTTTTAAATAATTTTTAAGTTTAGTTTAGTTTTCTGATTAATTAAAAAACATATTTTCATCTGTCGTTGTTTTTTCACCGTCAACTATAATTTAGCTTCATGTTTTTAGCAACTTACAGATAAAGTTTCTATGGTGTCTGGGCTAATTTTGACTTCTTTTTCACTGGATTATTACCCATTTCTTCTCTAGACTTTAGCTAATCCAAACTAACGTGATGTTGTTTTGTTTTTGTGATTATTTTCCACTAGATTTAAACATGTTTTTGAAAAAAATAAAAAGTGGTAAAAGTTCCCGTTAGAGTTCTCCTTAGTTTTGTGCTACCTGTTAGCATCCTCTTTTTAAATCTTAGCCAGAAAGAAAAAAACAGTCAGTATAATAAAAACATTTTTGTCACTGATTCTGATTCACCGACAGTCTGATCATTTTTTATTCATATTTATATTTTTTTGACTCAGAAACGTCTGATTGGCTCAGGCTGCGACTTTTATTCAAAGTTCTGTTCCACTCACTTGTCAACAGAGTCCGGCGTCTTCTTCAGAGGCGGCGGACGAAACTTGGTCTTCTTCGACGATGAGGGAGGATCTCTCTCCGCCGAGGGAGGAGGGGGAAGAGGGTCCAAAACTGAGGGGAGCGGAGGAGGAGGAGGTGGAGGAGGAGAACGAGGTCCGGCCTGGGAACAAAGATGGAGGAGCGTTTGAGAAGGTGGACGCGTCGAGTCTGAGGAGAGAGTGGACTCCTCCGTCCTCACCTCCCTGCTGTTGTCACTGCTGCTGTGCTCCTCTCTGTCCGTCTCCCTCTCCTGAGTCGCCTCCCTCCTCTCACCCTCGGTGATGACATCACTCTGCCTCTCTCTGACGTATCCGTCTCTCATGTTCTCCTCCTTGATGTCCAGACCCGTGATGTCCTCCTCTTTTTTCACTAGGACGGACAAAGATAGAAAAATAACTACAAAATATATGTCCACTAGGGGGCAGCTTCTCTGAAAATCACATTAAGACGTCCAAACAGAGGCAGGTTCAAACATTTCTGTTGTTTTTTTATGAGCACAAATGAACTACACTGCTCAACAGCGCCCCCATAATTTCCAGTGGTACTGCTCCTTTACATGTGTCTCAGGAAATGGTCCACATTAAACACACCAGTCAAACACAAGGCTCGTTAGCACAAACTAAATTTAATCCAGAAAGAGTTCCCCCCACAGCCAGTAGGGGGCTGCACATTGAGAGCAGCCGTACCTGTCGTGTTGCTCAGACAGGCGACCTCCGATGTCCCGTCCTCGTCCACCTGACCCTCCGCTTGATTCTCCCTCTTCACCTCCACCAGGGGCTCCACCTTCAGCCCCGCCCCGGGGGGGGGGGGGGCCGCCTCTGAACTCTGGCTCTGAACGGCAGACGTGGAGGATGATTGGTTGATCACGTCCGGGGCGGACGGAGCCCCGGCTGCAGGCGTCACAGATGTGACAGTGACGACGCCGGTGGCCAGTGCAACAGTCGGTGCAGGGTAGATGGCAGTTAGTACCTGCAGGGGGAGCAGGTGTGTCAGTCACCTGGGTGTCGTCACCGTGGAAACACAACAGTTTTTTTTTGTCCATTTACTTGGAGGTACTACACCTTCTGATAGTTTTGGATTGACACTGCAGTTCTCATTTCAAACACTAGAGGCAGTCTAACGGTGCAGGATGCCACCTTTAGGTATCTACGTGAAAGTTTTTGACTTGTGGGCCACATAAATGCTAAAATGCTTTTAGACCTTACTACACCACCTAGTGGAGAAATGCTGACATTGCAGGGGGAAAAGGGAGAATTATAATGATAATATAAATTAATAACATAATTTAGGGGGCCGGATTAAATGTCCAAAATATACTGCATCTGAATTAGACATAACAGACTTGGGTTTTTAATGAATTCAGTGTTAGTCAAACAGAGAGCACTTCATAAAACCAGGCCATTAAACCTGCGACATTTGTGCTGAAACATCAGAACTACGGAGTGACCTCGTCTACAGTCCTGTCTCTCTCTCTCTCTCTCTCTCTCTCTCTCACCTGACGCCCAGCAGCCGCTGCGCTCTGTCCTGGAGACATCTGCGATGGAGCGCTCAGAGGTGACGGGCCGACGATGGGCTGAACCAGGGTTTGCCCATTTGGGGCGATGGCAGTGAAGCCCAGTGTTGCCAAAGGTGACGGGAGGTACGTGGGGCCCTGAGTGGGTGTGGCTTGTTGGGGCGGTGCGGTCGTAACACCTGGACTGGACTGGACGTAGGTGATCCTGCAGCGGAGGACGGCAGAGAAGAAAAAAAAATTATAAATAAATAAATAAATCAGCACAAAAGGAGTGAGTTGAGAATGTGGACTAACCTGGCAGGGGTGGAGGTCAGCAGAACGTTCTGGGGAGGGGTCACCACCGTCGCCATGGAAACTGGGAAGGGGCTCCTGGGATGCACCGTGGCTGTGGCGCTGGGGTGGACGACGGGCATGGGAGCGATCTGGATGATCTAGGAGAAAAGAAGGAACTTTTCACATCACTTCAAGTTCTGGTTATTTGATTGGTCGATTCATTACAACTCCAATGTGTTTAAGTCCTGGGGGAATGAGTGTTTGGACGGGATCTGAACAAGTTTCCCGTCCTTCCTGACCCACATTCCCGCTCTACTCCTCCTCCAAAACATTTGACTTCCTGTCACGTTACCGTCAGTATCACAGTCACCACGAACACACGACGGTGAAACTTTTAATTTTCTTCAAACTAAACTGCGTCCGCGTCCACACGTCCGTACCTTGTTCCCCGTGGCGGGGCCGTTCTGCACAGGAAGGGGCGGAGCCACCAGGGAGATGGAAGGATGAGGAGAAGTAGACCCTGTTCTCACTGTTGCCATGGGAACCAACATCTTGCTCTGCAAGACCGGTGACTGGGTTTGGACTAATAAGTGAGAGAGGGAGAGAGAGAGGGAGAGAGAGAGAGAGGGAGAGAGACAATTACATCACTCAGTGTGAGGAAGAGGTGAAGTCAGCTAAAAACAAAGAGGAGGTGAAGCCAGGGGAGGAGCAGACAGGAGACTCCTGAACACTGAGTGACAGTCGAGTGGGCTCCACAGCTACACCCAGTGGCCACTTCAGTCATTTCACAAATATATATATTTTGTACTTTTAGTTAGTGACAGATGAGTCGACAGCGTAGCATGTTAGCAGTGCTAAGCTAACTGTAAAGGATGTTAGGGTGAGAAAAACCCTGACCCCCCCCCCCC
>NC_024324.1:1282188-1284121 GCF_000523025.1 Cynoglossus semilaevis
GGCTGACTCTGACTCCCGCCCCCGACTGCACGCCATTGGCCAGAGCGGCGTTAGGGGGCAGGGAGACGATTTGCTGGTGGGTGAGTTGAGGGGAGGAGGGGCTCTCAGTGGGGAGGATGTACTGGACCTGTGTTAGTGGTTTGGAGCCCGACGGGTGGAGCTGGGGCTGGAGGAAAGGATGAGGGGTCTGTGTGAGCTGTGGCTGGGCGGGCGGGGTCAGGACCTGCACAGGGTGGGCGGCGGGAAACGACCCCCCCAGAACCAGGTTAGTGACCAGGTTGCTGCTCCCCATTGGGGTGACACAGACCGGGGCAGGAGAAGAGGAGGAGGAGGGGGACAGGTACCCACCCCCCGCTGGGATCGGCAGCCGCTGAGCTCCGCCTCCTCCAATCAGGAGCGTGGGTTTCTTGTCCTGGGGGAGGGCGCCGAGGGCGATGGCTCCATCCACTGGTTTGCTGGCGATGGGTCGGACCACGTTGGTCACCACTGTGGGAGCCAGGCGGACCTGGGTCAGACCCTGCTGGGCCAGAGAAGTGGCCGTGTTTGGTGTCACACTGTCGGCCTGTCCACCTTCACCTCCTCCTCCTCCTCCTCCTCCTCCTGTTGGAGTTTCTCCTCTCTTTGGTCCTTCACAGCTCCCCTCCTCCCCTCCTTCTGCTCCTCTCCTTCCTTTGGTTTCGGAACCGTCTTCCGCAGCTCCTCCTGCACCTCCTCCCACTCCGTTCTCTTTAGTCGAGACGGACTCGGAGGGAGGCACGGGCGGAGGGGAGGAGGAGGTGGTGGTGGGGAGAATGGTGCGGGCGACCGGCTGGAAGCGATGCTGGAGGGAGAAAAAGAAGATGAAGAGGGGGGGGGGGATCAAAGCTGTGACGGGTGACAACACATTGTCGGTCGAGGTGTGAACGCACCCAGATATAAATGTTCTTCAAGAAACCATTTTTTTCCTTTACGCTCAAAATATCATTACAGATGCTATGCAACATGCTGTTGCTGTGATCAGTGCAGAACCCCCCACCCCGTACCTGTCCGTCTGATTCTTCCTCCTCGCTGTCGGTCACTCTCTCTTTACACTTCAGGTCGATGGAACCTTCAGGACAGGAATCCTCTGAGGTCAAAAGGTCAACAATATGGTCAAAAAAACACTTTTTTAGAAAGTCTTTTTTCTTTCTTTTTAAAATATATACACAAAAAGATAATTAACAACTTAATGTTACTAATACATTCTTGTGCAACAAGTTCATTGTCTATTTTGAAGAAACGCTGACCCCTGGTGGAAGTGGTTCTGACTCACCCATGACATCATCGTCTCCTTCCTCTTCACAGATGACCATGTGCTCTTCGTCGCTGGTCGTGTCGTCGTTGGCTCCACCGTGGTACGTAGGCTGCGGCGGGGGCCGGGTTCCAAACACACTCGCCTCGTCGCCCTGGAGACACAGTGACGACACAGGGCGGACATTTTAACATTCCTCACTGTTGAAGCTACGGTCGGCGAGTGTGAGCTAAAGGCTAGCAGGATCTGTGATTGGGATGATTGGTCAGCCCCTCTCCACCCCCCCTTCTGACCTAGCTAAAGAAGATTATTCAGCTATTTCGTGAGCAACAGTTAGCCAACGCAACCTTTTCCTGTTTCCTTTTCGGGGTTTGTTTACAGTTTGCCAGTTTCATACACATTTTCCAAACTCCCGGTTCAAGTTCTAGCAAGTTAGAGTGTGGTCGACACAGCGCCACATACAGGCCTGGCACATGTACTACAGTGATTCTACAACTCGGCTTAGACACAGATTTTCGTTTGCACCGTATTCATGTAAACGGTCCGTATCCGGAGGCTACTGTAGTCGTACGGCGTCGGCGCCGTGTAAACGGGTTCACGGTGTGACATCAACACGTCCATGTTTAACAAACAACACGGAGACTGTATCCAAACAGCCGCTGC
>NC_024324.1:1285275-1292476 GCF_000523025.1 Cynoglossus semilaevis
GTCGTCGTTGGCTCCACCGTGGTACGTAGGCTGCGGCGGGGGCCGGGTTCCAAACACACTCGCCTCGTCGCCCTGGAGACACAGTGACGACACAGGGCGGACATTTTAACATTCCTCACTGTTGAAGCTACGGTCGGCGAGTGTGAACTAAAGGCTAGCAGGATCTGTGATTGGGATGATTGGTCAGCCCCTCTCCACCCCCCCTTCTGACCTAGCTAAAGAAGATTATTCAGCTATTTCGTGAGCAACAGTTAGCCAACGCAACCTTTTCCTGTTTCCTTTTCGGGGTTTGTTTACAGTTTGCCAGTTTCATACACATTTTCCAAACTCCCGGTTCAAGTTCTAGCAAGTTAGAGTGTGGTCGACACAGCGCCACATACAGGCCTGGCACATGTACTACAGTGATTCTACAACTCGGCTTAGACACAGATTTTCGTTTGCACCGTATTCATGTAAACGGTCCGTATCCGGAGGCTACTGTAGTCGTACGGCGTCGGCGCCGTGTAAACGGGTTCACGGTGTGACATCAACACGTCCATGTTTAACAAACAACACGGAGACTGTATCCAAACAGCCGGTGCAGGTGAAAAACGCTGTTGTTTTAGGTTGTATCACTGACTCCAGAGCCGAGCGTCGAACACATCAGTTGCGCAGCTACCATCAAAGCCCGCGTACTGCGCGTCGTGGGCTTCGCCACCGGCGTTAAACAAACGTCTTCAAACAGAAGAGCTGACGCGCCGGCTGTCTCCACCGTGATTAGAAGCAAGAGCTGCAAGAACGCCACAGTTCACAGTTTCACACCTTCAAAAGCTTTGAAAAAGCAGAAAGTGAAACCTTTGAAGTCGGAGGCTCGGCTGCCGCAGAGGTTTCAGCAGCAGCAGCAGCAGCAGCAGCAGCAGCAGCAGCAGCAGCAGCTCCGACCGCCCTCACACAGAGAACACACTTATTAGCAGTGTTCAGCTGAGGAGGTTTAGCTAATAACACTGTGCAGCGTGAAGGACACACGTCCGCCGAGTGTGTGGGTGGACACAACCAGACACACAAACAACTGTTCACTATCTGTTCTGGAGCCACTGTAGCCGGTGTCCTTCAGCATCTAAACTCTCATCACGTTAACTGTAGGCGGCGCTCAGAACTTCCTCTAACTGTACGGTCAAACCCTCAGCTCCGTTGTCCAGACTCCTGACGTCTGTTTTCTGCCCGACGCCCTCACCTTCTCCAGGTCTCTCTCCCTCTGCTCCAGGATGTGCACGGCACTCTGGGAGTAGGCCCTGGGACGAGGCTGCTGGCCGGCAAACGGCCCACCTCGAGGCTCCGGTCCTCCTGACAGGCTTGAACCTCCTCCTCTACCGTCGGGGGTCTGGGACTCTGAGAGAGAATCTGGAGATAAAAGTGAAAAGACTTGAGACGACAGATGGACAGAACGACCTTCTGACGTTTGGTTTGGTAAAATCAATCAAAATCAAACCTATGCTTTCAGACATGCTCCTCTCCCTCTGTTCCTTTGGGGTCCCGCGACCCTCGGACAGCGACTTCCTGCGGTCCTTGTTGCACCACTTCCAGTCTGGATGGGCTCTGAAGTGGGCCTCCTTCACCTGGAGGAGAACAGACAGGAGGAGTCAGAGACCTCCGTACTTCCTGTTCTGTACCAGGACTGTTGTAGCTAACGTTAGCTCTGGTGTCTGTACCAGGACTGTTGTAGCTAACGTTAGCTCTGGTGTCTGTACCAGGACTGTTGTAGCTAACGTTAGCTCTGGTGTCTGTACCAGGACTGATGTAGCTAACGTTAGCTCTGGTGTCTGTACCAGGACTGATGTAGCTAACGTTAGCTCTGGTGTCAGTACCAGGACTGTTGTAGCTAATGTTAGCTTTAGCATTTGTACCAGGACTGTTGTAGTGTTGTAATGTTGTTCTGGCTAAATTAGATGATTGAATTCCTTGTTCTCATTTGTAGTCATTTATACTGCAGACAGTATTATTGTAATCAGTTAATTAATTCTTAAGGTCACATCCCGTCACCTTTTATATCCGATACACAGTGTAACTCTAAGACTCATCAGTGTTGTGTCAGGAAGTGAACCGGCACCTGGAAGGCCAGATCGTGGTACTGCTGCTTCTCGTTGGGCCCCAGTGCGTACCACCACTCCCCGAGGATCTTGCTGACTGTCCTGTTGTCCTGGTTCGGGTGTCGCTGGTGCACCAGGGCCCGGTGGCGTTTGCTGAAGATCATGAAGGCGTTCATGGGGCGGCGGATGTGGTCCTTCTCCCTCTGGTTAGAGAGAAGAAGAAGAAGAAGAAAACAATGAAAACAGAGTCCAGATATCTGAGCAGTCCTGCTCTGGAGGTTCAGGTTTCAACGTTTCTTTTCCGCTGCGTTACGGCCTGCTGGGCTGCACGCTGCACTGACCTTCCTGTCTCCGCAGTTGGGCAGGGCGCTGAGGGACTGTGTGCGTCTCTTGATGGGGACGGTAGATGGCGCTGCGTCGTTGGCCACGCCCGGAGAGAAACTGTTGTCACACAGAGGAGAGAGAAAGAGAAGAAGTGAAACCCAGATGACGACAGCGTGGTGTCAGAAAAACTTCAGATAAAAAAAAAACAGAGCTCAGATTCACAGAGTGGTTCAAACGTACGGGTCAAGGTTTCACCGTTTCTTCTTCTCCTGTCTTTTTAACTGCTGTTGTTATCGACACAGTTTGACTTTGACTTCGACAGGAAACTGCTGCTGTCTCACAAACATTTTCTTAACTTTTCTCTGTGAGTCAAACCATCATTTACATCAGAAATAAAACAACGTGGGTTTTCATAAATAAATATGACTTAGTAAAACCAAACTGACAAAGAAGACTCCTGCTCCATGAACTGCTCCCCCTGCTGTCAACAGTTCTGTTCTGGACCTCTGACCTCGACTCCTCCCTGTTCCTTGTCTTCTCGAACATCTCGTGTTTTTTTTTCACAACTTCTGACCATTTGCAGAGTGAAGTCCCAGAAGTAAATCCTAATGTTTGATACTTTTCAATCCTGATCTTTTATCAAACCAGGTAGAACCAGTTTCCACTCCGCGCTCGTCCAAACTTTTCTATTGCTTCAAAAATTCTCCCAGAATTCCCAGGCCTCGTCTTGATCACATCCACTGACGTTAGTACGAAACAATTAACTTCCTGAAGTCATTTTCTGTTATTAAGGTTTTTGTCTTTTTTTTAAATATAATTTTATCTTATAAAAATGTTTCTGCTTGATAATAAAAGTCAGGTTTTTCCTGAAGGACATGTTTATTTCTGCTGCTATTTTACCACTTTATCACATTCATAAACTAGCGATACGACACGAATCGCAATACGGGGGAACGATACAATATATTGCGATACTATAACGATATATTGAGTTTCTTTAAAACCAATTTTTTTTTAAACAAACAACAAACTGCTGTTATTGATTATTGACTGAGAGTTTGGGCCAATCAGTGGAACAGACAAACAGACAAACAGACCAACAGACAGGTCTGTTGGTCTGTTGTTGTTGATGCCACAGGCAGACAGGTGTCATAAAAGCCCGAGCTCCGGTCTTTTCAAACGCGTGGACCTTGTTTTGAATGGCGTCAGACTGTGTGGAGAGACGTCGGCGTCGAGCAGACAAACAGGTGTAAGCGGCGCAGCGTTAATGGACCGCCGGAGCGCTTGTTTCCACGGCCTTTGTGAATACAGTGACCCTGAAACATTCAGAACCACGCTACGAGCCAGACAGCCACGTCTGAGTCACTGTGAGAGAGCCGTAACCAGAGGCAGACGCACAGAACACAGCCTGAGTGCAAGGTTCTTCAGACGCACACACACACACACACACACACGCGCGCGCCGAGGGCTGGTAGAAAAAGTTGCCGGCTCGTTGTTTGCTCGTCTCGTCTCCAGCGCCGGATCTAAATGAAGCGTCCCTGAGAGTTCCTGAGAGGACGCAGACAAACTGCAGAATCCAGAGTTACTATCTGCTGCGGACTGAGTCACACACTCACAGAGCGGGGAGGGAAACCAGACGTGACAACTCTGTGTGTGTGTGTGTGTGTGTGTGAGGATCAGAACTAGACTTTTCTTTTTTCTTTTTATACTTGATGAAGTTCATGGGTTTGACCTCAAAGGAACTGAAATTACCACCACGTTTACACCAATCCAAACATCAGGGAGTTCACAGGGAAAAGTACCAGATTCCTGGAACTGAACCCTCAACCCACGGCCTTCACTGAGGCACAGTCATTGGACTAAATTCTAACTTAGTCTCGGTTTTAAATGAGCCTCAGTCGATGTCTATAGAACTGATCAAACTCTGACAGGAAACTGTATCATTATCATTATTATTATTATTTTATTTTTTTTTCTCTGATCTCTGGCCCCGTTCCTCCTCCTGATATTTATGTCTTGATTTTATTAACTTTATTAATGTCATCATTTGGCCTTTCATAACTTCCTGTTTAATTCTCAGTTTCCTGTTAGTTTGCAGTTCCTGGTTCCTGATGGTGAGTTGCTCCTGGTACTGTTTCTTTTAGTAAATAAATAATTTAAAAAAACAACCCATAATAAAAATAAAAAAAATAAAAAATAAAATATAATAATACAAGAAAAACCTCAACGACGAAAAAAGACGTTTTTAAAAATATGTTTTACTCACGGGTCGTCCGGGTCACTCTCGGTCTCGCTGTCGGCTCCGCCTCTGTCTGTAGAAGGATTGTCATTGGTCGGCGGAGGGCAGGACGGCGATCCCCGCTCCAGGTCAGGAGGACCGGTACGAGCGTCACTCACCAGGGCCACGCCACATCGAGGCTCTGGACAGAAACCATGTTCAGATGAAGAGCGTGTTCAGAACCTCGTTGGGTTTTTTTTTTTTTAAATTAACTTTTCTGCGGCTCAAATATTTCTCCGGTCAAACATAAATATTTCCGAGGTCATTTTGGAGCAGGTCCAGTTCTCGACCCACAGAGTCTCATTTTATATCTTTATCTTTTCATCAAAACATTTCACAAAATTTATTTTAATTATTTTTGAGATTAAAAAAATAATAACTTCACAGACAGTAATCACAACATTTTAAAGACTTTTTTTTCAAGCACAGGTTATAAAACCTGGTCAGTGGTCAGTGGTCAGTGGTCACTCAGTCCAGACGTCCAGATAGTTCCATCTTGGTTTTAAATAAAACTAACTTCAAAATAAACTATAAAAACATTTCTATCATTTTTGTAAATAAATATTTTTGGACTCCGATGTCAGAATGTTTTGGCAGAAAGGATCTGTGGATTATTATTTTTTTTTTTTAGATCTAAAATCAGTCAGTGTGAAAGCGTCTTCCTCAGAGTGAGTTCTCAGCCACAGTCAGTGTCATCAACAATGTCACTGCGACTGTATATAGTGTGAACACCAACTGTGCTGATCTGCACTTCAGTCCTAAGTGTTTTGGCAAACAACGAGTCGGCAACTGGGTTTGTCCAAACAACATTTGTACGACGGCGTGTTTGGCAGCGCGCTGTGGTCATGTGACGCTGCGGGGCCTAGATGTAGAGTGTGTAGATGTAGAGTGTGTAGATCAGACATGGGCAAACTAAGGCCCGCGGGCCGGATGCGGCCCGTTTATCTATTTAATCTGGGCCGGCCAAACTTTTCCAAATTATATAATTTATCTATATTATCATTTTACTTCTGCCTTTTCCCTGCAATACACACATTTCCCCAATAGATGGCGTAGAAAATGATAAAAGCATTTTAGCATTTTAGCCTTTATGCGTGACTTTTCATCTGTCATTTATCTTAGCTCCAGCTCTCTGCTCCTGACCCCGCCCCCCTGGTCAAGTTTAGGACCAATTGTGGCCCACGAGACAAAAAGTTTGCCCACACCTGGTGTAGATGTAGAGTGTGTAGATGTAGAGTGTGTAGATGTAGAGTGTGTAAATAAAGCTGGAGGACATTCTGGAGGAACAGGAGGAGAAGAAGAAAAAGAGAAATGTCGTCGTCGTTGTTTGTTTTGTTGTTTGTTTTGTTGTTTGTTTGTTTGTTACCTTTGCTCTGGTTGACCAGCTGCTGTCCATCACTGGGCTGAGACACGGCTCCTAAATGGCTGGGCTCCAGGAAAGGGATGAGCGAATGCCAGGGGAAGACTGGCACCGAGCGCGGCTCCACGTTGGTCCAAACTGAGAGAGAGAGAGACAGAGAGAGAGAGAGAAATGTGACACCTCAGTATCCTGGCTTGTGATTGGCCCGGCGGCAGCAGGTCCAACAGCCAGTCTGACCCCAACACTGGGGGTAATTAGAGTGAGGGGTCATGTGACGTCCAGTGTGTTGAGAGAACTGGTTATTTTATCCGCACAGATTCCAGACCTGGGACTACAGACTGTCTAGACTCTGTGGCAGAGCGGGGCAGCAGTGGACTCTGAACCCGCCTCTGACTCTGCAGTGGGAAGCAAACCAAAAAAAAGGAGACCAGCGATGGCAGACTGCGACCACTAGGAGCAGCGTGGTTCCAGGTCCAGCACCAACTCATTGAATCGATTGATTTATGATCGATTTCTGAACAGAATCAAAATGTTTCTGTTCCAACAACGTCAACAAACCTGACACTGACCTCCCCGGACCAGACCGGACCTCAAACTACATCATACACAGACCACCGTGATCACAGCGGAATTATGAGGTCATCAGCAGATGATGAAACACAAGGAGTAAAAAACAAAACAAAAAAAAATCCTCCATTTTATGGACATGTTCTTTTTTTACTTTTATCTTTTTTGGCCAAAACTAAAGGACAATCATATAGAGGTCACAGAGGTCACATGGAGGACAGAGCACCAGTGTTAGAAAATAAAATGTAAAACGTAAAAACTCTTTTTTCTTTTTTTTTCTCTTCAACTACTTCATTCCGGTGAACCGGTGTTGATGTTTGTTTTACATTAAGACCAAAGACACGTCTGGTTCCACAGAGTCTGAATCAGTGGGTGAACACACACACACACACACAGACGCAGGGCTCCAAGGTGACCACCGGAGGCACCGCGGTGCTGCTGATTCAGAGACACGGAGCGTCCGTGCGATCGCAGGGCTGAAACTCTATGCTGTGAAGTCTCCTCCGTCCTCGTGTAGGTCAATAAGGAAACGTTTCAAACATGACGATCCGCTGATGAGGCATGAAACAGAACCCAGTGGTGAAAGAACCCCCCCCAACCCCCCCC
>NC_024324.1:1292499-1298075 GCF_000523025.1 Cynoglossus semilaevis
ATAACTCATCCCTCATCGTCTCATCCGACATCAACACGTCGTTTGTCCGCCAGCAGGACATTACGATCAAAGACTCTGCGGTACTGCCCCCTGTCTGTGCGGTGGAGAAGAACCACAGTGGCGTTGTTTCCTTCTTCACTCCACACACTCACTTCTGCTTCGTTGTTTTACAAACGTTTTTTTTTCTTTTTTTCACTCTAAATGCTGATTCTGCGTCACCTGACTTTTATCACTCCTCTGTGACCTTTGCCCTTTGCTCATTCTCTCGCCCCGTGTGAGGAACTGGAGCTGAGGAAGTGAGGATTATTCAAATCTGCTGCAGCGCAGGAGGAACTCTGACCACCGAGATCTGACTGTGAAACGTACAGAACGTTTAAAGTTTACAGTAAAGTGGGGCAGGAAGTTCTTGTTCTTTCACAGCGGGGAATATTTTTACCCCTGTGAAGTTTGTTTTGGAAACAGCGTGGGTCATTTTCAGGTCAACTGAATCAGACGTTTCAGTCTTTTTTTTTTTGTTAGCCACATGTAGTTAGCCGCAGTTAGCTCTATTTGCTACACGTCAGCTACTTGTACTCCGTCTTAGTCTGAAGTTTTTCTCTAACTAAAACTACTCGTTGAATTACTTTTATCATCATCTGATACGTCTTTGTGCTAATGTGTAGCTGTTTTGTGGCTAACTTTTAGCCTCATTCACTATATTAGCTAACTGTACTCTAAATTAAGGCTAGTTAAAACAGTTTAATTTCCTCCTGGTTTCTACCCACATTAGAGCTAACGTTCAGTGTAGCTTCCAGTATATATGTTGGTATATATTTGGTGTAGAGATCTCCCAGTAAATGTTGCTGATGAAACTAGCTCACACCGTATTTGTCACGCGAGGAAAAGAGAGAGCGATATATTTCCCCGACCTCTGGGATCGATGCGCTGCTGTGACAGGAAGCGTTCAGAGATTCAACACTGCTGCTGCTGCTGCTGCGTGTGCGTGGTGTTATTATGATTACGACGGCGAAGACGAAGAGAGAGAGAGAGAGAGAGAGAGAGACAGAACGTGTCTGTGACTGAAAGTGCAGCGTCAACAGCGCTCGCTCTTTCCGCCCACTGTTGTGGTCGAGCGAGGCCTCGTTACAATCTGATCTGCTCAACTGTCCAAATCACTTGTAACCACATGTCAGAGTGGAGATTATTCTAAATAAACCTGCAGCAGATGTGAGACCTCTTTAATGTGCTGCACTTCAAAAGACACAGGCGACCGCGTTTGACTTCTGACGCAGAGACAGACCAGGTTTTTCACCACGTACAGTGTACTGTCTCTCTCTCTCTCTCTCTTGAATACTTTTTATATTTACATGTAAAATATTTTGTTCTTTTCTATAAGGAATGAACCATGTCCCTCAGTCCATGTCCCTCAGTCCATGTCCCTCTGTCCATGCCCCTCAGTCCATGTCTTTTAAAGGGAGCTGTGTTTAATGTATTTAAATTTTGCAAAATAATTTAAGAGTGAAAATAGGAAAAAAAACATGTCCCACAATCCCCAACAGTCTGTGGTCCAAACTGCGGGGCCGTCCCAGCTCTGAGGATGGACCTGAGAGCAGCAGCAGCAGCAGCAGCAGCAGCAGCAGCAGCAGCAGCAGCAGCAGTAATGAATTTTCTGATGCTAATGCAGCTGCACTTGAGCTGTTCTATATTTAGGTGCCATCTCAGACACGGGGCCTCCACTGTCTCCGCTCCGCCTGCAGCCCGTGTTTGTTCCTGGCTCCGACAGTGACTCTGGATGTTTAAAAAAAAAAAAAAGTACGGCCGGAGGCTGCGGGCACGCCGCCGCTCCAGATGCAGGTGGTTGTTAGCAGGAGACGTGGGGGGGGGGGGGGGGGGTTATAAAGGTGCGTGCCGCAATAATCACTCCAGGCCTCGGAGCTTCACTGTTAGCAGTTCAAGAGGAGAAAACTGTGTATCCATGACAACGCGCTGGAAACGCAATCACCGTTTGATTTCTGCTGTGAAACGTCTTCACGTCGAGCCGGACCTGAACCTGAACCTGACCAGAACCTGACCTGAGTGACCTGAGTGACCTCTGTGAGGCTGAAGACAGTCTGGAACATGAGGATGGGCGTGTGTGTGTGTGTGTGTGTTCACTCCGCTCTACTGTTCCTGTTCTAACACGTCTGGACATGAAACTGTGTGAAACACACCCTTCTCCCACACACACACACACACACACACACACACACACACACACACACACACTGGGTCTGCCACTAACGATAATTCCACCGCAGATTCATCTGCTGATTATTTTCTGCTGTATTTCATTAAAAGGCTGACCGTGGTCCATCAAACCTGTCGACTGTCGGAGAAAATACCACAGAAAACTCCCGGTCCGCTCTGGAATTCTGGCTCATCAAGAGTGAATCATTTCATTTAGTTAACGACGTCTTGATCTGATTACAGATCCCTGACTGTGGTGACGTCAAATAAAAATAAAATGATAAAATATGTGTGTTCAGACTCAGGTGTGTGTGTCTGAGACGGAGTCACACACACACAGGAAGTGATCTGGATCATGACTGTCACACTGACAAATCAACACAGCCTTAGAACAGGTCCACGATCCTGTCTTCAAATAAACAACATCCAAATTCTCGTTCCTCCTGCGATTATTTCTGATTTATGCCATACTGTGATATTCCACCGTTGGCATGGAAACAGGCACACAGTATACCATGAACTCAAACACCCCGACTCCTCGGTGACCGGCTTCCCTACGCCTGAAGAGCGCACGCACAGAGCAGAGCGTTTATTTCACGACTGAAGACGAGCTTTAAAATCAGACGGAAGATAAAATGTCTGTCGTCTGTTTTTATTCTGTCACAAACGACGGTCGTCGTCGTCGTCGTCGTCGTCTTCTTAACGTCACCTCAATACAGCACAAACAACAAGGGGTCATTGAAAAAACCTGACCGTCGCTACGTCTTTACAGCCACGGTTCTGAAGTGGACCAGACCCGTGCTCCAAAAACACCTCTACGTTCACAACAACGTCAACAACAACAACAACAACGTCACCTCAAACTTTTCCGCCACGGAGGCTGCGTTTGTCAAACGTCAACTTGACGGAGAGTTTTTCACAGCACTGTGTCCAAACAGTGGTTTCCGGCCTTGACAGCAGCCAACAGACGCAGGGACGCTCGGCTTCAGGACGCTGAGTCTGTCCGTCGCCTCGTGTCACAGTCAGAGTCACAGTGTAAACAACAACGGCGTCAATAAAAGGAGCAGCTACACTTCAGTCATGACCTGCTGTACATCTGACTGAGTGACAGTTTCAGACACTATGGTTGGACGTTGATGTGAATGTCCACATGTCCACATGTCCAACGGTCACACTCGACCTCCGACAGTAAACACCAAACTAATTCCCAATTAAAACGCCTCTAATCCTCAAACAACAGACGGGGGGAGGTGCGGGGGGGGGGAGAACGCCTCTAATCCTCAAACAACAGACGGGGGGAGGTGCGGGGGGGGGAGAACGCCCTTGGATTACTCTCCTTACGCTGTGAGCAAACAATAGTACCGTGAACAGGAGCCAGAGTCACGTGACTCCTGATGACGCTCCTGTAACCGGAGCGAGAGGATGTAAGTGAGACGGACTGATCTACCGTCCCTGCACATCTGCTACACTGTCAGGAACAAAGGTCAAATGTCAAAGGACACCACGATCGCCCCCCCCAAAACCCTCTCCCTTCACCCCCTTACCTGTCCCTGGACGTCCCATGATTATTTGCTTGGAGGGAGCAGGGTGGGCCGACTCAGCTGGCAGTATGAGGGGCAGCAGGGCAGTGGGGGTGGGGTGGCAGGCCACCGGCTGTGGCAGCGCCCCCGCAGGCGAGTCCTGGTGTCCCTCTGGCTTCCTTTCCCTCTCCTTGCCGCCAGAACCAGAAGAGGACAAGACGGAGCCCGAGGAGGTGGAGATGGAACCTGGGGTGGTGGGGCTGGACAGGGAGGTGTGCCCCACGGTGGCAGGAGTGAGGGACTGCGTGGAGATACCAGAACACACACAGTGTTTGACATTTCCAGAAAAGTCGTCAACGACATTTAAAATAAATTTGTTTTTCAAATAAAACCGTGGCGTTCTTACCGAGCTGGAGGTGACCAGGACCAGGGTCGTGGCTCCGTTGATTGGTACGGGAGCCTGCAGGCCCGGTGGAGCTTTGTGCTGTGGTTGGCTGTGCTCCCTGGACCTGCTCCTCTCCCTCCTCCCCATTGGACCGTCGGAGAACTTCGCCAAAGGGACGTCCGGGTTGCGGACAATGACCGGGGAATCGCGGAGGGGGACGATGCGACGAGGTGAGGGTTCCTGAGGCAGCGGAGAGGGAGGGGTGGGGGACACCAGCATAGGTGGAGGCGTGGAGGCAGCGGAGGACGGTGGCCTGCTGGTGGCGCTACGGGAGCGTGGGAAAGAGAGTGAGGAGGGAGTTGTGGGCTGACTCTGGGGGGAGAGGACTCTGAAGGCAGCGGGGCTGTGGCCCAGGAGTGACTCCCCCACCATCCCCCCCGCTACACCAACAAGCTGCTGCTGCTCAGTTTTGGTCTGGTAGTCCTGGACCGCGGGCAGTGGAGGCGGTGGGTGGACGTCCAGCTTCCTCTTGCTGGGGCTCATGGGGACAGTGAACGTGAGATTGGTCTGAAATGTGGGCACGATACCTGAAAGGTGGCGCTCTCGCTCGGCACCCGGTGTACCCATCTTGGTGCCGCTGAGCTGGCGATGGCGGCGTGGCGTGAGCGAGGAGGGAGCAGTGATGGGGCTGAAATTGGCAGGACGGAAGCCGAAGTGTGGAGAGGGCGAGGCCGACGGAGTAGGGGAGAAGGGTGACTGGTTGGAGATGGGAGAGAACGACGGCGTGACCGAGTGGGAGCCCCCCAAGGAAACCAACATGGTTGCCGCCTCGCACTCATCGAAGTCGAATCGGGAGAGGTCCTGAGGGAGCAGAGAAGGTAGAACAAGGCGAGGACGGGAGTCTCCCCCCCGACTGCTGGCCTCGCTACTTTCCCGTGACGTCTCATCCCAGTCAAACTCCGAGCTGGCCCTGCCCCCACCTAAACGGAGGTCCGAGGGCGTCAGGGTCCCCGTGCTGCTGGCTCCGCTGCGCTCCCGGCCTCCCCCGCTGGCCTCCATCTCCTTGGTCCTCATGGACAGGTGTCTGGAGCAGTACCCTCGGCGCTGCGACTCTTTGGAGCAGCCGTCCCGTGAGCACAGTCGCCGCCACTGTTTCCCATTGAACTTCTTGCGGATGCCTGTCGGTGTGCACACCACGTCTCCCTTTTTGTACTTTTGCTGTGCTGCTGTCTGTGGGGTGCGGGATCGTGAAGAGGAAGAGGAGGTGGAACCCGATCCCGACCCGCCGCCGCCACCGCCTGCTCCTCCACCGTTGGAGCCTCCTCCTGAGGCCTTATCAGCTCTGGAGGAAGAGGACGCTGTGGAGGAGGAGATAGGAGGAAGTGGCGGTAGCTGGGGGGGGGCGGGCACGGCGCCAGCTGCTGCCGTCACCGGGGCCATGCCTAGGGGGACAGCAGGAGGGGGGG
>NC_024324.1:1298085-1316373 GCF_000523025.1 Cynoglossus semilaevis
CGCGGGGGGGGGGGAGAGGGGAGGAGGGGGCGGGGGCTGGGGGGTGGCGAGCACGGCGCCAGCTGCTGCCGTCACTGGGTCCATGCCTAGGAGGACAGACGGAGGGGTGGGGTGGGGGTTCAAGGCAAGGTGGGCCGAGGGGATGCCAATCCCCCGCACTACAGACAGGTGGGGATTGAGGTAGCCAGGTGGGGGCTTAGAGACAATGTGGGGGTGTTGAGAGACTGCAATTGGTTTGGCCCCAGGTATGAGCGCCCCCATTGGGACCATGTTGAAGTGTGACACCTCCATGTCTTCTTCAGGTGTAAGTGGCATGTACGTGTGGTGCTGCTGCTGCTGCTTCATACTGTTCTCTCTCTCTCGTTCTCGTTCCCGTTCTCTCTCTCGTTCCTGTTTCCTGTGGAGCTCTCTGTCCAAGTCCTTCTCCAGTTCCCACTCTCGGCTCGGTGCCAGGCTGAGAACTGACGCTGGAGTTACAGGGGAAGTAACGCTGTGACTTGATGTGGATGAAACAGGAACCAGGCCGGGGTAAGGGATACCCCTCCCCAACATGGGCCCCACTCCGGGATTCATCCCGCGGCTCAAACGGCGGACCTCCTGCTCCACGTCCACCTCCTCCCGGTCATCTCGCTCCCGTTCCTTTTCTCTGCCTCTGTCGTCTCCCTCTCCTGCGCCACCGGAGGGCAAACCCAGGTCCCACGGTGGAACTAGAAGACGGAGTGTTTGTCGAGAGACCCACACCGCCTGGGTACCGGCAGCTGTCCCTCTACCATCTTCTTCCTCAGTCGCAGAGTGAGGTCCTTCCTCAGACAGCAGGACGCGGTAGCGGTTGGCCACCGCGGGGTGGGTGTCGACCTGGGTGACCACGCCTTCTCTGTACCACTGCCACTGCCCCTCGATTCCCTCCTCGTTGCCAAAGGGTACACAAACACGGGTGCCAATAGCTATAGGATGCACACCAGGGGGCGGGGCGTCCAGAATAATGTCCACCACCCCCGGGGGGCTGTCATGTCGGTAGGGGTAGCGACACATCATCTTCTCACCGTTGAGCTGTACCTCTAAGCTTCCAAACTCCCCACTGACCTTCCGCACCACTCCGGCCCTGAACACCAGCTCCGACCTGGCCCCTTCGTCCCTCCTGTCGTGTCCTGCTTGGTCATCGCTCCTCTTCCTGAGCTGGCGAGCGAGGACGCGTTGATTCTTCAGCCCTTTGGCCAGGGCGTCTGACAGGGCGTCAGGGATGCCGGACGACACGTGCAGGGACATCTGCGGAACGGCATGCGGGTCGACCGCCACTTCCAGGTCGGCCGAGTGCTCGCTGGCGGTGTCTGTGGAGGAGCAGCGGGGCAGGGGGGGTGACACTCGCTCTTCTCTTACTTCCTCGCCTGCCCCCGACCTCTCCCTCTCCCTCTCCACACCCAGTGACAGAGTCGGGGGTCCCGGGGAGCCACTCTGGGTCCTTTCTCTGCCGGCGGTCCTGCTGTGGAAGTCATCTAGCATGCTTCTACCGTTGTGGTGAGAGTTGCTCACGTCACCTCCTGAGATTGTTGGCCCATGGTTGAGAACCCCGACACTCAGGCTGAGAGGCGAGGGCGTGCTGGAGGCGGGGTAGCTATTGTTAGCAGCAGTGGCAGACAAGCAGTGTTCAGACGTGTACTTCTTCTTGGGAACGCGGGCCTTGAAGGTGGCCGTCTTTCGGCTGGAGGCTGGGTTGGGACTGTTGTTGGCGCTCGGAGTACTACTGTTACTACAACTGCTGCCGCCGTCGCTGTGGCTGTGGCTGCCAACGCTGGCGGCAGATATCCCCGACCTGTCGTCGCAGGGTGTCGACAGCTTCTCGGAATCGCTCACAAGTGACGCCGTCGTCTCCGGCAGTCCGTCTCTGTAAAGCCCCTCCCTCTCCGCAGTGTCCTGCTCCCTGATTGGGTCCACCTGAGGGGACTTTGAGTGCAAATTAAAGGAAAACGGAGTGGGGGAAGTTGACATCGGCGGTGATCTGCTTCTGTCTCTGTTCTCATCTGAGTCTCTTTTCTCACCACCTTCTGAAACTTCGCCCACTCCGCGACGTTTCCCCCCCTTGGCCCGGGTAGAGGGAGGAGAGCGCCGGTCCTGTTTTTTAATCGGCTTCATCTTTTCATCTAGCTTGGTGTTCCTCCAAACAAGTCTTTTAGATTTATTTATTTATTCCAGAGATTCTCCTTGGCAATCCACTTGTTCTGCTCTGGGTTTTCTCTTCCTCCTCCTCCTCCTTTCCTTTTTCTCTATTTTCCAGTCCTGCCAAGGCCTCTCTCTCTCATCCTGTCTTGTCTCGGCTTCACTACTTGGCCACTGAGTTCCAGAGACTCTGAAAGAGAGGAGACAGGGTGTGTGGGTTACTGGTATGGCACTCGCTCACATGCATGCCTGCAGAGAGTCTTTTCTCAGACAGCTGTTAACGACACAGCGTTCAGAGAAAGAGCGAGTGACCAATCAGATCAAAGAATTCCAAAACGGGAGAAAAAAAAAAAATTAAAAAAAACGATCACAGGTGACTGCATCTGCTGCACCGTCACACCGAGGTTACCGAAGTAACGACGTACAAAACTTATTACTCGTAACTGGCCTGCATCCAGACCGGGGACGTAACCAGAAGAGGAGGAGGAAGAGGAGGACACGACGAAGGGTAAACACGAGGCAGACTCACCACACTGGATGGAAATAGTGAGGAGCACTTCGCAATTTGCCCAGACAAGCCTTTCTGCATGCACTCTCTCTCTCTCACACACTCTCACACACACATAAACACACTACTCCTTGGCCGGGGCAGTAGAGGCGGGGGAATTCCTTCTTCACTCACATACTGAAACCCTCCCTTTCTTTCTCTCTCTCTCTCTCTCTCTCTCTCTCAACCTTTATCTATGTATTTCAAAGCAGAGTCATTCCACCCCTACAAACTCCATTTCCTGTGGAAGACCATTACCTAACTTCCTGTTACTTTATGCCTCTCCACTCGCCGCCCTCTCTTCTCCCTCTCTCTCTCTCTCTCTCTCTCTCTCTCTGCTGTATTGATTTCTACCTCTCATCTCCAAGGTTCTGGTGTCTCCTTCCTCCTCATTTAGCCTCTAACACCATTTCTGCGCTGCAGTCGTCCAGAGCAGCGCGCTTGTTTCTGAATCATTGTCATTCTACACCAGAGTCACTCAGTTCCCCTCGCAGACGTGAAAGGGTCATTCACAATATCTCCCATTCCCACTCATTCACGGACGGGACCGCGAGGCTGCACGACGTCGCACTGGAGAAACCAGAATACTTCAGTGTGTGTGTTGATGTTAGCACGTCTGCTAACAGCTAAATGAAACGTTTGGCTGGTTTAACTCCGTAGGACGTGGTTGGTGAGGGGCCTGGTTTACCACACTGAGACGCAAACAAAACCATGTGACACTGACGTTTTCTACCTGCACACAAATGACTTTTTTAAAATAAAAAGGACAAAAAGCCAAATATTTTTTGTCTGTTCTTTCTGCCGTGTCACAGCTCACACTGGTCTTGACCTCCTCCAAACTACAAGCATTAAAAAAAAAAAAAAAAAGTGAGAATTGACACATCCGACCGTAAACCGTCGTACAAACCCAAACTGAAACATTCACTGTCAGTCCGTTCTGGACCGACGTCCGTCAACCACCGACAGGCTCTCGTCTACTTGTCAGTCAACTGTCTGTTGATGCACACGCTGTGGGCCTGTCTGCCCCCCCCCACACTTCTGCCTTCTTCCTGTGTTTTGTCTGTCAAGGCCTGCATTCATTCAGATCCTTTTAATTTCTGCCACATCATATCAGCTCCAGAGACAACCGTCTTTCAGAGACGAGCGTCTCGTGTCTCAAGGCCTCGCGGCTCACGGAGCGGCTCCTGTGTGAATCCCTATTTAGGACAGACAGACGTTCACGCAGCAGCAGCCGCCGCCATAAAGCCACTTGGCAGCCGGCGTTACTTGGTCAGCGCAGAGGTATGTTACGTGTGTTTACTCAGTAGCGCTCCGTGTACAACAGCTGGCGTCGGCGTCGTGGGCCTGACGATAACGGCTTCAAGACAAACTGACGCAACTCGCACTCGGCTCGGTGAAATACGGAGCAGGGACGGCGGTGCAGTGGACCGTGTCTCAATGTCCACTGATCAAAGCTGAGCTCTCAGCTCCAGGGGTTGAACCACCTCCTCCTTGACTGACGTGAGAACGCGGTGGAACGTGACGGGACTGTAGCGTGAACGACAACATGAACCGCTGTGTTTGTGATTTACTACACGGTGTTTAGGTGACTTTGTTAACCATGACGAACAGGAAGTTACATCAGGTTGGAAGGAGGAGGAGGAGGAAGAAGAAGAAGGAAAGGAGGAAGAAGAGGAAGAAGAGGAAGAAGAAGAGGAAGAAAAAGAGGAAGGAGAAGAGGAGATAGTTCAGAGCAGGACGGTGTTTTTTCGGAGGCTGGTTTCCATGTGTGGTAATGAGGTTTTTATTGCAGCTGTGACAGTGACAGAAACACCACACTGCTGCGTGTTTGTGTTGCTGCCTCCTTCTGTCCTTGTGCTGTTATTGTCCAGGGAACCACCACCAATGGCTTTCCTGGAAATACAGCAACTCAATTAATAAGAAAACGCCACAGCGTTGGTTCTGTATCCAAAACAATAAAGAGGACGCCCGTCCGTCCCCAGGTGTCTCCACACCACCGACTTTATTACTCTGCCGTAACGCAGTACAGACTCTGAGGGGAAGTACCGGTGTCCTTAATGGTACCTTGATACTGCTGCATCCTTACGTCAGCAATTAAACACAATGTGCTGTGGACAGAAACTACGTCTTTGTCCCGTGGACTCTAACGTCCCTTATTAAAAAAACAACAAAACAATGTGAATTTGTGTTTGTAGAGACATCGGTTCTTTGAACTGTCTAATAGGTCTTCAGAGGTTAATTACCAGACACACTGTGCTGTGGTACTTAAATCACCTCCGCCTTAGTACAGTATGTGTATTATGTCTTTGTTGTACTGCAGTTACTACGACTTACCTCCAAAGACAGCAGCCCTGGGCTACTGTAATAATCGGCCTGAAAACTAGTATTTTTTTATTGCAAATATTTTTTCTTTTCAACGTGTGACAGGCAGCGCAATTAAATCCTCTTCTGCTAGGTGGCAGCAGATGGCTATTAAAACTAAAAAAAAATAAAAAATTAAATAATCAGAGCTGTTGAAGAAGATCTTTGTGAGTGTCTTTCTTCAATTCCTGCCACTACATCAGCGTTGTCTTCAACTAAACGAGGTTGAGAAACACTCCTTTAAGCCACTTAAAACTGGGATCCCCAATCCCCGGTCTGGGGGCCGGTGTCGGTCCATAGGTCATCTGGTACGAGGCCGCAGTGGGACGCAGAGAAAAAAAAAAGTACTATAGTTTTACTACTTTACTTCATTCTAAGATAATCTGTCAATGTTTCCAAACAACAGGTCAAAGGTCATTCAGACTCAGATACTAACAGTACATGTATGTGTGTCGTGCCCTCGTAGTACCTCATTTACTACAGTTTTACTGCACTGCACACCAGCAGGACAGTACATGAACAAACACCACACCTCGGCTACGCCGTCGTGAAGACGGAAAAGATCCGAGTCGGACCAGATCTGGCCGCTCTCCCCGTCGTTAGCCTACAGCAAACACATCCTGGGAACGGTTCCGCTGCAGCGAGGAGTCCCAGGAACATGTGCGGGGACTATTTTGGGACGGTGCCTGGCAACATTGGGAGATCGGTGGAGGGGGGGTTTTTTCTGCTCTGTAAGACTGACTCATTTGTTACTGGTACTGTTGGTGTTGTAGTTTCAATATCGCGTCTTTAAATTTCAATGTCCAACATGGCAGCGACAGGGGTTTTTATAACTCATAACTGCCCACGTCATGAAACTTCAAGACACCAGTTTGAACCGTTCCACAACAACACTCGCATTATTATCACCAATAAAAAGAACGAAAAACAAATTCATTCGTTCCTGCCCTTCAGAAATATAATATTGATTAATTAAAATTAAAAATCACCAATATAGATAATATAAACAAATATATTGATAATATTAAATAATAATAATTAAAACATTATATTATTGTTATAAAAATGGGTAAAATACTCGATGTTTTAGTCTCAGACTAGTAACTTGGAAAAGTTAAATTACTTGTCACTGCGACGACGTATGACCTCATCTGTGTTTTAGTCACCACCAATGTGACGGTGCCAGGCTCACAGCACCTCGCTGGACTTGAACCTGAAACCTTTCAGAACCTGTTCTGTTTCTTTCACCACCACCACCACCACCACCACCACCGCTGCTGCTGCTGCAACGTTATCATTTACTACACTGCAAACTACTGCAGGTTACGTCATCATCATCTCTGGTACGACCATATACAGCGTGTGTCACGACCTGGTAGTACCGACTAGTACAGAGGTTAGTACTAGTTTACACTGAAATTAACTATATTATTTAAGCATTTTGATAAAAGTACACGAATGTACGGGCATATATATAGTATTATATATTTTTGTTATATGTTTTTGGAGCCAAAACATTGAGCTTGTGTGTTTATATTTTTTATATTTTACTCTCTTTAATAACAAAAAAACCAGAGGCCTCAAAGAGACCTCCATCAGTAGGACGTTGGACTGTGGTCCATAAAACCTGGGTCAAGAAGACCGAGGTCCCTGTGGGTCGCGAAGACGTGACCCTCAGAGTTGGCATTGTGGTCGTTGGTCACTGTTTTTTCAGCCCAATGACAGACTTGTGTCTGCGGTGGACGCTGCTATGACGTCCGGGTGTTTCTGTTGTTCATTTTTAGACAAATATGTTCGACATCTAGTCCGAACGAAGGCCATGGTTCTGTTGGGAACTTGGTGTCAGTGTTTACAGGACTCCCAACAGAAGGTAAACACAAAGGCAGGCCTGGGTGGAAACAGTTCCTGGTACTGTTGCCTTGAAGAGCCCCGTGTGTCTGTGCGGCTACAACACCGTTGATAACAGCTGTTAACTTTATCAGGGCAACAAACTGCGAACTACTGATGTCGTCACCTCAGCTCCAGCCTGGTAGTACGTATATGTGTCATCGTGCCCTCGTAGTACTGCGATTACTACCACTTTTTTTTTTTTTACTACACAACAGCAGCAGCAGCTACAGGCCGTGACGTGCAGACACAGACCAGGCCTCAAAACTCCACACCAGGCCTCCTCACCGACACCGGGAAATAACCGGTTTAACGTCCACACTGATCCTTAAACGCCACCTTAATGCCACAGGAGCCTCCACCGGCGCTAGGCTGCGTGTGTGACGGAGTTAAACCCCCCACCTCCTCCTCTCCGCCAAACGAGGAGGACAAACTACTTTGTCCATCCACAATAACAACAACACCAGCAGCAGGGACAAAGTCGTGTTGTTTAGGCCCCGAAGCGAAGTGACAGTAGTCGGCGTAACTTTGACTTGACCCTCGGTGTCGTTTTGTGTCGACACGAAAAAGAAAGGGTCAGAACTGAGGTTTTGTTTTTTGTTTTTTTTCGTGGAGGAGAAAAAAAAAGGCCCTAAAAAAAACAGCACATTCATTCACATTCACTGTGGCCACGTTGATTAAAACCGGAAAATGAGACGGAAAATGTGTGACAAAAGGCGAAACAACGACGAGGGGAGTTCCATTTTGTGAACGTTAATAGTTGTCATAGTGGGGGAACTGATCCCGTGTCAGTTTGTGACGTTCCATTAATTTCTAGTGGAAAAGTTTCACGCTCACTACAGTGTCTCGCCGCACCGCTCCCTTTTCTCTACTCCGCCACCCTGTCCGCCTCCGCCACGAAAATAACGCCGCTGTGACAAACAAGACAGCGGCGGCTAAATAACTGCTAACGCCACAAACACGAACATAAAAATTAAAAACAGAAAGAAAGAAACACATCCGAGCGACTGCAGTGTTGCGGGAGGCAGATTTGTGGGCAGCTTTCTTTCTCTCCTACTCACCGGAGCTGATGTACACAGACGGCAACTGTGTTGCTGAGTCCGCCGGGTCAAATAGGGCAGGGTGTGCGCCGCGGCCGCTTCACGCCGTGCGGCCGCTGTAGTTCATTTTTCTCCGGCAAAAGCAAGTTATAAAAAGGAGGAAGGAGGAGAAGAAGAAGGAGGGAAGAAAAAAAAAAAACTACTGCCCTGTATTTTCTACACTACAGTCGCAAAATGGTGAATGAAGCCCCCGAAAGCCTTGACAACCAGCCGGCGCCACCAATCGCGAGGCACGAACGCGTACAGTAGCCAATGGCGAGTCTCGGACGGAGCGAGGGGGCGGTGCCCGGTGTCAAAGCAGGGTTGACTGACAGGGCCGTGTGGCCAATCAGAGTGTGGGAAAACAGAGAACAGCTGTTAGGGAGAGCGAGGCTGCGGCGGCCAATCAGGAGCCTCTGTGGGAATGGCCGTCACTCGTACAGACTGAGGGCTCTCTATGTGAAGTCTGTAACATTTAAAGGCACATTTTGTAATTTTCAGGGAGCGATTTGATAAGAAAACCACAGACATACGTTTATAATTATATGAATTTGCTTAAATAATTAAATATAAATTAAATAATTCGATTTCAAATTAACTTGAATTTTTACTGTGTTTTATCAGTAAAACATCCACCAAATATCCAGCTCTGCTGAGTGATATCTACTTCCATAATGAGGTATATTAACACCACAACACTAAAGTGCAGCTGATTAATGACTCATAATTAGAACTCTTTTACATCATAAGAGTCATCGAACATCGTACAGAAGACGCGGTGGAGACGCGGTGCAGATGTGGTCTGCAGCTGTGACAGTCAGCCCGTAGTGCTCTGCTGGTTCCTCCGGAAGTTCCTCTGGTTAAAAATAAAACGACAGTATTTCTCCCCCTCGATCAATACGATGCCAATAATCTTTTTCTGGACGTCACATGATCTGAATCGCGGCCAACTGATGACGCAGGTGTGTGTGTGTGTGAGAGACTGATGGACAGATGCACAATAGGTGACGAAGATATTAAGAAAACAAAAACAAAGTCTCAACCACTGGCTTCTGATTGGCTGATAACTCTCCCTGATCCAGACTGAAGGACGATTTTCTTTTTACAAAAAACAAAAAAAAAAAACAAACTGGAGTTAGTAGTCACGTCATGAACTAGTTAATAATATCCTAGACTTTGACTTGACAGTCTGACTGATTCAAGGAAATTTTTTTTTTCAGCCAAAGTCAGTTGATTCAACAGGCGTTTCGTAACTGAGCTGAACAGAAATAACTAAAAAAGAAGTTACAGCTCGACATCTGCCTGACCAGAACATACAGCACCGGAGTCGTCACTATGACAACATTAACAGTACAACAAGTACACCGGAGTACAGAGAAGAGGAAGGAGGAGTATTTATGTCTGAAAACTGGTCGGATGTCCCTCAACGTTCGACCCTGACACTGATCACATCTAATTAGACACCAGGATCGACCCAGACCCAGACCCAGATCCAGTTACACAGCTGCCTCCAGATGTCTGTGTCACATCACTGTTTCCGTTCACACGCTGATACGTGTGTTCTGCACAGGGCTCCATGAGAGCCGCACGTCTGAGTGTAGTTTCAACAGGAAGTACCAAAAAAAACACCAACTCCCAAACGCTCACACTTCTCTCTCTCTCTAGCTCACAGCTAATCAGACTCGCCCTCTGCAGCTCAGCATCCCTAAGTCCCGCCTTCACAGAGAAGCCGAGCGAGCAGTGGAGGCCCGTGTGTCACCTGACTGGCGCCCGATTGGCCGAGAGCCCCGGGGTTTGCGGGCCAATGAGCTGGCGCTGCGGTGAGGTCATGATTCTGCTTGTTGCCATCAGCTCGGCCAAACAGGAAGAGTGAGTAAGTTAGTACAAACAGAGAGATGATGGTTCCTGGGAGAGTGACCCACATACACTGAGGGAGCGCCTGCACCTACACACACACACACACACACACACACAGCAGAGAGAGTGTGCGCAGGTACAGACTGTAACTCTGAGGAAGAACACAGGCTATAAAACAAAATCCTCTTTACCGTGCATGACTGCACACATGTAAACACACACACACACACACACTCTGAGCAGTGAGTTCCTGCTGCCGTCTCATAACACACTGCAGCAGCAGCAGCAGACACACACACACACACGTACGCAGAGGAGGTGCAGCAGAGCTATAACACGCCTGGGCGTTACATAATAAGTACATGTACAACATGAACATGGACACAGTCACACAGTCACACACACACACACACACACACACACCTCTGTGTGTGACTGTTTTACACTGGTTGACACGGACGATGATTCTGTAACGTCCAAGTGTCTGAGGTCAAGGTTTACTGTTTTATAAATATTTTAAAAAATCCATTTTATATATATGAGTACTGCATTAACCATCGTGTATCACGATACCAAATACTACAGATACTACAGTCACTGTGATATACTGAGGTGGAAGTTTTCACTGACACCTTTGGTCAAGTACGGCCAGTAGTATTAGGAAAGTACACGTAAGTACTGAAACACTGCAAGAGGCTGAAGTATTTGTTAAATCCTACTGAACGCTGGTAGAGAGACAGTGTAAACCACTCGGTCAAAACAGGAAGTGGTTTTATATTTTGGCCTAAGGAACAACTAAAATAAAAAAAATTTAAATTAAATTAAAACTAAAACAGTTCCAGGAAGAAGAGGAAGAAACTGTCGCGGCCCAGATGAGTTAAACTGACACCTGGTACGAAAGGTCAAATCTTCTGGGTAACTGTAACGTGTGGTGACTGGAGGAAACATGGGGGCGGGGGGCCGGGGGGGGGGTTAGGTCAGGGGGGAGCCAGACGCATGAGGGTGAGGAGAATCATCCAGGACAGGAGGAGGAGGAGACAGGAGGAGGTGTGGGACAGGGACGGTCACACTGGTCTCAGTAAAAGACACCGAGGTTGTGGGTGAATGATCTGGACTTAGTGCCTCTGAGCAGGTGGTGAGAATCAAACACAGAGCTGCCGCTAATCCCAGTCACTGTACACTAAACCAATCAGAGCAGCTTCAGGAGTGAACTGAGCACGACCTCGCTCTCTGGTTGGTGTGTGTGAGTCGACAACAACCAGACGTCTAACGTCCTCCACACCACCTGACTGACCACATCTGTTTTTAACGGCTGAATCTCAACATCCAGGTCTGTCTGTGAATACTGACTGCCCCCCCCCCGACCTCTCTGACCTCAGCAGGGGTCAGTAAAGGCCCGTGTGAATTCCAGAACCAACAGAACTAAAAGAGAAATCTCACTGATTACAGTGTCATCCAGACCATAATAGTCTGACGGCCCTAATTTAATTTAATTAATTACATAATTAATTTTTTTAAATCAATATGTACTGATTTTGTATTTAATGCAGTTTAACTTTAAATTCCCTTTTTTTTCCGGTTTTCCCCTTTTGCAGTTACTGCTGTTGACCAGAAGATGGCGCTATCTGACCGTATCTTGAATTAAAAAAGCAAGCTGTGTAAATTCCTTTCCCCGTTTGAACATCAGAGATTTTCCTTTGATGAGGGTTTGTTTGACCTCACTCTGACCCCCCCGCCCCCCCATGACCCCCGGAGGTCGCGGTTGAAGTACATCAGGTTTTACGGCCACTCAATCACTGACACACTCACTGCTTTTATACAGTTCTTAATGAACACGTCGGGGTTAAAGTTGTACAAAATCTGTGGTTTGAACCAAGGAATAAATTAATTCTTTAAATTTGTTTAATTACTTTATAGTTATTTATACTATGTATATTTATTTATACTTAAGTATTGTGTATATTATTGCAGTGGTACGTGTGTACTTCTTAATTACAAATATTTGTGTTTTAATTCCAGGACTCTTTACTGAGGATTTTATATTTTCTTTGACCGTCGTCAGATTATTTTTTTAAATCTAAGTTTAGACTTCATTTGTGGTTTTTCTCACCGGGTCTTAAGTGTTCCAGGTCCACGGCTCCCAGTGGTGAAAGTGAGGGGGCGCGGCCTCAGCGGGAGTCCTGCAACAATACATGATAATTAGCCTTCTGTTGTGATCTGGTTTCTGTCTGATGCAGCTCTCTGGACTGTGACCCCTGACCTCGTCCCTCACTCAGACCACAATCCCTCTCTGCTGGAGACCAAACAGGCCGTCAGTCAGAGTGTCATTAATGAGGCCGCGCTCCCCCCCGTGGAGATCAGCAGCCAATGAATGGGTGAAAAAACACAGGGCAGGGGAGACAGGAGGCCTTGGAGGGGGAGGACGGGGGGGAGAAGGGGAGAGGGCTGTGGGAGGGAGAAAAAAATGATGATTAGGATGATTAACAGGTAAGGAGGGGAGAGGGCTGTGGGAGGGAGAAACAAATGATGATTAGGATGATTAACAGGTAAAGACAGTGAAGGAAGAGTTGAAATAAAACTTTGTTTCCTTGATTTAACCCACGCTAGCATTTGTTGTTTACACCAAACTCTTGTCTTTACATAAAAAATATAACTGTTTTTTTTCTCCAAATTTGGTGAATTAGCCTGAATTTAAGTTCAACTTCTTTATTAATGGCTGACAGGAACGTACCTGGAACGGTTTATTTGTGTCCAGAGAAGTTCTCCTACAAACCGTAACCACTTGTGAACCGACACTTATTAGCAGCCATGCTACGTTTAAGACCTGCTAAACTAGCTAAAATGGACGCACCAACACGCAGCAAATGTACGTAACGAAGCGGCCGCCATGACAGCGCCTTAATTAACGACCAGTATCAAAGAACCGAGTTTTAATATTACTGTTTTTGCTCGTAATATTCTCTGAAGTTTGAGATGTAGCGAATCATTTGTAAATAGCACCGAGTAAAGTTTATTGTAAGCTAAATGCCTCGAGGCCAAGGTAAAAGTACTGGTTTATTTGTTAATGTTTTAATAAGTTTTAAACTTTCTTACTTTTTAGTGAAATCGTGGTTAAAGGATAAACACACTCAACCACGAACCCGCCTCGTCTTCTTCTAAATCTCGCGATAAGTGCCCGGGCCAGTCAGTGTTCGGTGGGGAAACAAAGCAAATGCGCACTACCAAAAACGGACCGCAGAGGGCAGCAGACGCAGCATTATCCAGTCACTCTATTTCTGTTGAAAGTGAAATTAATTCCTCGGGCTCTGAGCTGCTTTTTAACGAGCTTCATGTTTAAACACGGAGACACTTTGTTCTGGAAACCGTCCAAGTACTGATCACGTGACTTTTATGGCAGCGCAGGGAGATTCGGGTAAGAAAAGGGGGACGATGAAGAAAAGAAGTAGGCCAACGGACTGAGTTATAATTTGCTTTAGTCGACTGTGTTATTACGTCGACACTTTTGATGTCTGCTATCAGAAAGACGTGTCTGAAATACTGATTCTGGGAAAAAATATTTTGGCTTGGTTAGAAATATTTTTTTTAGTAATTATCTTGTTTTTTTTACCTGAAAATATTCCTGGTATTTGTTACAGGGACGGATCGTATACGTATTAGTTAAAGGTTATTTTAGCATTTGCTTCAACAATGACTCAGTTGATTTGGGGACGTTTGACCATCTGGGATCTTTGGTTCGTACTTACCTCAGTGACAAACTTACCAGAGGGGGGCAGCAGTGGGTTCGAAGAGCTAAAACAGTTTGGAAACTCCCCTTTCCATCAGATATTCAACGATCGTGAATAAATGACTAGACATAAATAAAACATGTAATGTAAAAAAAAAAAAAAAAGAATAACATTTTCAGTCACTTTTTGGGTTAAAAAAAAACTAAAGACATTTTTTTTAAATGTAAATAGGAACAGGAGCCGGTGTCTATATATTTTTTTAACCTTTTTTTTTAATGAACCCTGATTATTGTTTAATTACAAATGAAGATGAACAAATAGAAGAGAAACAGAAGTACAGGAGGATCCTCTGTGATTACAAAAAAATAAAAAATAAAAGTACGAGCGTCCGTCGCTCCTCGGCACAAACACTCCAGTCACGGAGGTGAAGGTGAGCGGAGAGACGGAGACCAGCAGAGAGAGGAAAAGAATTCAAATAATACAAGGCTTCAACAGTACAACGCTCTTTTCTTACAGAAACCTCCAGAAATGGAAAAAAATATATATGTACACAACATCAAATTAAACGAACGCAAAAGTCTCTTTACTCCCGTCAGTTTGTCACAGGGACGCAGGAGGGACCGTCCTCTGGTCCAGGGTAAAACGTAGAAGATAAAATCAGTTAAGTACAAAAAAAAAACCAACAACAACAACAGCACTGATGATGAAAAATTAAAGTTCATGTAGACGAGTGCAAACTGAAATTAAAACCTCACAAAAAAAAGGAGAACAGGAATCGATGGCGCAAGAGATAAAAAATTAAAAAAAACAAAGAATTAAAAAAAAATTAAAAGTTAATAATACACGGTAATAATTACAAAAGTAACAGTAATACGTCTGGAAACTAACAGGGGGCAGTGATGAGAACGGCGACATGAAAACTGAGGGGGGCAGGGGTCAAACTTTACCCTGGTGGAGAAAAACTTCACTTTTCTCCTGAGTTTTTTTTTTTTAAGTCTCGAGGTTTTACGGCGGCAGCGCAGGTGAAAACGAGCGAAAGGAAAATTGGCAAATTAGCCAAACGCTGGCAGTGCATTACTGGCCTGTAGGAATAACGATTTGGGGCGCAGACCTCGGATGGTACTTAAGTGAGAGTTGTGAGGTCGGACAAGATCGTCAAAGTACGAACCGGGTGGGATGTGGTCTGTAGACCGAAGGCTGAGCAGAGAGTGGGCCATGAGAACAAACTGGGTCTCTGTAGTTTAATGACCGTTTGCTGAATGGTAACTGGACAGTAGACACATTAGCACCCTCTGATGGACAACTATGTCAATGCAGCTCAAACCAAAGACCATCTTCTGTCTGATCCACCCATTAGGCCACACCCAACTTTTCTAACCAATGACAGCAAACCTGTGGTCCACTCTATGTCTCTAACTGTAACTGATTATAAAAGAGAAGAATGTCCATTTCATGACCCATTTTCTCTGACACCAACAGTGAGGTTTGACCCACATTTGTCCTTCTGCGTTTGAAAAGAAGGAATGTGAGTAATTCCAGTGAGCGTGTGGAAGGACAGCTGAACCGGTTTGTTTCCGCCCGAGGAAGAAAAATGATCTTAAAAAAAAAAAAAAAATCCCCGGCGACACAGCTGTCCATCTGGGTTGGAAACTACACAGAAGCGGCCCACGGCCCAACAAGTAGACTGGCCCACACTGTTTGTTCATCCCACGGCCCACAGATTGGTGACAGCCAGGTGAAAACCTGCCGTCCAATCAGCAGCTGCCTCCTTCAGAGTGTTAAATTACAATTCCACACCCTGATTAGGCACACCACCCGGGCCGCTGCCGCCGCTGTTCCAGATGTGATGAAACAAACGTACCCACAACAACAACAACAACAACAAAAAAACTGGATTTAACTCTGTTTATGTCAAAGGTCCACGCTGGCTCGTTGACCCCGGCCACGCCCTCTGACCCCTGAATGCATGATAACATTTTGAGTTTAATTTTCATAAATTCAAGAATATAAATATAAATCTCTGACAGCGTCGACGCTCGATGATTCCAGAGAAGAGAAGGCAAGGGTGAGAAGGCTAAGGCTGAATTACACTGCTGATAATATGCCCATTAAAATATTTATATATATTTATATACTGTAAATATATATACACACACGTCTTTACCGTTAAAAATACGAGGATTCTTCCTGGTTTGTATCAAATGACCGTATTGAAATATATTTGATTTTCTTTCCTTAATATATATTTGAATAAAATATATATATGTGTAGATTTTCTTTTTCTGTATTTGACTTTTACAAAAAAACAGAAGGCATGTTGGTAGGGTGCGATAAAATATTTTTTTCGTTTGGGGATTTTAGCTAAAAGTCATATTGTATTTTTTTTTTTCTTTCTCAAAGGCACATTTTTATTTGGACTTTTCAAAAATGGGCAAAAAAAAAATCTCTTATTTTTTTGTTTTTTTTCCTCAAACTAGACGATTAAAAGTTGATAAAAAATAAAAATCTACATCTGTCTCGGTTGAAGGTTTTGCCTGAGTTGACCTCGACGCTCCACATTCACGACATGGTTCCCGTTCCTCCCCCGAGACTAAAGTCAAGATCGTGACTCCTCAAAAAAACATCACGTGAACAAATCAAGGCTTTTCTTTTTCTTTTTCTTCTTCAATTATCTCAAAAAACAAACGCCCCAGGATCACTGCACGGAAAAAGGAAATGCCCCAAAATACTGTCCACGTCCTCTGGAGGTTCAGGTCTCTTCAGACAGAGAGGGGTTTTTTTTTCTTTTTCTTTTTTTTAAACAGTAGCGAGGAGGAGCAGGAGGAGGAGGAGCAGCAGGAGGAGGAGGAGGAGGAGAGGGGAACACAGAAGAAAACTTGCTCTGGAGAGTCCAAGGAAAATAAAAAAAAAAAAATCTAGAAAGTTGATACACAGAGTCGTCCCTCCGTCTTCAGGCCCTGATGTTTTACCACCACACACACACAAATCAGAAGCCAGAGTGTGTGTGTGTGTAATTACAGCCCTGCAGGAAGCTGCTTCCTCGTTTCCTCCCGTCAAGTGTGGAGGAGAGGGAGATGACACGCCCCCCGGTGGCGGCTCTGTACAGTGGGAACCCAGAGAATTCTCCGGCTGATAAAAAAAAAAACGTCAGAGGAACTCGTCCACCTGCCGGCCTCTCAGCTGACTTCACCTCGTCTTTGTCCACGGTGGTGATGGAGACGAGGACAGAGAGCTCCATCAGTTCAGCTCTGACCTGGTCCGAGGCCACAGCCCCCCCCCACCCCCTCACTCTCTTCCACCTTGTAAACGACTGTGACCTCCGAGGCACTTCTTAAAGTCTTCTCTTAGTAACATCACCAGAGCGGAGAAGCTGATTGGTCGATGGAGATGGGTTTAATCAGGCGCTGCGTCTCCTCTCAGACAGAGGAGTTATAAAAAGGAGGTCGGCTCCGTCCCGAGAGCCGGGCGGGGGCGGAGGAAATCCTCTCCGTCAGCGGGATGTGAACCATCAAACCCCGTCTTCCTGGGACTCTTGTAAACTGATGTGTGATCAGTGGCCGCGCCGTCACACTCATCAGGCCGTGGAGAAAAAAACACACACAGAGCTGATGACATGTGGCATGTTATTATGCAAATCAACAGAGTTAATATGACCCATTTTCTCGTCTGTGAAAGGCTGTAATTGTCACATTCATCCAAACTGATTCAGGCACTTTGACTGCAGCGCACGTGTGTGTGTGTGGGTGTGTGTGTGTGGGGTAGGAGGTCTTTTTCTCTGACGTTTGGGGGGGGGCTGCACACACAGGTACATCTGTGGGGGGGGTCCAGGGGGGTAAATTGATTCTTTATATAGATCATAATGATTAATGCTCAGGACGGAGGACAAACGTGGGACGGTCAAAGAGACGGTCCAGACATGTGGTCCAGTTCTGGGAGCAGCCTGAGTTCTGGTTGGTTGTTTTTTTTTTAAACATCACAAAATAACAAATTTGAACGTTTATCTTTCTGAACTTAAGCCAAAACCAACTGTGACCTCCAGCATTGAGCGACTGATAAAAGCTGGACTGTCCCTTTAAAGCCCAGTGAGGGGACGTCGTCACGGTGGAGTAACATAAGGGGCGTGTGGGGCTGTGAGGTCAGTGAAAAGTGCCCAAAAAAACCCCTCCGCATTTGACTACAGAGAAACAGTCACACGCCAACAACAAACACCTGCTGCAAGGCATTGTGGTCTATATCAAACTGTTAAACGCCACTTCCAGAGGTGTGTGTGTCTGTGTGTGTCTGTGTGTGTACGAGCAGTTCCTTTGTGTTTAGTGTGCCCGTGACAGTGCACGTGAAGCTCAGCAGCCGGTGTTTTCCAGCGACAGCTGCGCCGTCGCCCTCTGCAGCTCAGAGCTGGCTCTGCGCTGGGTGGGAGGTGGAGGGAGCATCAGCCCCAAAATAACACCTTTCCTCTCAACATTTTCCAGCTCCGCTCCTCTCTTCCTCCCCCCCGCCTCCTCCATGGCCTCCCCCTTCGTCTCCAGTCCACCGTCAGCCCTGACTTTCTTGTCCTCCGCCTCGTCCCTCTCTCCATCCGCTTCCATCTTCTGGTCTTCGCTCCAGCGACGCTTGAAGCGCAGCTTGAGGGGGATGCAGCGCGTGCCCCCGGGACTGATGGGCGCGGCCTGACCCGGCT
>NC_024324.1:1318336-1320433 GCF_000523025.1 Cynoglossus semilaevis
GCGGCCTGACCCGGCTCGCTCTGCAGGTTCAGGAGTGGGAAAGGCGGGCCGGCACTGCCGAGGGGAGGAGTGGCGGGAGTCTTGAAGACCTCCTCGTCGTCGTCCTCGTCCTGGTGGTTGTGGGGGGGAGCGGGGGGGCAGCTGCTGCTGGTACCGTTAGCTTGGTGCTGGTGGTGCTGGTGGTGGTGGTGGGTGTTGAGCCGATAGTGAGCCACGGGGTTGAAGACGCCTCCTTCATCAATGTGATTCATCTCCTCTTCTTCGCTGATGTCAGTCACCTCCACCTCCTCCTCTGACTCAATGTCAGATATGGGCTCCACCTGGTGGCACAGAGAGGTTAATTCACGTGAGACAAACTCCTGGTACAACAGGACAGTGTGTGTGAGTGTGTGTGTGTGTGATCTCACCTGGATCTTTGGAGGACCTGCAGCCAGACCAGAACCACCTAACTGTCCAGAGCCAGAGAACGAGGACTGGCTGGTGGAGGAGGAGGAGGAGGAGGAGGAAGCTGAAGCCAGTGAACTTCCTGAATCCCTCTGTTTTCTCCCCAGCGGGGGAGGCTGCAGCTTGAACTTGAAGGGGGACGGGTGCTGCTGGACCTCCTCTGCTCCTCCTGGATGCGGGCCGAGGGGGTGGGAGAGCGGCAGATGGAGGTGGTGGGTGGGCGGTTTCTCCAGCGTGGGGCGGTGCGGCTGAGGGATGACGATGTTGGGGTAGTGGAGGAAGGCCCGGGGGCTGAGGTGGTAGTTGTAGACGGACTGGGTGTGGGCCTGCAGGTAGTGCTTCATGTCCTCCGGGTTGAAGGAGAAGTGGGAGCCCATCATGGGCGAGGACAGGGACGGTGAGGGGGTGTAGGGCAGGTGAGGGGTCGGGGTCATGGACAGGGCCGGGGACAGTGTCGGCGCGAGGAGACCACCGGGACCGGGCAGGGGTGAGACGGGGAAGGGAGACAGGGGGTCTGGGTGGACCCTGGGTCCATGTCTGGGGAGGCCTGCGGGGTTTGGAGCTCCGCCGTAGACTCTGAAGAGGGACTCGTGGGGCAGGCGTGGAGGAAGCAGACCCCTGAAGGCCCTCTCCGCCCCCACCCCCCGCTCATCGGCGCCCACCGCCTCCTCCAGCTCAGAGTTGGTGGAGGTCCCGTCGCTGCAGTCGCTGACGGAGCCGCGGGCCATCCGTCGGGCCACGCTGCTGAACATGCCCGGACTGCGCAGCTCCTCGCTGGAGGACAGGACATCTGAGGGTGTGGAGGGGGGGAAGCGGAAGTGGGTCCCGCCAGACGGCACTGGGGGGGCGCTCTGTGGGATTCCTCGTCCTGTTGGGGGAAAATAAGTGAGAAAAGAAGGAGGAGTTAAGGATGAAGCAGGGTAAAAAAAAAAAAGTTCTGCTCTGATTATTGAGAGGTGTGTGCAGGTTCTTGTGCAGGTTCTGGTGCTTTGAAACATCGGTTCTGTCACCGAGGTCGTGCTGCAGACCGACCCACTGTAGGAGTGAGTCCAGGAACTGAACAAAGAACACAATGAACCAATTCATCTTTTCAGGGACTTCAGTTCTTTACAGTGTGAATTATGCACAGAACGTTTTATTCACTCACTTTCAGTAAAAAAAAAAAAAATTGATTTGATTTTATACTGTGAATAAATAAAGAAATAAATCTTTGAAAAAAGTCTGGCCCTAACTCTAGACTGAGGAGGAGACCAGCTGAAGGTCCAGGTCCAGAGGACCAGGACCAGGACCAGGACCAGGACCAGGACCAGGACCAGGTCCAGAGGACCAGAGGACCAAGTGTTCTCCGACAACTGTCTCAGTCGCTGGGAACACTGAGAAACCGGAGGGTTCCTCCAAAACCACAAGTTCTCTTCTCGTTTGAACCGTTCCCTCTTCTTATACACACACACACACACACGCACACACACACGCACACGTGCACACACCCACGAGCCAGACTGTGGCACTGCAATAAATTCTTGGCATCGGAGCACGTGCCAGAATTAAATATTGGAAAAGTGTCTCTCACTGCCATCACAAACATGGGCTGGGTTCCTCTGTTTTTTTCCAGTTCTGCCTGGAGCGGGCCAGTAAATGTGTTCCACTGTGGTC
>NC_024324.1:1322817-1334414 GCF_000523025.1 Cynoglossus semilaevis
GCAGTCGCGGCCGGGGCCGCGGGCCATCCGTCGGGCCACGCTGCTGAACATGCCCGGACTGCGCAGCTCCTCGCTGGAGGACAGGACATCTGAGGGTGTGGAGGGGGGGAAGCGGAAGTGGGTCCCGCCAGACGGCACTGGGGGGGCGCTCTGTGGGATTCCTCGCCCTGTTGGGGGAAAATAAGTGAGAAAAGAAGGAGGAGTTAAGGATGAAGCAGGGTAAAAAACATCGGTTCTGTCACCGAGGTCGTGCTGCAGACCGACCCACTGTAGGAGTGAGTCCAGGAACTGAACAAAGAACACAATGAACCAATTCATCTTTTCAGGGACTTCAGTTCTTTACAGTGTGAATTATTACAGAACGTTTTATTCACTCACTTTCAGTAAAAAAAAAAAAAATTGATTTGATTTTATACTGTGAATAAATAAAGAAATAAATCTTTGAAAAAAGTCTGGCCCTAACTCTAGACTGAGGAGGAGACCAGCTGAAGGTCCAGGTCCAGAGGACCAGGACCAGGACCAGGACCAGGACCAGGACCAGGACCAGGACCAGGACCAGGACCAGGACCAGGACCAGGACCAGGACCAGGACCAGGACCAGGTCCAGAGGACCAGAGGACCAAGTGTTCTCCGACAACTGTCTCAGTCGCTGGGAACACTGAGAAACCGGAGGGTTCCTCCAAAACCACAAGTTCTCTTCTCGTTTGAACCGTTCCCTCTTCTTATACACACACACACACACACGCACACACACACGCACACGTGCACACACCCACGAGCCAGACTGTGGCACTGCAATAAATTCTTGGCATCGGAGCACGTGCCAGAATTAAATATTGGAAAAGTGTCTCTCACTGCCATCACAAACATGGGCTGGGTTCCTCTGTTTTTTTCCAGTTCTGCCTGGAGCGGGCCAGTAAATGTGTTCCACTGTGGTCCCCCCCCAAGACACATGTGTGTCAGACAGAATCATGAGAAAAGAGTGTGTGAAGAGTGTGTGTGTGTGTGTGTGTGTGTGTGTGTAAAAAGCCATCCTACCAAACCATCATATCACAACATGTCAGTGTGTGGGCCACATCACACGCGGGCTGTAATTAAAGTTTCGTGCTGCACTTATGTCACCCGTATCCAACGCTCCATATGGGCTGTGTTTACACTGGGTGGCCGCGACCAGAACAAGAGACGACTTCAGAGGTAGGAGAAGAGGAGGAGGAGGGATAACAGTGGGACGTGGCACACTGGTGTTTTAAGGGAAACACACACACACACACTTACTGTAACGGCTTACGCGAAGCAGCGGGCCACATGGTGCGCTAGCCGCAAGTGTCTTCGTAAAAAAAAAAAAAAGTCTCATAATGGAGCTAACGTTAAACAGCTGCACCAGATAAACCCTCAGCAAAGTTTGGTTTATATTTACACGCGGCCCGCGGTGCGGACCCTCAGTGAGGGGAGGCTTTTATGGTCAGGCTACAACGCGCACCAATAAACTCCCAACCGTTTGGCATCACGCTAAAAAAAAACAAAAAAAAAAAACAATCTGTGGTCTGGATACGACCTCTCCAACAAAGTCCCAACATCTGTGTGAGTGCAGGAGCGAAGCCCAGCTGCAGACCCATCAACAGAGGGCGCTGTAAACACTACATATCCGTGGACCTCCTTTTCACTCATCATAAAAAAAAAAAAAACAGAACTAATGGTTTGGCAGCAAGAAAGTATTTTCATGTTCAGAACTCAAACCTTTTATCAACGTCTCCTCTTCTCTAGCATAGGAACATATGCTGTTAGCTGTTAGCAAGTAAGATTAACAGAAACATCATTAACTACAGCCTGGTACCGACGCAGAATATTCTTTTTTTTTTTTTATTTACAAAAACTCACTCTCGTAAGATTTGTCGTAAAAACAAAAAACAAAAGTGGTACGTACCAGTGCCCACTTCGATGAAAGGGTAGTTGACCAGCACCAGTTTGTTGAAGTTGAACTTGTAGGTGAATCTCTTCCCGTTGGTCTTGTGGAGGATCCGCTTGTTGTAGTAGTATCTGACGGAGCAGAGAGAGAAAAAGGTCAGAAAAAGGTTCTCATCAGTTATTTGACATTTAACACATTGTTAAAAGGATGCATTTTGATGGTATTTTTGATCATCATTCCCATTAACTTAGTTGGCATTTTGATCATCATTCCCATTAACTTAGTGTCATATTATTTTATTCTAATTGTATTTTTGGGGCCATCTTAATCATGACCCTGAAAATCCCCTTTCAGACCCCAGTCCAAACGTACAGTGGTAGGATTAAGTTAAAGGTCCAAACGAACCGTAAAAAAAACAGTGACATTACGATGTTTTTTTTTTCTTATTACGTTTATGAAATAATTATATTTTTGGTTGTATTGTCACTATTTCCTGACACAAATCATCTTTAACTCCCAGCCAGTAAACTGCTAACACCCCCGGGTCACGGTCCTGCCCCCAGGTGGAGGCAGACTGGATTGCATCTTGACAATAATGTGAACACATGGTGAGGATGATTTTTTTTCTATTTCTTTTTCTGTCACTGTGATTATTCAACAGGTTGAGAGAGAGAGAGAGAGAGCTAGAGGGAGGGAGGGAGAGAGAGACGTTGTGATGACTGTACTCCATTAGAACGAGAGCATTAGTCATGGTGGGAACACACGAGGATGGAGAGAGAAGTGAGAACAGCTCATGAAAAAAGATGATAAAATGGCTTCCTCTGACTCACCCACGGCCTCAGGAACAAAACACTTTCATTTTTACCCTGATTAAAAAAACATAAATAAATAAATATAAAAGCCGTGTCTCATTCAGTCGTTAGTCTGCGCTTCATTCTGGGAAAATGTCAAGTGCTGTTTTTGTGATGTTGGGTGAAATAAGAAGAGCAGCAGAAAAAAAAACAGAGGCAGAAAACGCTAAGAAGAAACGTCTTAAAATATAAATATGTGACATTTAAAAATCTGGGGAGAAAAAAAAAATCGTAACAGAACGTCAGAACTTAAATGACAATAGTTCTGTTCTCTATCTACATGACAAAAAAAGTACTAATGACAATAGATCTGTTCTCTATCTACATGACAAAAAAAAAACAACTTTATACCATAAACATCTCCATATTTTCAACTAAATCAAAATAAACAATAAATATATATCTGCAGATTTTTCTCTGTAACAATTTCTGCCTGACTTGATTATTAAAAATGTACATGTGAATTAACTCGACACAAAAAAAAAAACAACAAAACAAACGAGTGACATTTAAACAAAGTGCTTTTATAGTTGTGTGAGATGTGAGTCCCGTCGTCCCAGTCTGGGCTGCAGCCCCCAGTTTGACAACCACTCCTACAACTGCACCTCATGACACCGAGACTAAAGTAATTTATCGTCAAACTCTTGACAGAACACATTCCTCTGCTGAATTACCAACAAATTCCTCCATATTTCCTGCTCCTCTGTAAATTGCTAGCATCTTGAGCTGCGAGAAGTGGAGTTGAAGACAGACGGAGAGAAGAAGAAAAAAACAAAAACCTCCACAAATAGTTGGCGGTTTTATACGTACATTTTAAATATGTATTTAAGACACATCGTATCAACTCTACACACTAAGGGACGTCCGATATTTCACTTTTTGACGAAACGGTCTAAACAAGCTGCAGTGCTGCCACCTAGTGACTTTCACTTTCACATCCAGACGGTTTTCCCCCAAACTATTTTTAACTTTGTGTTATCGGGGTTTTTTTTTCATTATCAATACTAATACTAATAAAAATACACATGTCATAACCATGAAAAGGCAGCAGAGACACTGTGACTTTGGTCTGAAACACTGTTTTTGTCCCTCAGGAAATCCAGCCCCAGTGGCAGCAGTCATTTGAGAAGAGAAGCAGATGATAACGTCGGAGAGAATATTAGTCACGATGACGGAGCGTTAGTCACCGCCGTTTGGTCGAACAAAAAACACAGCCGTATTGTGTGAAGCGGGAGCTCATCCACAGCTTGAATGAGTCAATGAAGGAAGGGGCCTCTACACACACACACACACACACACACAAACAGCCGACGCACCAACGCACGGCAGCACGTGTAATTAATAAGTGAGGACGTACACGGTCTGATATCACGTCACACGAAGCCTAAAGTCGGGACGTAACCACACACAATTTGTGACCAAATCCACTGATCTCTGAGTCAAACCCCATCACTGACTGAACTGGTCTGTGAACCTCATCAACTGACACTGTTCTCTTCAATAACAGGAGAGGAAAAAAAAGTCCCATTTCTGTCCAGTAACTCTGGAACATCAGCAGTGATCTGCTCTGATTCAACTGGTCAAACTGGTCTGGTCTGGTCTGGTCAAACTGGTCTGGTCTGGTCTGGTCGACCTGGTTAACTGTCCATATATATAAACCACAACAACAGGAAGTGGAAAGACTTCCTTCCTCTACAGGAACACTGTTGGTGTCTGTGGAACCGGTTCTTCCCACGTTCTGTTCTGTCACACCTCTGAGGCGGGTTTGGGTTCAAATTATTTTATGACATGATCCTGCGCTGACATCTGTAACAAAGTCGATGAACCGAGAGCGGATGATCGACGTGTGTCGAGGTTCAGAACCGCAGCTGCTGGAAAAGGTGGAAATTGACAAGTACAGTGTGAGCAGGAAGAACAGCCAGCATGTTGAAAAAAAAAAAAAAAAAAAAAAAGACATATTGCACACAAACACTTAGAGACGAGCGGCCATATTTATGAGTGGGTGTTGACAACATCAGGCACGTCCACTCAGGAAACGCTGAGAGGACGTGATGTCCACGGACATGTGCAGAGATGGATGGTGTTAGGGATGAAAAAAAAACATGAGAGGGAAATGTGCTCTGCAACTACAACGTAAAAAGTGAGGGGCAGCGTTGAATCTGAAACAAAATACAAATAAAAATCGGTTCACGCCACTTCTTCCAGAAATGACCCACAGATGACCCCTAATGGCAGGCTACGGTACTTTTGTAGTTTCTTCGCTTTTCACCATCAATGACTTCGGATGTTAAGTCATCAGTTATTGATTTTTATATATATTATATTATATATATATATTATATTATATTATTATATTTTTATATTCCTGGTGTTGGTTCATGTTCTTTTTCTTTTCTTTCTTCTCTAGTGATTCCAAATGTAGATCCTTCTGTTCCAGTGCTAGGAACTGATGTTCAGATGGAACAGAGTCTGAGACTAGGATCAGACTTATTTATAAATAAATAAATCGCCGTACCTGTAGTATCGCAGTATATCGCAATATATTGCATCGTTGCTCCTGTATCGTGACACGTATCATAACGACAGATTCTAGCCAATACCCAACCCTTAATATCACAAAAAAATATATATTTACAGTTTATATTTATTATGTAAAAAACACAGTACTGCAGGGTTCGCGGCTCTGGTTCGGTTCTGCCATATGTTTAAAAGTTTTGGAACTTTTGTTTTGAAAAAGTCTTCTATTTCCTTTGGTTGGTCCCTGGGAATAAAAGCTAAAATGGTTACTGGTACTCTTTCAAGCTCCGATCCTAGAACTAGAACTAGATTGTGCAGCGAACAGCGACCGCCCTCAGAAGGTCCCGTTCAGAGGCGAACACACGTGCGTGCCACTGCAGGCTCGAGAGGCATCGATCATAAAGTTCACATCATAAACTCAAGTCTCCTCTGAAGTCTTCAGACTTAATGAACAGACGTTTGGATTAAAAAAAAAAACTTCACAAACCACAAGAAAGAACGCAGCGAACACAGTTTGGCTCCAGCTGCTGCCTGATGTTCAACGCTGTGACCAAAGTGAAAGCACTTCCCTCTCAGACACACTGGTCTGTGAAAAGGCTTCAGGCCAACAACTGGTTAGGTTTGATTTTTTTAGTCTTTTTTTTTTTGTTGTTGTTTTCTTCAATCTTCAATCGAATCACGAAAAACTTCCAACTCTCCCTTTAATGACGTCAAAAGAAACCGCAACAAAGCTGAAGCAACAAAAACGCAGGGTAAATAAATCTAAAGTTTCCTGATGGGACGTGACGCCACTTAAGAGCAAATTTGTCCCCCGTGTTTCACAAATAAAACCCTTTCGAGAATCGTAAATATTTTATCGGAAGAAGTCGTAAATTATACATTTTAAATCAGGCTCATCTCCAGTCCAGACATCTGTTCAGTGGAGGGTTTCTGTCTGTTGTTGAATTCATTAAATACAGTAAAACCAGCCGGATTCAAATCACGGCTCGAGGACCACGTACGGCCCAGGGAAAACTGCAGAGCGGTCCAGTCTGTGGTGATTTGAGCAACGAGAAATAAAAAAACCGAGAGACTATAATTAGAAAGCAGGGAATCATTTCTGTGTGATGTGAAGGGCTAGCAGCTAGCTAGCGGTTAGCTACATACGTTCTCAGAGCCTGAACACAACACGCTGTTCCAACAGAGCTCCACTCCAGGAACTAAACAGTTCTGTGTGGTAAGATCAAGAAAGGACAGCCGGACGCATCTGTCAGCACAGCAACAGATTCACCAATAAAAATGTCTGACATCACAGACACAGGCCTGACATCATCATCTTCATCATCATCATCATCATCATGATTAAAAGAAGGTTGTGTGTCTTTAAATGTGCAGAAAAATAAAGGTTTGAGCAACAAACAAGCCACAGATGGGCTGGAGGAGGCTGACATATAACAAGGTGTTAAGTGAGTGTGTGTGTGTGTGTGTGTGTGTGGTGATGAGGCAGTGAAACTAGTCATCACCATGGCAAACTCTAACCCACACCAACCTACAACACAGGAGGCGACAGTGATGACTCGCTGCGTGCTGCGGTGTGTTTGTGTACACGCCGCTGAGAGAACAGGCCGGTGGCTAAATAAAACGCTGCAGCTTCCCACATGTGTTCCGCCGAGGGAGAAGGTGTGTGTGTTTCTAAATCTGCTGTCACCCTGGAGTCTGAACTGAACGTGAGGCGCAGATGCGCCGTTTAACACAACACGACACCCGACAACAGGAGCGGGTTCTTCTAACGGCTCAGATGTTCCTTCACTCGGAACAGCGACGTTCTGAAAACTAACAGGAATGAGGGGAAAAAAAAAAAAAATTCATCTGATTATAAGGAGTTAAAATGAAAGGAATCTAAACTACACAATGTTCTGGTGCGGATGGAACCGTGATGCGTTTGCACCACGTCGTAAACCATTAGCAGGAACCAGCGAGAGTTCCAGAAACTTTAATAAATATCTACAATCACCCTGAATGTTTTTAACCCTTCCTCCGACTGAACGCCGAGGAGCCAAAACCAATAAGACTGAACATGGTGCCCAGTGGAAACCAGTTATGGCACCGGCTGCAGTTGCAGAGAATCCAATCATTTGCCAGCACCGCGTGGTGACGTCACAGATTCAGACGTTCCTCAAACCTCCACGGAGACCCTTCTGTCCCAAAGTCTCGACCGTTTTTAACGACAAAAAAAAACGGTTCCATATCAACGATATTATTACGATAAACAACATTTAACCACTGCAGGACCCTTTTCAAATATTACTTTGTCATGAGTCTTTCTTTACGATTCTCAAATCTCCGACGGCACCTGAACGCCCCTTCGTTACAGACACACCACTTCCTGACATTTCATGTCACATCATCATTTTGTGCTGCTCCGTTTGAATTGACTCTGTCGACTGTTGGGACCAAGGCTCTCCAGGTGAGAAAACTAGGTCAGGTGATTATGTTGGGGGGGGGGGGGGGGGGGGGGGGGGGCACTGTATTGCCTTTTATTTGTCACCACCACTTTTGAACAGATTTGGGCTACAAAGAGTGGACGACTGACAAGAGGGTTCACTCTGTGGAACAAATGGAAATGGATTTGTTTTATTTTATCGTGTAATTAATAATAATTTTATCGTCTAATTAATAATAATAATTTGGACTTTATTGATCCCATATTTGGGAAATTCCTGTGTTAACAGTTGATCTGCTACAACAGGCCGCCTCCGGCAGTGTGGTTAGCCTGGGAATTGAACCCAGGACTCTCTTCTTCTGAGGCACACGTGCTAACCGCTACACTACAGAACTGACTAAGTAACTGTCCCTACATGAGGGGACATCAACAGGCGTTGGTCACAGAAGCCGACATTTCATACACCCTCAAATACTACACGGTTCCTCATGTACTGTATGGAAGCTGTTTTTTTTGGTTTTTTTTCAGGAATTCTAAGAAAAATGTGTGGAAAATCAGCACCAGACCAGATCCAGAGTTGAACTGTCACACGTGAAGGATGCAGCAGGACACGCTCTGTTCACAGCAGCAGGAAACTCACAACAACCACGCCATGTTCACCGTGACTAGTTCACAAAAATATGACTACAAAAAAAAGGTTTTAAGGTTAAGAATTCACGTCTTTCCAGACGCAGCACGTGTCTGGAGGCAGCTGGCCTGGCTGTTCCTGCGTTCATCCACCTCCTCTGTTATTCTGACACCACTGTGAACCGTAACATCCTTTTTCTCCTCACCTTAGAGCCCGGCTGAGCTTGTCGTAGTTCATCTGTGGTTTGCACTTCCTGGCCCCCCACAGACGGGCCACCTCGTCCGGGTCCTTGATGACGAACTCGCCGTAGTCTCCCTGCCAGGCGATGACGTCGTGGTACTCCTCTTTCCTCAGCAGCTCCAGGATGAAGTGCCAGAGCTGGATCTGTCGAGAACCGGGGCTGGACTCGGGCTTGTAGGCCCAGTCTGGGAAAACAAACCCTGGGTGGAGGGAGAGAAGGGCGGCGTTTTAGATGGAGCAGGAACCAAAAAAAAAAACATGTGTCTGAGAAATTAATTTTTTTTTTTTTTTTTAATAAATGAAAAGATGAATCAGTGGCAGCACGGACAGGAAAGAGACAAAAAGGTTTTCTGGAAACACGTGAATTCAAACGTACGTTGGAGCATATTGTTCCAGAGGAACAATGGTTCCATTGAAATGGGACAGGGGACCAGGTGCTTTCTGTACCGCAGGGAACAGTGACTGAACGGAACTGTTTTGTCGCAGCTGTAAAAGTTAGCCGTGAGAGTTTGGACGTCAGTTTAAAAACTCAGTTATTATTAAATCAGAGGAACTTTTATTTTAGCCGGGAAAAGAAGATCCAAATTGTACGAGTCGATGTCTAATATGTTACGTTTAAAAAAAAAAAAAAACCTAAATGAGCACAGACACAGTGTCAGTCCCATCAGTGTCAGTATCAGAGCTCTGAGTGATAACAGCATCAAAGCAGCAGTATCAGCAGAGTAATAACAACAGATTAGCAGGCCTTGAGATAGACGCAGACAAAATATAAGCTATGCTGCTATAACCACTATCAGAAGACACACACACACACACACACAATTACACACAACAGGCCACACACAGGGCATTATACAAGAGTTAAAAGTATAGGCTTTGTGCTGTTAAGCAGTGGGTGGCAGTAAGAGACTCAACACCACTTCAACACAAGGCCGAGCTGAAAGCCTCAACAGTTGGAGCATGGAGTGTGTGTGTACAGGCTCGCACACACACCCGCGCACACACACACCTCATTAGGACCAGATGTGTCTTGGCAATCAGGCTGAGAAAGCTGAGGATGGGAAACATATGGGCACAGTATAACAATGCTGAGAGATGTGTGTGTGTGTGTGTGTGTGTTTATGGACTGTAAAAAAAAAAAGAAAAAAAAAAAGCTGTATCCTAAACACCAAGGTTACAATCATTTTTCCCACACTCCATAAAAGCCCGTCATATCTGTGTCTCTCCAGGACGACGGACTCTAACACCCACGACGTGACGACCCGGCTCTGATAACGCCGCCCGACACGCTGAGCCCAGGGTACGGGCTGCTGCTGTTGCATCATACTTAATATATGAGGGGAAGTTCGATCGGAATGTGGCCGGGAGGCAGCTCCGCAACATCAGAGGAGGACCACATGAAAGAGCAGCAGAGCAGATGAAAAGCAGATAAGGCCACATAAAAAAATAAAAAAAAAAAACAAAAGAGAAGAGTCGTAAAAGAGGAGGGGGAGGAGGGGGGAGGAGGGAGGAGGAGGAGGGAGGAGGAGGGCACAAACGACACACCTGGCAACTGAACACCAGTGTGAAGTCGACTCCGTCTGGGTATGGTGCCCAGATGGAGATTTAATCAATGATGATGATTTTCCATTCACTCAACGTGTGCTGACGTGGAGTGGACCCACACTGCCCCCTCTGTCAGGGGTGGCTAAGTTCACCACAATGATTGACAGGAGCCTTAAATGATTTGTCTTGTCACGAACAACTCAGGGAACAGTCACGATTGGCCAGGATGATCCATGGATCCACAGGTTGATCACCAAACCTTCACCGTCTCACAGACAGAGTTCTTCGACGTTCAGCCATTTTTAACACGATTAATCACAAGACAGCGGGGGATGATGGGAAATTGTCACGATTTATAAACACTCCTGAATATGAAAACACCAAAAAAATATATTTGTATAAATGTGTATTTCTGTAAAAGACAGAAACGTGACCACAGGTGGACGTCGGTGTTTAATCCGAATGATGGGATTATTAATCTGTCTGAGTGAAAATGTCTCCTCATAGAGTTGGTGTTTTCATTACTGTTCATCTGGACAAGAAACTTCAGTCAAGTCCTCAACATATTATTGGTCGTCCAGTCAGGAACAGTCCGTTCGACTGTTGTGTCAGTCAGACACCACCTCAGACTGAAGACAAAAAAAAAAAAGAGATTTATTTTTTTCTTCTCACGCCTCTCGTCCTGGACACCACGGCCCAATGAACTCACAGTTTCCATCAGCCGGGAGCCACGTGTTTGCTACCTGTGCATTGCCCCCCCCTTGACCCCCCCCCCAGCAGATACAGATCACATCTTAATGACAGGTATAAATGGAGTCTATGTGTGAGTCATGGAAAAAACTTCAGCAAAGTGAAGAGTGTGAAACCAAAGTCCAGCCTCAGCAGCAGAGCGTCACCTGCAGGTGTCACTAATGCAGAGCTGCAGCAAATTCATCTGGAATCATGAAATCATTTTTATGGTGGTGGTTTTTTTTTTTCTTTCTTTGATACAGACACTTGTAACAATAAAAACCTACTGATACTGTAAGGAGAGAAAAAAAAACCTACTCGTCTAAATGTCAAGTACAACTGAAGTGATTGCAATCAGACGTGATTTGTAATTATTTAATTTAGACCACGGTGGACGAAGAGTAACGCGGTCCGTGCCGACTACAGCGTGATGGTTTCTTCTGCTCTGAGAACAGAAGAAGAAGAAGAAGAAGAAGAACAGCTCCCCAAGTGAAGACTTAAATTTAGAGAGACGTGCGAGCTTCACACTACAAAATCTGCAAATATGGTGCTTTTGGAAAGTGTTTCGAGCCCCAGAGCTTCTTTGTCTGTGAAAGGCGATAAATAACGTACTCCAAAATATCTCACAAAAGGCGCCTTCAAGACAAGGGGAGAAAACACCCAGAAAAACAGAGGCTGTGGTGATGACTAATGAGCCACACGCTGCCTTCAGATGTCCAAGAAAGAGACGGCCCGGCTGGCTGGCTGGCTGGCTGGCTG
>NC_024324.1:1335579-1345983 GCF_000523025.1 Cynoglossus semilaevis
GTCTGTCCTACTGTCTGTCTGTCTGACTGACTGACTGACTGACTGTCTGACTGACTGACTGACGGACTGTCTGTCTGTCTGACTGACTGGCTGACTGACTGACTGTCCTACTGTCTGTCCTACTGTCTGGCTGTCTGGCTGGCTGGCTGGCTGGCTTTGAGAGTGGATAACAGCCATTTAAAGGCAGATTACTAATGAGATACAAAGCATATGATTCAGGCACAAGTGACAACAAGGGCTCTTGTCATTGGGGACAGGTCAGACTCTGTGACACAGACACAACGCAGGGTCGAGAGATGAGGATCCGCGGCGAGTACCGCACGAAAAAACACTCGGTCACAGAGTCGGTGAATTCTTCTGCAGCAACGCACTCACATCCCAGAGTTCACGGCTCTTTCTTCAAAGGTTTTTCTTTTCCACTCATCATTGATATAAGAAATGTAGCATCCTGCCGTTGAAAGGTAGGATAAAACATTGCGATATTAGTGTATTGATTTTTTTTTCTCCCCAACTCCCAGTCCAATATTCCTGGTGTTGGTTCATGTTCTTTTTCTTTTCTTTCTTCTCTAGTGATTCCAAATGTAGATCCCTCTGTTCCAGAGTTAGGAACCTGATGTTAAATGTTATAAATGTTAAACTTCCTGCGGGATCTTAGATTGTCTTTTTAAGATGTAGAAATTTACATCCAGTTTGCTGGAACTTTTATTTTGAAAACCCTCCGTCACATTTTCATTCACGCTGAGCCTTTAACTGAACTCCTCAGTACTTGTCAGTATCTGAGCTGTGTTATACCATAAACTTTTACCTTCTATGGAGGGAGAGCAATAAAAGAAAGTGGGCGAACTAATGTCTCTGACACACTAAGTACACAGACACACAACAGGTTAGCGAGGAGAGGTAAGTGGGTTCATGCGTGGGCACACAGTGCACACAGACAAAAGGACTCAGAAATAGCAGCCATGCCCACTGCATGTGTGACTGCTGACTCACATCTTGTTCATTTGTCGTCCAGCTTTTCACAGATCTTTCTTTGCAAAAGCACCGCTGCCACATCTCTCTCTCTCTCTTTTCATTTTTTACTTCATTTTCTTCTTCTGTACTGTCGCTGCCCAGCTCAGCCTTTCCTATGACACGCAGTCTCCTAGCAACCAAAGCTTTGAGCTCTATAAATAAACGCTGCTGTCACGACAAACAAGACAAAATATGATTCAATAACACAAACTTGCTAAAAAACGAGTTGAGAGTTAAGGCGCGGGGCCAGGGAGCTGTGCGGCGAGGGTGTGATCCGCCTCAGCACCGCAGACCTCACTGTCAGTGTGTGTGTGTGTGTGTGTGTGTGTGTGTTTACACCACAGTCAACATCAGTCCTCGCAGCACTTAAACCAGCAGCCTCTCCACTTCCCCCGGCCGTGATTCAAAGTCGCACAGATCCGTGGACACGCCGCGCCGCGTTTCATTCACATCCAGCGTCCTGGTGTTGGAGTGAATGAGGCAGAGCCTTCACCGGGGGACGGTGAGTCTGCCAGAGCGGCCGACGCTTCGGCACAGGCGACAGAAGTGAGCGTCCGCTGGACGGTCGTACATCTGCCACAGCCCGTGGTATTTGTCGTGTGAGTAAAAACAGATCGACTGACGGCGAGGGGGACGAGGTGACGACTGACATCTCGGCAGGAGTGCAAGTTCAAACACGTTTTATGAGACGGGCCGTGTCTTTGAAGACGTCCAAAGGTCTCAGCCAACGTATTTATTACACCGTACCTCCAGGTTCTCTGAGCAGAAGTCGTTTCTTTCACCGCCAGAAGCCGCTTTCTCAACGTGCCAAAATAAGCAAACGCTCAGGTCACACAAAGTCGTACTCATCTTACACAGTCACAGAGGCATTGTTCTGGAGAAAAGAAAAAAACACAACACAGTCCACAGTGGCTGCTCCAGTGACACAATCGTCAGGTCGGAGCCGCAAACAACGTAGCGTCATTGTTTTTCTTTTAACCGATGAGTCAAGACGATATCGAGGTGGCAGAGACGCCTGGAGGACGTCAGTCATCCAAGAACTCCAGCTCAGGTTTCAGGTGTGAGTGTTAAGAGGCGGCAGCCGCAGCTGTAACGGACATTTTTAATAACAGTGTCACGCTATTTCCAAAATGAAACCAGCTTCGTGACAGAGGAGTGGGGCGGGAGAAAGCCGGTGGGGGGGGAGGGGGGGGGGGGGGGGGGGGGTGGGGGGTCAGGGGAGGAGTGTGGCCCACTGGAAGAAACAGTGTAGATGTAGGTCAACAACAGTCTCATCTCTCATCCAAGAGTCGGAGTTTTATGTCAGATGTTTACGCATTAAAAGAGCGGCGAGAAAAAAAATTAATATTTTCTCAATGAAAGTGAGAAATATTTTGTAACAATTTGATGTGATTTAAATCATTACATCAACGTGGGGGGGTGTAAAAAATAAATATTGATACACTTTCCTTTATTCCCGATTCACTCTATTGATATACTACTGCAAATATTCAGGATTATTTTATGTGTTGCATTTAGTATTTAATATATTTGCAAGTATATGAGACTGAGTCAAATCTTATTTGTTTATCCAAAAAAATCCTTAAATAAACACCTTTACTGTTTAAGTCCTTATATCGCAGTACTATCGCAGTACTATCGCAACACATCGTACGGTTGGCCGAGTATCGTGATGTGTGTTTTACTGCCAGATTCTTGACAGTACACGAAGTATTTATACAGTATTTGTTATAACCAGCGGCCCAGTACCTTCAATGTTTTTTTTGTGGTTTAGTCTGACGTTGCAGAGGCCGACGGCTCGGTCCAGAGGCAGAGCTGCAACTGAAGACTGACGTTGACAAATGGACCTCAGGACCTGGTCCGCAGTATCTGGCAGAGCTTTACTCCAGACAGGAAGAATTACTGATTGTTAAGCGGAGGTGGAACGTGCAATTTTAGGCCTCGGTGGATTCTAAATATAGACAAGTACTGGGGTAGAAAAGTCATTTACTATTAGCCTGCGTTCTCCCGCCACCTGCACTTTCCTCTCCAAGAGAAACACCGGTTTGGGGTTGCAGTAATCACCGTCTTGGGGGGGGGGTTGGGGGGTTAATGTGCAGCTCTGACGTCATCAGTGTTGGAACAGTGCTGGTCACAGCAGATTGCCATCATTGGGGCATTGTCCAGCAGGTCTGCAGCCGCTCAGACTAAACACAGACCACCTTCTCTACACCAACAATTTTTCTTTAACATGCTGTTCCATCTATCCCCCCCCCACACCCCCACACCCCCCCGTTGATTTTCCCTCCCTTCCTCCTATTCTTTGCTGTACCTATATTTAGCCCCTGGTAAAGGTCGGCCTGTGTCTGTCTGCTAGGTAATGATTCGGGGGCACGGACGCAGCCACACGGAGGTGAGAGGCGGAGCTGCTGAAAACCTAGCTGTGGTTTATCAGAGACACGATCAGGACAAAACACAGAAAGGCAGGAAATGAACGGGTCCAGAGCAGGAAACAGGGAATCTCCGCTGGGCGTAAACACCGAGTCCAAGTCTAACAAACAAACGGACCACAAATCCAGATCCCAGAACTTTTCGTGGCGTTAACAGCAGCTTTAATTAGAACTAATGGACACAGGAAGTAGATCGACTCAACGGATCACAATAAAATCAAACCATTAGGATTGAGAAGAGCTTTTTTCTTTTCCTTTTTTACCATCACACTGAGACTCTCTTTTCTTTTCAGGGCAGAATTTAAAAAAAAAAAAATACTGTCTTCAGTTTGGAAATCACAATTGTCAATTTAAACACAGCTTTGCGGAGCAGCCCTGGGCCTCAAACTGCTATTTAGAATTCTTCCCCTCCTCATTGAGGTGATCCCATAATTACCCTTAAAAGATGGAGCTAAGAACCCAGGAGCCAGGGGCTTAAATCCAGGGAGGAGGAGAGAAGTGGATGACATGAGGGGGGAGGGAGGGAGGAAAAGAGGGAGAGGGGGTCAGGTGGAACAGAGACAGAAAGATGGAAGAGGAAAGTAGAAATTTAGGGAGATGAGAGATGAAAACAAACATAGAAGAGAGGAGTTTTACAAGGAAAACTTCACCTTCTTTCTGCCATAATTTCAGAGGGAGAGACGTGGAAGAGAGAGGGTCACCACCAGAGAGAGAGAGAGCACAAAAACCAGGAGCAAAGAGTCAGAAAGAGTCACTCATTTTCTCCCCTGATAAATGTTTGTTTCTAATCCACGTTGGTCAGCTAGCTAGCTAGCTAGCAGACCAACAGATGATGGATTAGGTGGTGTTTGTTGGCAGATCTGGAAATGAGGCTGGAACTTTATTTAACCGTTAATGCGGTGGGTTCTCGTGGCATAAATCAGCCCGCTGCTTCTCCGGGGGGACGGTGTGGTTTCTTTTTTAGGTGCTCAGAAATCCATCTTCCAAAAAAGTGAGTCCAAGCCACATCGCAGCAGCCATTTGGGTCAAACAGCTTTTAGAGCGCAGTGTGCTACAAAAGTGCATTTCCAACTAAAAAAACAAAACCAAACACAACAGCAGACGCTGGTCCACACGACACAGAGCCTCCGACCACATGGACCAGGTGAACTGGTACCAACAGACGCTGGTCCCATCTCTGCCTCAGTGACTCCCTGAAACTCAGCACAGTCTACCTGTGATATCACGTTAACGCTCTGAGCCAGAAAGGCCTCTGGAAGAGGAACTTTATCAGTAGCAGTCAGCACGTCATCACCAGAGCCAACATCTCTCCTCTGATCAGCGGAGAACCTGTTTTTTCCCAGAGAGAGAGAGAGAGAGAGAGAGAGAGAGAAGATCGAGCATGCCCTCAGACCGGTCTGAGCACGCTCCCGTCCTTCCAGAAAATGACAAGCCTGTAAAACATTTGGCTGTAATGAGCCGCCGTCTCCCCGACGGCACCGCTGCGGGGATCGAGCTTCCTACTTCCTACAGTGAGACTCTTATCTGAAGACAGCGTTTGTGTTTATGTTTAGGTTTATGTTTGTGCAGCCGACTGTTGCTGCGTAAATAACAGCGAGTAAAAAAAGAAAAAAGAGAACAGGACTCCGACGCCGAACAGATTTGTAGGGATCTTGTTTTGCACGCATTCAGCGGGAATCTGGCGATACGATACGCATCACGATACGGGGAGCAAAGATATTGAATTTTTTTTTTTTTACAAGATTTAATTGTATTTGATCTACAGATGTAGCAGATCATCACATCACGTCATCACAGAACCTATGTTACAGGACTAGAAGAGTAGCCGACTCAGCAGATACTGTGGACGTTGTTCACTAATCCACCACTAGTTGGGAACTGGTATCAGTTTAAAGAGAAAGAAGAGAAATATCTGGATTGAAGTGTGGCGTCTGTGTTGTGGTTTGGTCGCCCCAGATTGACTACTTTCATTTTCCACAAACCACACAAAGACACACACACACACACACGCACACACGCACACTATCAGAACTAACAACCAGACGAACCAAACCAAATTATATTTGCACTTCTGGGCTTCTTACGGCGTTGGCCACCACAGCGACAACTATCTGGTGACTTCAGCTGTTGGACGGCAGCATGTGAACACGTTGTTGGGCTACAAAAATACACACACGCACGTGTCACCGCAGCCCAGAATAGAACAGCCGCCGCTCCAAATGCAGGAAGCTAGCTGACTGACTGACTGACTGGCTGACTGACTGACGGGATCGTTTTGCCAATCAAATTTCATCTCTCATATTCCCCCCCCCCCCCATCTGCTCTGTTCTCTCAGCGTTTCTGGACATCCATCTGACTGGACAAACGCTGGAGAACATCTTCAAGCTTCTGAAGGCCTTAAACATCTCAGGGATCAGTCAGACAAAACACAAACCACAGCATTTACAGCAGGGTGGGGGTCGACCACAGACGGTATCAGCCACGACAGCGGGTCCTTGAACGCGGCTAACCACGCAGCGATGATAACGGTGAGAGAGCGAAAAGTGTTATCTGATAAACAGATGTTAAAAAACAATCGACAGATTTACAGACAACAAACGTTGACAGTCACTTCTCTGGGGACTGATTTGTTCCACTGTAGTCGAAACAATCAGTCGGAGAAAAGGAACAGTGGAGTCTGATGAGAGACCAAGTCTTCATTGATTACTGTCTGGTCCTGTTCAGGGTCACATGGGCAGTGGGAGCCAACTACAGCAGCCAAAGGTGGGATACAGGAAGTAGATCAACACCCCACCCCCCACCCCCCCCGCCTTCAAGTAACAACACATCTTAAACACAAGCGTCAACAAATACACCTGGAAGTCAACAGACCGTCTGTGACCAGACTGTTACAGACGCTGACGTTCCATGTTGTGGGTTTTTGTCGTGTTTCTCACCCATCTCTTCTCCCTCCTTGTACAACAACAGCGACAGTGTGTGTGTGTGTGTGTGAGTAAGTGTGTGTGGCTGTCCCTGAAATTCTTCAGACGTTAAACAGCCGTCCAGGGACTTTTACGTGTGTGTGATGTCTGGCTGCGTTAGTCAGCCTTTCCTCATTGGCAGAGCCACCGCAGCCCTAATTCCTGCGTCTATTGCATTAAAGCTGGATCCTCCGTTGTGTAGACTGAGTGGCTCGCTCGCTGTGTAAAAACATTAAAGACGGAGGCATGACGGCGTCACCGCAAAGGAGATGGCAGCCCAAACCAGCGAGCTGTGCTCGCGAGCTGCAGAAAATTAAAAGAGCGTGTGTTAGCGTCTGCGCGTTAATTCGAGACAGACATTGCCGGGTTTTTTTTTCGTGGCGGGTGGCGGGGGGTCCGTGCCCCCCCCCCTCGTATAGAGTGTTTGCTGGAAATGGGGGCGACGTTGTTTAACGGACTTACCAACAGTTGACCAAGTTCCAATAAACAACGACTGCAGTCGTCACAAACGAGCAACTCACGAATGACTTCAACATGTCACGGTTCCAGGCTACAACTTTTTCTAATTACGCTAACTGTTTGCCACATTTTCAAATAACATTAATCATTGTAATCATTTTCTGCGAAACTCAACTCCAACGTTGGACTCGTTTGAGGACCGGCGGTCGTAAACCGAGGTCAGACGGGTCGGACTTTATGGCTAACAAAGGATTCCAAGCTCATGCTGAAACGGAGCCATTCTTATCGCTACTAGAATTTACGGTCTACCATTACGGCAGCCGTGGAGACAAACTCAAACCCTGAGCTGGCTCCTAGTGCCTTTCTGAGTGCTACAACTGCACATATAAACTGACGTGAACACGAGCCAAGCTTTAATCACCTGGCAGCTCATGACAAAGATTGACGGAGGGGATGTTCCATCTACAGAGCAGATAAGGAGCAGATAATGACTCTGGTAATGACCATCAAACCACAGAAACGAAAACTTCAGTTGTTAGGCCACATCATTTATCCTGCGTCTCACAACGTTAGCATTCGTATACCTATAGCTTTAGCACACAGTGGAGGACGTGTTAGCAGTCTAACAACAATTAACCATTAACTTATTAGTAACAATCGACCTATCTAGACGATCCAGAAGATTAAAAAAAGACGCCTGGAGTGAACAAATAAAGACAGCAACATCATGTTGACTGTCAATTTTAGGAATTCTTTGAAGAAAAAGAAAAAATGCAAATAAATCAAAACTATTTTCTAGAATCCGTCCTTGAACTTTGGACTTGGGCTAAAACAAGACTCCAGCAAAGAAGGAAAGACACGTTCACCACCAGGGGTGTGAAGGAGCGGCAGGAAGATGAAGATGATGATGAAGATGATGCATATCAGCAAACAGTGTGATCCTAGTCTCAGACGCGGCCCCCCCCAGTGTGATCCTAGTCTCAGACTCTGCCCCCCCCCCCAGTGTGATCCTAGTCTCAGACTCTGTTCCATCTGAACATCAGTTCCTAACTCTGGAACAGAGGGATCTACATTTGGAATCACTAGAGAAGAAAGAAAAGAACAAGAACATGAACCAACACCAGGAATATTGGAGAAAATCAATAACTGATCAAGGACTGAGGTGATTGATACGGGATCAGGAAATGAAAATATCTTAAATATTTTCCTCAGTCTCAGTCTCAGACAGAAGGGGAGCTGTTGGACCGACGTCGGACGGAGACAAAGGACGATTCAAACATCGTACTTTACGTAATGATCAAAAACCAGACGAGGTTATTTTTGACTGGGAGTTGAGGAGAAAAAAAAAATCAATAACTGATCAATGACTGAGGAGATTGATAGGGGATCATGATATTTAATATATCCATATTTTTTTCCTGCCGTCCGCTCCTTTGTCTTCTTCTGCTTCTTATCAGCAGCTCTTGCTTTCACGTGTCTCCAGGTGAGATAAAAGCTCAGGTTTACAGAGATGGAGACGAGCGTACGGATTTGTTATGGCGACACAGGTTGCTCTGAACAGCGCCGTGCTTTACAGGGCGTGGAAGAGAGAGGGTGAAGGTGTGTGTGAGTGTGTGTGCGTGTGCAGGAGAGAAGGCAGAGGGTGTGAGAACGTGTGTGTCTGTGAGCATTCATGTGGTTTGGGGTGTGAAGAGCTCCATGTGATAAGAGTAAAGTTCACACCAACTTCCTATAATTTGGGGTTTAAAAAAAAAAGAAAAAAAAAAGAAAACGCACGCAGCGACAAACATCAAGTCCCATCAGTGGTGGAGGCAGCGAGCAGATAGATGTGGAGTCCCTGGGCATGTAGTGACAGCCCAGAGAGACCCAGAGAAAACCACAGGGTTCCCAGCAGACTAATGAGTGAAACAAACACAACAGACGCTGCTCGGCTCAAACATTCTCTCCCTCCCTCCCTGACTCACCCCTGCCTCCCTCACCCCCTCCTCCCTCTCTCTCTCCACAGATCCTGAACTACCAGGTTCAACTCCTTTTCCTCACTTTTTTTCTGCAGTGTGAGACACTACGGCAGAACTTGTTAAAAAAAAAAAAAAAAGGGAAAGCATTGTGCCGTTGATTGTGACACAGCACAGGCTGTAACAGGCCGGCAGCCTAATCCCCCAGGCCACCGTGCTGCTTTAACAGGATTAAACTGGATTATGTCACTGCAGCAGGCAAATAAAAAATAAAAAAAATCTGAAGGGGAAATTCTGACAAAATGAAAAATTTTTTTTGCAGGTCATGATTAATAGCAACTATGTCAAGGCGAGACTGAAACAGTAAAGTCATCTCTGGGATCAAGGACAGTCTTTGTAAGGACTTGTTGAACGTCAATCCTTCCTTTTGTCATTGAACATTCCGAGGTTTATTAGCGGTAAAGAATCTGGCGATACGATACGTATCACGACACCGGGACAACAACACGATATACTTCGATACTTTTTCTTTATCACCAATGTAACAGAAAATTAACCAACACTAGAAATATTGGACTGGGGAAAAAAAAAAACCAATAACTGATCAATGACTGAGGAGATTGATATCAGATATTTCAGTGTATCAATATGTTTTCTTACAGCCCAAATAGAAGTTTTCGAAAACAATTTTAGTTTGTATTTATAATCATCTTAAATGTACCTGCCAACACTATCAAAATGAAAATCAAAGCCGTGTTGCCTTTGGATTTAAGGAGTTAGCAGAGCTCAGGTCGGGACATGAGGACTTTTGTTAGTAATCTCCGTGGAGCTGTGGATGTTCTGAGCTCAGAGAAGGAAAACACGTTCCTCTACAAGACCTCCATGTGTGACGTGCAGCGTGAAGTCAGCGCCCCCTGCCAAAACCACCTGGCAGTGGCGTCCGTACACCGCCACCTGAATCGCACCCCGACTGACGCCCGCCCAGAACCACGTACGGTCCAGAACGCTGAATCCAGAAGTGTGTTTCACGGAGGGTCAGACAGTGACACGCTTGTCTCCAGTGCATCCAGGTGGTACTGCAGGAACAGAGCGGGACTTGTCAAAACCCTAATTTATTGACCCGCCGGGGTTTGAATTTATGCGATCATAAATAAAGAATTTGTTGATGCGACGTATCGGATTTTCAGACCAGCAGTGACGGGGGTTAAAACGCACGTGGAGCGCCAACAAGTGTTCAGGGTCTGGGTTGGATCAACCAGGGTCCAGAAGACCACAAAACAGTCAGGTGGCCCCTTTAAGGAGGTCTTTTTTTTAAACATTATTTGACAAAGATTTTCTAAATGTAGAGTTTGACTGAGGTTGTGACCTGCTGCCAGGGGGCGTCACAGTCAATTTGTCAGTTTGAATGCTACCATTTCTTTAAAAAAAAAAAGTTGCCACAAACTGCAGGGTTTTTTTTTTTACTGCCAGGACATAAACTGGCAGGCGATCCCTAACTGCGATCCCTAACTGCTACTTTAGCTTCAGCACAGATATAGCATCGGGTGGATATTTTCTGCTCTGGCAACAACTTGGTTACAGCAACTTTTT
>NC_024324.1:1346674-1357046 GCF_000523025.1 Cynoglossus semilaevis
GATTTTCAGACCAGCAGTGACGGGGGTTAAAACGCACGTGGAGCGCCAACAAGTGTTCAGGGTCTGGGTTGGATCAACCAGGGTCCAGAAGACCACAAAACAGTCAGGTGGCCCCTTTAAGGAGGTCTTTTTTTTAAACATTATTTGACAAAGATTTTCTAAATGTAGAGTTTGACTGAGGTTGTGACCTGCTGCCAGGGGGCGTCACAGTCAATTTGTCAGTTTGAATGCTACCATTTCTTTAAAAAAAAAAAGTTGCCACAAACTGCAGGGTTTTTTTTTTTACTGCCAGGACATAAACTGGCAGGCGATCCCTAACTGCGATCCCTAACTGCTACTTTAGCTTCAGCACAGATATAGCATCGGGTGGATATTTTCTGCTCTGGCAACAACTTGGTTACAGCAACTTTTTTCCATGATTCCAACATTTCTGCAGAGGTTACACGAGTTAGCCCCCCCTGTTGGTGACGACTAACATCTGTCATCCCTCCACAGGTTCTCACAAATCTTCTCCACGAACCAGAGGCTGCAGCCATAACACGGCAGGACTCTGCACACCACCACCGTCAGTCTGAGTGACTCGAGTCAAAACAGCTGCAGCCACAGCACCGCCCTCCACCTCCCCCCCCCCTCACCCCCCCCACCCTCCACCTACACCTCGTCTTTACATCTTATGTAAAAATAAAACACCAAGATAAGCACTAGCGTCTCAAACAAAGTCAAATTAGTGCAGTAAAATGTCAACTTTTTTAAAAGTCCCAACACACAAAAACAACGATGCTGCAGCGACCCTCGGTTCAAGCCCCCTACTGGTGTACAGTGGTATGAGAATATAATCTGCGGCTCAGTTGAAGTGGGTTCCTGGTGTGTGTGTGTGTGTGTGTGTGTGTGTGTGTGTGTGTGGCCTGCAGCTGTAAATACAAAGCCTCGTCAGGTGCTTCACAGATATCTGTCCTGCAGCAGAAGCTTTTCTTATCTGCTCAGTGGAGCGAGATGTTGGTTCCACTTGAACTGCTTTGCTCTTTCATCTGCCTTCCTGCAGGTCCACTGTCACGCAGCCAACGCAGAGTCACTCCGTCGCAAATACTTCAGATACTCTGCAAACAACGCCCTCAATTGGGGAAGCAACAATTACGCCGCAGGTTGGATCTTTAAAGCTAATAACGGACTTTGTCGCAGCAGAAACGACACGATGACAAACACGATGACCTCAGAGCAGAATAGGTGCTTCTTCTTCTTCTTCTTCTTTTACCTTTCTCCCTTTTTTTCAGGAGTTGCGACAGCAAATCATTGTTTTCTATCTCTCCCTGTTCTCTGTATCTTCTACTCTGACTCCAACTATCTGCATGTCCTCCCTCACTGCATCCATATATCTCCTCTTTGACCTTCCTCTCTTTCTCCTACCTGGAAGCTCCATCTCTAACATTCTTCTACCAATGTATCCACTGTCCCTCCTCTGGACATGTCCAAACCATCTCAATCTGGCTTCTCTGTCTTTTTCTCCAGACCTTCCTGTCTGTGTTGTCCCTCTAATGACCTCATTCCTGATCCTGTCCAGTCTTGTCTCTCCTACAGAGAATCTCAGCATCAATAGGTGCAGAATAGGTGTGATATCGCAAAAAAACTTTTCAGCTCTGAAACACTTCAACGTGCCCTCAGACATCCACAGCAGCAGCTCTGGTACAAACACAGACAACGTGGCACCACAGCTAAACTTCATCCATCAATGTGGACCATCAACGTTGAGGCCAGAACCAGAGCTTCTGTCTCTGTGGAACACCAGGCTCGTGGAGATAGGATTTCTCCTCCTAAACATCAGCCCTAAAAACTTCATGTTTCAACCACATAGGACTGAAAACTTTCATTACATAAGACATTTGTGAAACTAAATCTACAGGCGTCCACTGGCTGCCAGAGTCAAAGTCCCATAAAGACGAGGAGAGGATTCATCAGGAGGACATCCATCACAGGTGTCAAAAACACAGACAACAGTTGTGGCCTGAAGGGTCAGTTTCATGTTATTACAGAATCACACCCCCCCCCATCCCCCCCCTTCCCCTCCCCTGCCTGGTACAGAAAATACCCACAGTGTGGTTAAACTAGATCTGTTTTTTTTTTTTTTAGAAAAGATATTTTGTCAGGATTCCCTTTTTCCACTATGTTTCACCAGAGAAGACGGAGAAGGAAAAGTACGAGCGCAGGACTTTTTTTTTTTTTTTTTTATTATTAGAAGGTAGTTCCAATCCTGCCAGAGCCGAGGAAATAAATCTCTCTGCAGCTCCAGTCCTGGTTGATGTTGATCAACATAGGGTCTGTGAGGCCTTCCTGAGCCGGAGGCCCCTGGCATGGCCCGGGCTGGTGCTCCCTGTTGTCTACCTGTGTGTGTGTGTGTGTACAGGTCACAAACGCACACACACACACACTTCCAGGAAAAGCGGCAGCAGTGACGCCCAGAGCGACTGCTGCTGCCGCTGCTGCGCTGACCCCGGGCCGGGCTTCGACAACACACCAGAGAAATGCTGACGTCCGTCAGACGCACTGTTTTCCAGACTCTACTTGTCCAGACCCGGCACGGTGGTAATCAGGAATGTGATCAGGTCAAACCTTGCGTTGACCTGATCAGTCACCAAATGTACACGGTGGGAGGAAAAAAAAAATCACATTCCTCAGAACTATCAGGACCAGGACCAGAACTCTGAGACTGGTCCATAAATACTCAACGAAAAGAGAAACACAGTAAGAATGTAATTGTACATCAATATATATATATCGTATTGTTGCCCCTGTGTCGTGATACTGTATCTCAACTACATGGTTATTTACACGCGCTGATGCAACTCTCCATCATCATCAACGCCAACACGCCTCAGTTGAGTCTTCAACCTCAGGTCTGCGGCCCTGCTGGTGTCAGACTGTCATGGCGGTTCCATACGTTCTACAAGACGCTGTCAGGATCAATTCAAAACCATCACGTTCACTTGCTGCCAGTGTGGGTCCAATCAGCAGACGGCACCACTGTTGCTGTTGTCGTTGTTCAGACGTTTAGGCCACGGAGACCACTTTGTACAAGTGAAACCAACTTCTCGTACTCACTTCCTTTGGTTTCCACCAAAGCGGAAAACGAGACAAGTGTGAACACACCCATCGATTGATGCCTGTGGTGCAAACGCTCTTTGTTTTGGTTCTGGTCCTACTTTTTTGAACTGTGTCTTTTGGTCTCACACACACACATGAAACAACAACAACAACAACAACAACAACAACAACAACAACAGTAGGATGGCAGCAGTTGAAGGTGACCTTTGTAGCGTCTTCACAGACGGTGACTGATAAAAACCACATCACTGTACAACAACTCTCCTCCAACTTTCCCCGGAGACAAACAACTTGGCCTCAGCTGCTGTAATTGTGTCTCCTGTCTGTGGTAAAATGACCACAGACAGAAAGACAACAGACAACACAGTCCATCCCCAGAAGGAAACTATAGAGATGATTTTTTTTCCCTTCTTCTTCTTCTCTGATGAATGGAAACCTGACCAATCAAAATGCACCATTAATCAGAGGCCGGGGTTTAAGATTCACTTGAAAAGACATGGTGTAAATACAATTATCATTTGATTGAACAAATTGACCTAATTCCTCCTAAAATTATTTTACTTTCAATGAAAGCCTGTTTGACCAGCTCGATGGGAAGATTACAGCCTCGTAATTAATTAGTCGCCCTCAGATATTTGAATAGTATCAGGTTTATAGAAAGGGTTTCAACTTCTGCCTTTATCTCTGCTGAAAGAAAAATAAAATCATATAAATTGTTTTTTGTTCAAAGTCAGTTCCAAACCATCAGGAAAATAAGGAATTTAAACTTTTTTTAAAAACTATTTCAATAATTCAAGGCACAAACAGTGTATCGTGACTAACCTTATTTACGTACAGCTTTGGGTCACAACCCACCATTTGAGAAACACTAGTTGAGAGAACTAACTCATCGTTGTATTGTCTTATCAAAGTTTTGACAAACTCTTACTATTTTTGACTAATTATGTTTCATTTTATGACCTCTCACTCAGGTGAAAACCGGCGCAGGTTCTACTTCTTCTTCTTTATATTAAACGCGGCGTTGCTTCGTTAGCCTCTGACTGACCAGTCGGTCGACTCCGTCTGTAATTACGGCCACTGCCCACAGACAAATGGTCTTCCTCAAGGGCAATTTGGCCTGGGCTGGTAAAAGTCAAACAGTCTCTTTGTTGTGACCACATCGGTGTCAGGTAGAGCGGCCCACTGACAGACATATGGGCTGACACACACACACACACACACACACATGGGAGCATCCACTTACACTTACAAACATTTAAATACAGTCCAGGTCATAAACAGCAGCCCAGCAGACTTCACACCAGCTAATTGCTCATGTATGGCTCCTTTCACTGCCTCAAACACACACACACACACACACTCTCACACACACACTCCTGGTGCGCTGGACGCCTCCGTCTACAGCTGGGTGACGTCTTGCATGTGGTGCGCTGTTGATATAAGGAGCAACACGAGTGGAAAATTGGGGTTGGTGGGGCCAGACTGCTGACTTCCTGATAGGAAGAGAGGGCAGTTTGACCCACATATACTCTAACACACACACACACACACACAGAGAGTGTGTACAACAGGCTTCATGGGACACACACAAACAAAGAGGTAGTGTAGCTGGAGTGTAACGTCCTGTAACCTGGGCATAAATCCTGACCCACAATGGGAGGCAGGGAGGAGGGAGGAGGAGGGGGGGGATATTCAACGCCCACTGACCGACGAAGAACAACGACGTCAGGTTAATTTGTACTTGAAATGTTGGACTATGTTTGATGATCTAAGGTGGATCTCAGCGGCGTGTCGGTTTCCGTCGAGCACCTTTGAGCTCAGTTCTGATGTGCTGCAGCTCGGCGTTAGCAGCTAAACCCACAGGCGCTCCTGTAAAACCCAACAAGACTCTCGCAATTAAATCCCATCATCTCATTTAAGGTTATTTCGCTGCAGAGACCTCGACAAAAGCTCCCACTGTGCAACGGTTTCTGGTGTTTCACGTTTACGGCTCTGCTATGAAAAAGCCATCGGAGGCAGCGTGCGGATCCAGCAGCCATATTTCTAATTATGACGTTGTGCTGCGGTGTGTGGCGCTCCCCGCTTTAAAAAACATCCATTATGGGAACTGGAGCTGCGCCTGCCCACCATTACCACACAACACTCCTGACTAAACTGAGTTTAAATGCACAATAGAAGTCCAATCACAAGCCAAGCCATGGAGGGAAAATCACAATCATTTTGACAAAACATCCTGGAAAAAATGCACAGAATTTCAAAAAAAAAAAGCAGTAGCGTTTGGGTTACAGGAACGCCTGGCCCCGGGTGGAGACGCTTTAAACTGGATCTGATTCAGGTGTCAGTCAAAGGGACAAACAGGTTCACACCTGATCCACTTCCGCCGGTAGCAAAATCGGCTTTTGACACAACAACGCAATGAGCGTGTAATCTCTGGAGAGTCAGAGCCAACGGCCACTCTGTCATCAGAGTGATCAAATGAAAGAAAAATAAATAAATAAATAAAGCAGTGAAGAAATGATCCAATCATGTGAGTCACTTTCAACCTTTCACTCTCAGCCTCTGACCATGAGCTGATGAATGGAAACCTGACCAATCAAAATGCACCATTAATCAGAGGCCGGGGTTTAAGATTCACTTGAAAAGACATGGTGTAAATACAATTATCATTTGATTGAACAAATTGACCTAATTCCTCCTAAAATTATTTTACTTTCAATGAAAGCCTGTTTGACCAGCTCGATGGGAAGATTACAGCCTCGTAATTAATTAGTCGCCCTCAGATATTTGAATAGTATCAGGTTTATAGAAAGGGTTTCAACTTCTGCCTTTATCTCTGCTGAAAGAAAAATAAAATCAATTTCTTTTTGTTCAAAGTCAGTTCAAAACCATCAGGAAAATAAGGAATTTAAACTTTTTTAAAAACAATTTTAATAATTCAAGGCACAAACAGTGTATCGTGACCAACCTTATTTATGTACAGCTTTGGGTCACAACCCACCATTTGAGAAACACTAGTTGAGAGAACTACCTCATCAATGTATTGTCTTATCAAAGTTTCGACAAACTCTTACTATTTTTGACTAATTATGTTTCATTTTATGACCTCTCACTCAGGTGAAAACCGGCGCAGATTTAAATCAAATCCATGTTTTATGCAGAAGATATCGGACATTAAGGTACACGGCTGCGCAGTAGCAAAAATAAGATGCACTAATACTTCATAAATATTGTAAAAGTGCAAAACAACGAGCTAATGGATACGACGAGGGCCATAAAGAACCAAAGACAGGTCATGGTCACCGCACTCTGGCCCTGACCCTGGCTTCAGAATCGGGAAAATAAAAGTAAAAAAAAAACGGCCCCGGCTGTAGATCCCCGAACCTGCCGAAGAACTTTGAGCGGAAGTCGTAAAGACGGAAGAAGGAAAAAAAAGAAGCTAATTTTGCGTGATTTCACACGACTGCGCTATCAGTTTTTCCCCCCCGTGTACCGTGAAACAACAGTGGACTCTGCTGGAGTCCCTACAGCGCCATCATTCACTCACACTTTCCCTGTAGTTTGTTAGCGCGTTAGCCTGTTAGCTGCCACTGTGTTCTTACAAAGAAACGGGGGGGAAATAAAAGACAAGAATACGATGTGATGAAAGTGAAATAAAGTGTGTGTGTGGTGTGTTTTCAACCTTACCCGTATCTGCCGGGGTTTTCATTTCGTCTCACTTTTCCCTCCTCTTCTGCGTCGACTTGGAACTTTGGAGAGGAGTTAGCTGTAGCCTTGTTAGCCGAGACACCCACTCCCTTCTTCGGGGTTTGTTCTCACTGGAGCCTCGGTTAAAAAAAAATGTTCCGGCCCCTTTTCAAACTAAAATGTTCGGCTTAAAAAAAAGCTAGAGACAAACGTAGCAACTGAAAGTAAATAAAACCGTCAATGCATGCAGTTTTTCTCGTAACGGTAGCTTGAAAAAGTTTAGACCGGAGTGTTTGTGCGTTTGAACACGGGCGAGAAAAGTTGCCCCGAGTGTCTGGAGGTGGAGGCGGCGGAGCTCCAGCACACCGGAGAAGAAGAGTTCGAAAAAAAAGGAGGGTGGAGGTTTTAGCGGATTCTCCTTCTCTGCTGCTCCTGTTGTGGCTGAAGTTGAAGCTGGAGATTTAAATCAAATCCATGTTTTATGCAGAAGATATCGGACATTAAGGTACACGGCTGCGCAGTAGCAAAAATAAGATGCACTAATACTTCATAAATATTGTAAAAGTGCAAAACAACGAGCTAATGGATACGACGAGGGCCATAAAGAACCAAAGACAGGTCATGGTCACCGCACTCTGGCCCTGACCCTGGCTTCAGAATCGGGAAAATAAAAGTAAAAAAAAAACGGCCCCGGCTGTAGGTCCCCGAACCTGCCGAAGAACTTTGAGCGGAAGTCGTAAAGACGGAAGAAGGAAAAAAAAGAAGCTAATTTTGCGTGATTTCACACGACTGCGCTATCAGTTTTTCCCCCCCGTGTACCGTGAAACAACAGTGGACTCTGCTGGAGTCCCTACAGCGCCATCATTCACTCACACTTTCCCTGTAGTTTGTTAGCGCGTTAGCCTGTTAGCTGCCACTGTGTTCTTACAAAGAAACGGGGGGGAAATAAAAGACAAGAATACGATGTGATGAAAGTGAAATAAAGTGTGTGTGTGGTGTGTTTTCAACCTTACCCGTATCTGCCGGGGTTTTCATTTCGTCTCACTTTTCCCTCCTCTTCTGCGTCGACTTGGAACTTTGGAGAGGAGTTAGCTGTAGCCTTGTTAGCCGAGACACCCACTCCCTTCTTCGGGGTTTGTTCTCACTGGAGCCTCGGTTAAAAAAAAATATACCGGCCCCTTTTCAAACTAAAATGTTCGGCTTAAAAAAAAAGCTAGAGACAAACGTAGCAACTGAAAGTAAATAAAACCGTCAATGCATGCAGTTTTTCTCGTAACGGTAGCTTGAAAAAGTTTAGACCGGAGTGTTTGTGCGTTTGAACACGGGCGAGAAAAGTTGCCCCGAGTGTCTGGAGGTGGAGGCGGCGGAGCTCCAGCACACCGGAGAAGAAGAGTTCGAAAAAAAAGGAGGGTGGAGGTTTTAGCGGATTCTCCTTCTCTGCTGCTCCTGTTGTGGCTGAAGTTGAAGCTGGAGCAACGGAATGCGGCGAGTCTAGTGGATGTTGATTCCGTGTGTTGTAAGGACGTCGCCTGCTCGATTCCTCCTCCACATCAGCGTCTCCAGCGCCGTCACCGTCATCGTCCTCCTCGCCGACACTATCTCTCCAGGGTTAAAAACAACTCGCAACTCTTCCCTCTCTCTTTCTCTCTGCCTTCGTCTTTCTTTCTTTCTTTCTTCTTTCTCCGGCTCTCGGACTTTTTCTTTTTCCACTCACTTCGTGCTGCTCTCTCCCTCTGACCCCCTCCTTCCTCTGGCGGGGTGTCGTGTTTCGCGGGGCCGCCCACGCTGACCCATGGAGGGAGGGAGGGAGGACGAAATTCAACGCCCACCGACTGACAAAGATCGCCTATGTTTTCATTGATGATGGTCACTCATACTCCTCAATGTTCAACTATTTTATTTTATTTTTTGGTTACTCCATAATGGAAACTTGGTTAATGTGGTAAAAACACGTCGCCCAGAGTTTAATATAATTTTTATTTCACGACGTTCACAGAAATCGGGGCAAAATGTTTCATTTTCAAGCAAATTTAGTGACGTAAACACAATACTTTTGACCATCTTTTGTTTGTTTAAATTTCACATATTGTACAGTTTGTATTTTGATGTGTTATATCAATTAAAACTGTGTGTGAATGTGTGTTCCTTTTTCGAATGTTCTACGGACCGGTTTCTTTCATCGCGATATATATCGTTTGTAATAAGGCAGTAAATTGTGACGAAACCCAGCGATTCGCCCTGTTTCAAAGATAAAAAACAAAGTTTACTTTTCAAGTTAACGGCTCTTCAACTCTTTATTTAAGTCGTTTTTTGTTTTGTTTTTTTGGAGTGGCTCATCGCGCCAGGTTAGACGATCCTGGAGGCGCGTCACTGCAGTGCCGCGGACGATGCGTGTGCGTGTTTACCTACGGACACGCAGACGACGAGGGTCACGGAGAGACAAGGCTGCGAGGATGGTAGAAAAGAAGGAAGGAAGGAAGAAAGGAATCGAGGAAGGAAGGAGGGCGCACACCTTCCTCTCCGGTGAAGGACCCTTCAGCTGTAACGTCTGCTCCGAGGAGGAGACGGAGGAGCAGCAGTGATTAACAACTGAAAGTGGAGGAAATGTTAGTCGTGGAGAAGTNNNGGGGGGAAATGTTAGTCGTGGAGGAGGTGCCACGCCTCCACCCACCCACCCACCCACCCATCAATCATCACTCCTCTGTTCATCCCTCATCTATCCTTGGATGAACACTCCTAACTTTCCTCTCTTTCCTCCTTCCTTCCTGCCTCATCCCTCAAAAGTACAAACTGTCTCTCAGGTTTTCTACATACATCCACACAGTTATATATAAATACATATATAAATATATGTGGATATATGTAGAAAATCTTATATATATATTTATATAGTGTTTTCTACAAACAGTATATCCACAGTTTCATATATATTTATATATAAATACATATATATTTAATTTATATATGTAAATATATGAAACTGTGTAGCTATATGTAGAAAACACTATATAAATATATATAGGGTTTTCTACATATATCCACACAGTTTCATATATATTTATGTATATATAAATATATGAAACTGTGAATATATGTAGAAAACTATATATATATATATTTATATATATATGTAGATATATTTCATCACACTGGTCAAAAACACACCTACTTTTAATTTTTCTTTTTTTTCTTTTCTTTTTTTAACTGTTTCAATGTTTTCTGTTCATCTGAGGACAAGTCTGGACAAAGACCTGGACAGTCTGGGGTGAGGAGGACTTTTCAAGGCTGGGGTTTTTTATTATTATTATTATTATTATTATACTGTGACAATGAGGACCATGATGCACCAGGATGACGTCAGGACTCACATCCACCTCCAAAAAGATGTTTTTTTTAATTTCATCCTTCATTTACTCAGAATTGAATCTCGTACAGTGGTACATTGGGGGGGGGGGGGGGTCCTTGGTACTGTGGTTCCTTGGTACTGTCTCAAAGCAGCGGTACTTTGTGGTGGAAACTTTTCACATTTTCATCAAGAACTGGAACTGTTTCCTGCACCAGAACTTTACGTTCAGTGGAAACAGTAGTTTGT
>NC_024324.1:1357127-1358756 GCF_000523025.1 Cynoglossus semilaevis
TGTGTTGCATGTGAAAGGCAGCAGGAACAAAGGCGGCCCAGCAGGGGCGCTGACGGCCACATACGTGTGAATTGGTGCCGTGATTGTTGCTAATTGATGACCAGAGTCAGCGTGGGTTCATTACTGAGGTGGTAATGACCTCCGAACAGTGGAGGGCAGCAGCAGTCACTCAGTGCTGATGGACAAACAATGAAGGAATCCCATCAGAGTCAACGACTTCGAAAAAAACTTACGTCCAAACTTGTCCCGTTCCTGTTGTTTCACCTCCCAGGCTGAGTCAAAAAGTCCTCAGACAGAGCGACCATCAGGCCTGGACTAAAACCAGTTCAGACTGGTCTCATCAGTGTTGACCTGTGACCTTTGGTTTGAGCCGGGGTTTTATTGAACCCTGAAAAAAAAAGAATCATTTCATTTTTCATTTGGACTGAAGATCATCAACAGGTTCTGATCTAGAACCACAACCGAGGTTTGTTTTTTTAAATTATTTTCCTGAAAGAAAAGATCATGATTAAACTCAGATTAAACTCAGATTAAACTCAGATTAAACTCAGATTAAACTCAGGTTCTTCATCTCTGATAAATCCATGACAGTTTTTACTCTGGTGGAGTTCTTTTTTCTGTTCTGTCAACGTCCAAAAACAGAGAGAAATTAACGACGATGTTCTATATTAACGGTGAGGTTGTAAAGAGAGAAATTCCAGACCTTTGATTGTGTTTTTTTTTCCGAGGTGTGTGTGTGTGTGTGTGTGTTTAAAGCAAATCTGGCTTGTTTTGAAAATGTAAAACAGGCCTGAGGGGGCAAATGGGAACTGAGCCACACCCCAGACTGGAGCGGCTCTAACTAACTCTCCACAACAACAAAAAAGTGTAAAAGGAGAGGCCTTTTCACACCAGCCCATCTGTATGCAGAAGAAAACACACTCTCTCTCTCTCACACACACACACACACACACACAGAGGCGGAGGCCGCGGGGGGAAAGTCTGCCTGCCTGTTCCTGTTTGGTTGTAAAGACGCAGCGATGAAGACATTTTCCATGTCGTGTTCCTCCTCTCTGTGTGTGTGTGTGTGTGTTGGTGGAATAAGGAGGCCCTTGTCTGTCTGTCGGTCTGTCTTTCGGTCCGTCCGTCTGTTAGCGCCTCATGGTTGGTCACGTGGCGTCCCTCTTTGTCCCCCCCGTCGGAGCAGGAGGACAGTTCTTCTGAGACAAGAGGAGGATGACACGCTCCCACAGCCAGAGGATTTGGAACCAGGGAGAAAAGGAGATGAGAAGAGCTGAGGTCAGGGGAGGGGGGGGGGGGGGGGGGGGGGGGGGGTCAGCAGAGGGGGATGGAGCGAGAGAGAAAGAGTGAGGCAGAGAGAGAGAGAGGGTGAGGGAGAGAGAGGGTGAGGGAGAGTGAATGGGCCCTTTGTCATCAAAAGACTTGTTTATTTTCTTGGCGCTTGAACTCCTCAGGAGCCACGTTAGCAAGTGTCTCACTCTCATCCTCCCCCTCCTCACCCTCCTCACCTCACCCGGCCGACGTCCCAGAACCCGACTGGGGAACCACAGAACCGATGCAGCACCAAAACAAGTTTTTAGCAAACTTACAAAAAAATACAAAAAACTGTTGAATGAGATTTCAAAATCT
>NC_024324.1:1358804-1370269 GCF_000523025.1 Cynoglossus semilaevis
CCCTCTCCCCCCCCTCTCCCCCTCTCTGGTGTAGGAGCGTGTTAATCCCATTACACGTGTGTGAATACCAGCTGGAGGAGAGAGTGGGGGAGTCGGGGGGGGAGGGCTGTGAACACAGAGTGTTTTTGTCCCAGTCAGAGTGACTGCACACTATACCACTGTCTGCCTGAAGGGGGACCCCCCTCCCCTCCCCCCGACTGTAATGTCATGAAGTTTATGGTAACATCACGTAATGAAAGGACACGTTGGAGGTTTTTTATTCTGCAGCTCAGAGAACGTTTTGTTCCAGAGACTTCCATCCTGTCAAAAACTGTCAACGAGTCCCAGTTTTTACTGAAAGACGCGTCGTCTGAGGGGAAACACAACAACAAACGTCTCTGAGCGGCAACAAGACAACTTTTCACCCTCAAGTCCACGTCGACGACAACACCATTGATTCAAACACAATAATAAATATTTTTATGTTTCTACGTTTAGTCGTACACTTTTATCTTAAGGTAACCACTGACTAATGCTAACTATTTTAGCATTAGCTGTTCTGACTATTTTAAGGCTGTTTACGGTAATAAAAATAAAATTGAGAGCTGAATTATAATAACCCTTTACTGTTGAGTGACTGTCAACAAACACAGAAGAGCTAAATGTTAGCTTTTTGGCTAACTTTTAGCACTAACTTTTAGCTTTTTTCAACAACGTTTTATTATATTTAGATCATCTTTAGCCTGTTTTGCTCCTGGCTTGAATCTTGAATCTTGGTCTTTATATGATAGCGTACGGCTACTTGTAGGAATATTTCATCTAACTCTTAGCTTGCCCCTTGAGGCTAATGTTCGTACTACAGGACAGCCTGGTCGGAACTAACTTTACAGGAACACAAAAGCTGTCATTGACAAATTTCAAGGCCAGTTCCAGGTATTTCCAGGCCCTTTTTTGCTCCGACCCTGGGTTCCTTTCTGACCCTGGCGCAGCGCCACCATGTGAACAAACAGCGACTGAACACACGATCCAGGTCTTAACGCAGGGGGAGACGGTGTAAGGCCACGGTCGGTCCTTGGAGAGGAAGAGCGACTGCAGAGAGGAATGTGAGGTTACCTCTGATCTGATCTGATCTGTGGCCCGGAGCCAACGCTGGTACAGAGAGAAGAGAGGAAGAGGAGGAGGAAGAAGAAGAAGAAGACGGAGGTCAAGTGATTGAAAAGAGAGAGGGGAGCAGCTTTAGGGGGTGAGAAGAGGGAGACAGTTGAGGGGAGACGGGTGGGGGAGCTGGGAATGGGGGCAGAGAGAAGGAGAAGCATGTGTGGAACGGTGTCAGTCTATATAGAGCTCGGCGTGTCTGGATCTGGAGGAACTCCCTCTTCCTATTCCAATTGGCACCACGGGCTGTGTCTTCCTGTAAACGCCTGGCCAAATACCCAGACTGCTCCGTCAACGCTATCGATTTAGAAACACTGAATCAAAGAGGAGCTGCTGCTGCTGCTGCTGCTGCTGCTACATCAACATCAACATCTAACATTTCTGCCTCACGTTCAGCTGGGCCCAACATGAAGTCCTGGCCCAGTCCGGTTCCTGCTGCCGCCGACGTTAACGAATACAAAATGTTGTCTCTTCAACAATAAAACGATAACAATAATATTCAAACGTTCCTTTAAGGAAATACATCTACTTGAGGGTCAAAGGTCACTGTTAAAACCCAGAGGGTCAGTGAACACAACGTGGACCGACAGGAGACAGAGCCAGGGCTACAAACACAGATGGATTTATACTGTAATAATGAGGCCGGCTGTGATTGGCCGATGCCTCAGAACTGAAGAAAGTTCTTCAGAAACCCAGTCCAGTTCTCTTCTTCTTCTGAACCTGTTCTTCTAGTCCCAGACCACAGGGCTGCTCCAGAGTTGTTCCACTGGCAGGTACTGTAGGAAGCGCCCTCTGCTGGATTAAATGCCAAGGAGTCCAGTGTCTGTATACGAAGCCCACGCTGCGTCGTCGACTGATGTCATTTCCTGTACGAGGTTTTTACTGCAGCTTTAGAGACAAGGGTTTAAAAAAAAAAAAAAAAAACTGAAGTTTTACACTAAATTCTATCCACGTCGTCCATGTTGGTGTGTCTAGCCTCAGGTCGGGGTTTCCCACGCTGACTGTCAGGGGCGGATAAATCTGCAGTGATTTGCCCGCAGCGTCTACGTGTCCACGGCCGCACGCCTTTAATGTAAACACAGGTCGCCGCATGTGGATTCTGACGTGGGGACGGTCTGTCTGAGGTTCCACGATCCAGACTCATCGCCCTCCTCTGACCAGAACTGCACGCTCTGGGCATGTGGGGCAGACGGACGCCTCCGCCTTTGTGGTGGTTTTGACGCGCGGCGATCGTGTGATGTCTGCTGCCATTACCGTGCTCTGGGCCTGATGCACTCGGGCTGCTGAGTCGAAAGGGTCGCGTCCCGTTCACCCAGCCAGGACTAACCTACACAAACAGGAGCGCCAGCCAATCCCAACCCGACGCAGACACGGTCGCTCCCAATCCACAGCCGTCCAAGCGTAACTGCAGCACGCAGCCAAGACCACCACCACCACACACCCACCCACCACACACACCCTGATCCAAACCCGACCTCTGATATTTGATCCTGGAGCCTCCACAGCTCAGTGGAGAACTCCTGGTAATCAGACTGGAGGAGGAGGAGGACGAGGACGAGGACGAGGAGGAGGTGGCGGCTCTGACGCATATGACTCACAGGCGTCGATCAAACCGACAACCCATTTGTCCGTCGGTGGATTAAAGTCAGTCAGAACAAGAAACGGCTGAGCATCAGAACCAGCATCAGAACCAGAACCAGAACCAGAACCCTTCTAATGTCGACTCATAATTATCAGATAAAATGTCAAACAGTGTTTTGTTCTTTTTCAAAGATTCTCGTCACATAAATACCATCAAAGCAACATAAATCACTAATCTTTGATTTTTTTTCTTCTAATGTCGACAACAAAACTTTGTAGAAAAAAAACGGTTTGAATTTCTTATAATTCTGGATTTCTGTCACTGTTAAACTTTTCATTTGATAATTAGGTTGTTTTTTTTCATTAGAATTGATAACGAACCTCCAACGACCACTAATTACCAATATCTGGACTTGAATCCATCCAAACATCCATCCAAACATCCGCTGGATCCAACATTACCTCTACAGTCTTTTCAGCATCATGGGGGGGGGCTGGATCCAAGCAGTCATTGGGTGAGGGTGGGGTGACATCACAGCTGGAGAGGAGTGACCCATGTGATGATGATGTTGTTGTTGTTGTTGTTGTTGTTGTTGTTGTTGTTTTTCCTGGTGTTCTCAGGTGCAGCGTCACGTCATCAAACACACCTGGGTCGTGGACGTCCTCTCAGCTGTCTCCTCGCCCTCCGTCACGTCCAGTGTTTGAGGACGAGCAGACGCTGACGTGTCTGTGGAGCAGAGGACGGTAGACTATACACGTCAAGCCGTCTTATATACATTAGAGTCAAACAGTGAAGAGCAGAGGGCGAGAAACAGCTGCCGACTCTGGGACTGATCTGGTCCGTCAGCGAGAAAGACACGGAGGAGAGGAAACAGGACACAGTGATGAGGAACAGGGGCCAATAAGGGGGGAGGAGGGGGAGGAAGTGAAGGAGGTGAAAGATTACACACACACTCACGTATGTTAATACACTGAAATATCGTAATATTTCGATTCACGAAACCGTATCATTTCTACAGCACTGCATGGATTTTCATTCACAACAATTAACATGGAAATATTCATAGCGTTGGTTTGTTTTTGTCTTGCAGTTAAACCTTCAACCACTAGGTGATTGTACAGGGACTGCATATATTTGCAAAAATCCGAGACTTTGAGGCAAACAATCGTATTTTTTTCACCTGGTTTCTTGTCTTCTGACGTCCCGTCTGTCTGACGTCCTGTCCTCGTTGATCCATTAGTTATGTCTTCTTCAGGGCAAAGTTTTCCATTTTTCCAGGCGGAAACACTAAAACCATGAAATGGGTTCACTTCTCAGGCCTTCTCAGGATTACAAGAAAATAAGACACATGAGACCAATTCCTGGACAGTTATGGAATGCCTGGAATGTGTGTGTGTGTGTGTGTGTGTGTGTGTGTGTGTGCAGTCAGCTTGATTTAACAGAAGAGAACATGTCTCTAAATCGTTGCCTTCACCACAGGGTCCAGGATCTGAGGGAATATTCAGGAACTATTGTTGTAAAAAAAAGTTACTGCTGTGTTTCCTCCTCACCTCTACAGTCACGTCATGGCTTACCATCTATTTTCCTCTAAATAGAATCAGTTTTGTATGTCGACATAAGCACCAAAGATTTTTAATATAAATTTTTTTGTTAGGTTAAGCGGCCTCTAGTGTTGAGTATGGACATATAACTGGTGGTGTTCTAAGGTACTGCAGGGCAGTGGTGACATTTCTGGTTGATATTATGTCCTACATTTTTACACCTATTTAAACGAATATTCATTAATATTTGACGCTGAGTAAAATTAAAATATTTCAGTTATAACAGCAAAATATCAGGAAGCCCAGTCTTCATTCTTTGATATTTTTATAACGTAATGACATGTAAATAATACATACCTGTAATAAATTAACTCTACGTTATAAGTACAACTTGTTTACTAAATTGGCGCAGTTTCGCCTTTTTTTCTTTTTGATTTTCAACTGTTTTGACTCGTGTAGCCAATAACTGTTTGCTATTCTGTAAAAACGTTTTTAATATTTTGCTATTTTAAAAAGCTATATTTTTATTTGCTAAATGTTTGATGTTTTGTCTTTTTTTCTACGTTGTTTGCTACCGTGGTTAGCCGTTTAGCTGCTACTTGGCTAAATTGAAGTTGACTAGCTTTCCCAGAACTGCCGTTGACTTTTACTAAATTTAAAAAATGACATCAGTTTTCCCAACATTAAATGACCAGAGAACAAAAATAACCACAACATAAAAAAGACATACCTAATGAAATCCACAGAAGTTGTAATTGCTACAAAAAAAAAACGGTTCAACGACCCACTTACTGAAGCTGAGGAGAACCGCACCGATTAATTTAAGGCGAAATGGCTCCATCTAGTGGCTATTATTTAAAACGTCAACCTGACAAATTTTTGCATTTTGTCATTAAATAAATGTGATGATTAACTCTTCTGTTTTAATGTTTGGTACAGGGTTCAGGCTCCACGTCTGGAATCTCATCTGAATTTTCCATCTGGACTTTGGTCTCACAAACATCTGGACTCAGGGTGTGTGTACGACGACGCAAACACAGGAGTTCATTCATGGTTTACTGAGCATGAAGAACGAAGTGTGTGTGTGTGTGTAACTTCCCAGACTTGAGACTTTGTGCCAATGATTGGAAACACACACACACACACAGATCAGGCCACCCAGGTCTGAACCTCCCAGGACCAGCACCAGGACTTGAACCAGCAGCAGCAGCAGCAGCAGCAGCAACACCAGCAGCAGCAGCATCAACATTACATGGAGACAGTTGAATGTGAAGAGTTACTGAAACCTCAAACTGACTGACACACACACACACACATACATGGGGACGGAGGGAGGGGGGGGTTGAACTGTAGGACTTGAACCACTGACCTCCTTGAAGTAAGGCTGGAACACTAACTGCTGTAAAAAAAAAATCACATAAATGTTTTAATTGTTCTTGAGTAAATCAGATCAGGTAAAAACACCAACAGAATCAAGAAAAAATCTGGAAAACCAACACCAGCAGTTTTTACTGTGGAGGGAAAAAAAGTGCAAGATTTTTTTTTTTTTTAAAGAAATATTGCTGTTTTTATTGGCCACCGTTCAGGAAGTAAGTGATCTGATTGGGTAATAATTTACTGGACAGAGAAATTAGCTCCCGTCGTTGGCCAAAAGTCTTTCCTAAGTGGACTGCTGTGATTAATGTACTGCAGAGGAGCAGAGGAGCAAGTGTGGAGGTTTGGCCGGAGCGGAAAACTCCACCCTGGATCCAGCTCATAAAAACACAGAAGAAGAAGAAGAAGAAGAAGAAGAAATGAAGGAAGACAAAATGTCTCACCTCTTACAACAACATCAGCACAGATCCAGGTTCCAGGTTCCAGACTCCAGGTTCCAGACTCCAGGTTCCAGACTCCAGGTTCCAGACTCCAGACTCCCTCAGCCTGGTGGAGGCCTGTGGTGTTGCTTCAGCACAGAGGTGTAAATGTGTGCGGGGGGGCGACAGCAGAAACTCAGGCCCCCTGTGAGGGCAACAACAGCACTAACACATTAAATATCCATGCCCCCTGCTGGCTGGAGCTGCAGGCTGCCCTGAATCATTCAGGACCGCTCTCTCTCCCTGATGACACTCACAGAATATACAGCTGCAGGAATGTGCTGGAATCTCAATCTGCCATGTCAGCAACACAAAAAGAAAAAAAAAGAAAAAAGTCAGATTTGAAAAAAGAAAAAAAAAGAAAAAAGTCAGAGGACAGAGAAAAGGAAAAAGTAGCAGCGATTTTTTTTTTGGCACCTTGTTTGTCAGAGCAAAAGTTTTGTGCAGAAATGTAGACAACTTTCTTACAGGCAGATAAAAAGACAGCTGGGCAACAGAGCCATCTAGCGTCAGGCGTCAGTATTACACGACGTTGCCTATAAAAATCGGTTTCACTAAATGTAAAACATTATAATCGACTCAACGATTTCTTGTTGCCTTCTCTGAGTTTGATAGAAAAAGACACAACACAAACCTGGAAATCCCTTCCGTTCAAAAACTCAGACGCGGGCCACGGCTTTGGTCTAAATTCGCACTTTATTTCCTAACACTTACAGGTTTGTTTTGTCCCCGTTTTCCCCTGGCCCCCAAAACAACAGGCACACAGATAGCGATGAGTTAAGGGACAGTCGAGAACAGTTTCAAACCCAAAACAGTTTCCAACAAAATCAACTCAGACAGAGAGAGAGATAGAGAGAGAGAAAGAGAGAGAGAGAGAGAGTCTCCACGGTCAGAAAACAGCAAATAAACAGGTCGAGTCGTAAAGCTAACAGAGCAGTGTTTGTTTCACCGCCGTCACCACCGTCACATCAGCAGGTCACGTTAAAGAACACTTTCAAAAAGATGGGAGCGGTGCATCGTGGGTAAAAAAAAAAAAAAGGAGAGGGAAACGAAGGTGAGAAGAAACAGTGGAACTCTTTGGTTTTCACTATTGAGGTTTTTCTTTTTTCTCTTTAGCAGTAAAATCTATCTTTGCTGTCCTCGTAACCTTTGGATTTAAGCTGCATCGTAGAAAAAATAGAAATGAAACGGTTTCTTTTACACTTTCCAAATAAACCAAGAACGCGGGGCAAACGGAACCGATTTCTCTCTGTTGGGGTTTTTTTTTTTTTTCCGTTCCATCTGTCAGTAGGTAAAGTTTGAAAGGTTTTCTCTTCTCAAGGCCAAAAAATCAGGTCTTTTTACATTAAATGCTGACTTGAAAAGTGAGATGAACATTCACAGGCACAGAAAAAACTACAGTAACAACAGAAACATGAACCAACAGGTCAACAAAGAGGAACTGTCAACGGCCTGAAGTGCTTTTGTTATCTGACAGTATTTTAATACTAACGTCAGGCGCTGGAAATACTTCATTTTCATCGGTCCCTGACCAGGAACCTGAATGTTTTTATATACACATGAAACCACCGGGAGTGTAAACGTGTGCGTGTCGGTGGAGTCTGACCGTGGTGGGTTTAGCTTTGGTATCATTCTGAGGCCACCACCGCCGAGACCGACCACACTGACACACACACACACACACCGCATACACGTGCTGCACTGCTGTCAGAAAAATAAAATAAAAAATAAATAAAAATCATTCTTTTTGTCATGTCCACAGGAGTGGAATTAAAAAAAAATCCCTGTGTAGAAAAACTGGTCACTCGGCCTTAAAACGATAACATTAGGGCTCTTTGTTGCCCACGTGTGGTATGCGGAACGTAGGCTACATCTTGGCCAACGACGCAGTGACCCAAAATGATCTGGTCAAATCAATATAAAAAATAAATCCGGTACGATTTTAAAATCGTGAGTATTTTTTTTTTTTTTTTTGATTGGACATGGAAAAAGTTCATGGTGTAAAATGCTTGGGGGCGCTGTGGTCCACGGTTTTAGATGTAGCTCACATTTCAAACGTGGTCCAGTTGAGTTGTGGAAAACGATGCTAACAGTTTGCTAAGTGACCAGTTTTGCTAGTTGGGTAATATTAGCATTAGTGTTCATGAAGTAAACAAAACAAACAAATAAATAAATAAAACAATGAAACCTGTGGGCTGTTTTTTTTTTCTTTTTTCTTGCAGCAGTGTTGAGAACACACACGTTAGTCCACACAGTAAACAGAAGAAGACACTGTGTTTTATCTTTAGGTTAAAGCCATAAAAACGACTGGTTTGTGTTTGTTTCCTTTGTCAAACTAACTTTAGGGCCAGTTTTTCACGTCCCTCAGTCCTGAGTTCAGACAAGTCACGTCGTCTTTTTTTTGTTTGTTTTTTTTTTTTGTTTTGTTTGTTTCTAAAAGTCATTAAAGCTTGTGTATCTATTTGGTTTTCAGAGGTATGAGTTCAAATCCCTCGTCCTGGAGTGGAACAGAGGGGAGTCAGAAAGCTTTTTTAGAGAGCAGAGAAGGAGGAGGAGGAGGAGGAAAAGGATGAAGGAGTCGAGGAGGTTCAGAGAGTCGGAACTGTTTTCCTGTGACACAGACGTGCTACACTGAAGCCCCGCAGCTACAAATGACACGAACTAAATTAATAGTTTAGTTGAGTTTCTGTCAAAACATAATATCATGAAAACGTTACTTAGTCCAACACAAACACAGTAAAAAAACAACTTCTTTACAGCTAACAGTCGGCAGTTAGAAATGTTATATCTACATCGGCGTGTTAGCGCACCGTGCTAACGAAGATGCTACATATGAAATCAAAATATATTATTTAGGAGAAAACGTTTAGTTTACCATGTTTTTTTAAAGTTTGTGATTTGGACAGCATTTTGTTATTTTAAAAACCTGAAAACAAATTAAATAATAAGCAATACTGTATTGATAAATACCTTAATAAAACAGGAGTTCTTGGAGTTTGAATCGTCGATTAAAAAATAACTTCACTCTCCCCGTAAATTACTTTTCAAATTGATTTTATGTCTCCCCCTAGTGGCTGACTCCCGTTAAATCCTAAAGCATAGTCGTTTGTAACCTACAATTATGTCATGTTATTTATTAGTTTTTAAGCAGCAAATTGCTTTAACTCGCCTTTTTATATTTGGTAAACGATTAGCTTCTAATGCTAGGCTACGTAAGGCTACGTTAGCTCCTGAAATTAGCGCAAAAAACTAAAGATAAATCAAAGAAATGACCAGTTTAAAAAAAAAAATCTGTGTCACAGAAAAGTCAACAAGTTCCACCTCTGTTCCACCACTTTCTGCCATGTTTTTTTTTTTTAAAAGCTAACTGAATTAGCAACATTCGTCCCTCTGTCTCCAACTCCCCTCCGTCTCTGCGGACAACAGTCTTTAGGTTTGGTTTTGCTTTGAAACATTCGTTTGGCGTCTTCTCTTCTTGTCTGGAACAACTTAACTCTCTGCAGATACAAGACCCAAATATTACAAAACAAAAGACTTAAATAGAATCCAATAAATACATAAATAAGTGATATAATAAATAATAAACAAACATCATGGGAGACAGAGAGGTTTGTCGAACACGGAACAGGTCCAGTTCGAGTCCCGTCCCCAGAAAAACACACACACTCGCACACACACACACACACCTCCCGTATACAATAAATACAAATACTTTTAAAACCAACAAAGAGCCCGTGAGAGAATAAAAGAGTTTTAAAGCTTTTGGTTCTTCACCGTCTCCGGTCGTCAACATCATCATCATCATCATCATCATCATCGTCGTCGATAATCGTCGACTGTTTATACATCAGCAACAAGTAAGAGCAGTAGAACATATAGTATTTCCCCCCCTACAAAACCTATGAGAACTAATGGATACATTCCCTCTAAAAGTTAAACGTTAACAGGCTTTAGTTCGTCTCACACGTCTCCCCCTCCTCCCTCCAACTCTGTCCTCTCTCTCAGCCTGCACCTGTTGGACACCTCTGTCTTAGTGAATGAGCCTCCTGCTGGTCAGTGGTGGTACTGCACTCACTGGGTACTGCAATATTAGTTAGTTAAAAATGAGACATATTTTGATTAGTTCAAGTTTGTTTGTTTTTTCTATTGACTTGAATTTTTGTTATTGTTTTCTTTAAAAAAATGGTTAATTTTTATCAACTTTGCCTCTGTGTTTATACATGTTCTGGGACTTGCAGGGTTTTCACTTTGGAGGGAGGCCCACGACCTCAGTTTAGGTAACTGGCAATTAAGGATAAAGCTGTGCGTAGAGCGCCATCTGCTGGGGCCCTCAGTAACAACCTGAGATGAAAGTCAAACAGATTTAAAGTTGTGTCTGGAACAGGTCCAGGTTAGAAGTGAACAGAGTTCTTCTCTGTTCTACACTGATCTTCAGTAACGTCGAAAAACCGACGAGGGTTTGGTTTGAATCCCAAGAGAAATGACTTTGTACCAACACACGCGCTCTTACACACACACACACACTCGGGCTGAGCCACTCGTCCGTCTTTGTGCATGAGTTTGGTCGGTCTATTTGGTTTTGGTCGTTTGGTTGTTGGTTCCAGTCCTGGTTTTCGTATCAACTGAAACAGTCGCAGGAAAAGAAAAGAAAGCTACATTTTCACAGTTATGTCTAAAGGTTAAAACACAAAAGGACCCCCGCCCTACCTCCCCCGCTCCCTCCCACCCGCCGCGTAATAAGTAGAAAGCAATGAGACAAATCCATACATCGTTAACAGACACACTATGGAAAGCAAAAAGAAAAATATATATTTACTCTCAGAGTCAGTTCTTCTTTTTTTTTCTTGAGGTTCTTCCATATTTTTCTCCATCCAGGAACAAAAAGAAAGAAAGTGAGAACGAAGCCGAGGTGGGAGGGGAGGGAGGAGGGAGGCCAGGAATTCTGTCTGTCGATACAAGGACAGCAATCACAGTTAAAGACAGACGCACGGACAGACAGACAGGGCTTTACTCCCCCCTCCTCCTCCTCCTGCTCCCCCCCCCCACCTCCTCCCTCTTCTTTGTTTGTATTTGGTTTGGTTTCAGTTCAGTCGCTCACACGTCAGTACTAGCAGTAGAAGTAGCTTTTGGTTTTGGGTAACTTTTTGGTTTTTTTCCTTGCACCTCCTCCTCCTCCTCCTCCTCCTCCTCCTCCTCCTGCTGCTGCTCCTTCTTTTCTTTTCTTTTTTCTCTCTCCCTGCAGCTTTTCAAACCTTTGGCTCCTCTGCTCCTGACCACGTCTTTCACCTCCTGCTCTCCTCATTTTGGCCTTTTCATGTGATCTTTGGAGACAAAGGAGGGAGGGTGGGAGGGAGG
>NC_024324.1:1389733-1392281 GCF_000523025.1 Cynoglossus semilaevis
GGTGCGGGGGTGCGCGGTAAAGGGGAAACACCGGTGCTTCACCTCTTTTCTTTGTTCTTTTTTTTTGGTTTGGACTGGGTGGTGCGTTTGTTGTCTCCCTCCTCCGACACTGCTGAGGTTTTGTCTGGACGCTCGTCTCCTGGAGCCGATCCAGAGACGACGCCGCCGCAGGCGATGCTTTGGTTTCCAAGAGTGACTGTCAGGTGGAAGATGAGCGGATCTGGATCTGGACCATCTGGACCGCGAGGATGGGATGGACCGATCGTTGAGAAAATGAATTCAAATAAAATAAAAACCCACATCTGAGTGTGAGGTGTCCTCCTCCAGCCCACGCCCCCGTGTTACAGCCACACCAACAGCCCGGCACCGGACGTCACTGGGTCTAAGCTCAGGTCTGACACCAATCCAATGGGATTCGACCCCATGATTGGTCGATGTTTGGCCTTTAATGAGGCGGAAGGATGGAGTTTACCTCGAAGTACAACTAAATACACACCACAGTACTGCAGTTAGTAGTACTGTAGTATCATCTATAATGCAGAGTATGCACAGATCTGCCTAATTAGGCTCGAGCGCCTCGCAAGGCATGATGGGATTTGATATAAACTTCTGGTCCTTTTGACCTTTGACCCCGACTTAGAAACCAAGTCTGTTTTTTTTAATCTGATTAAAATTGTGTTCAAATCCCCCAAAAATACATGTAGGTAAACTCCACCCATCTGCTCCTCCAGGCTGAATAAAACAAACAAACAATGGTGTTGCGGTGTTAATGTGGTTAAAGCTGTGTTTGTATAGAGGTAGGTCGCGACCCTGCTGCAGTGATCAGCTGTAAAACATTAAAACAGTAGAAATGTCACAGAACTGAGGACCCCTGGAGGCCTGATGTGGAATGGGAGGTGAACTGATCCTGGACAGATCAGGATGAAAAAGTCTTTTTGAACTAAAGCTTTTCTCTCCGTTATTGTTTTTTTTTTTTTTTTGTCTTTTTTTTTTTGGTTTTCAGTTTTTGGTATTTGGAGATTTTGGTTTTCATCTTTGTCAGGTGTGTGTTTCTCTTCTAGCTTCTTTTCTTTGTTAAAAAACTTTTGGTTGCAGCCCACGTCCTGACCTTCTGAGCTCGTGGAACGAGTCTCTTCCTTCGTCCACACACACACACACACACACACACACACACACACACACACAGTTCCAGGTCTCGTCCCTGCCCTCGGTCTCGTCGTCGTCTTCTTCTCCTCCTCCTCCTCCGATGGAAGGAGGCGTGGCCGTCCTTCTCCCCTGATGCCAAGCTAAAGAAACAGAAGTCACACTGCTCGCTGCCACGTCTCCAGCTCTCCATCATTATTTGGTTTCAGATTTCTCCTCTCCGATCTGCAGTTCTCTCTCTCCTCTCCATGCTGTCTCTCTCTCCCTCTCTCTCTCTCGTCCTCCGTTTTGGCGCCCCTCTTTGGTCAGTGTATATTTTTGGCTTCAGACGACGTCAGAGGGGAGACACGCTCAGAGAGAGGAACCCAGCGATGGATCGGACAGAGAGATGGCTTTGGTTGAAAGGCGAGGTTGTAAATTTGGATTTCTTAAAGCTCCTTTAACACTCCTCCTGCTGCTCCCGCTCCTCCTCCTGCTCCTCCTACTCCGCCTCCTCTGATAGGATACTTTGGCTGTCGTTCCAGGAAATCACTCGGCCATGGTCCCGCCCAGGGGCGGCGGCGAGGCCTCGCTGAAGGAACAGAAGGAGGCGGGGCTGGAGCACGGAGACACGGACTCCTCGGGGCAGGAGGTGGGGCTCATCAGGTGGCCGTGGGCGCCGGCGGAAGGAGACTGGGTGAAGCACGGCCTGGGCCCGCCGATGACAACGCCGCCGCTGCTGACCAGGCCCATGGGCGAGGAGGTGGAGGCGATGGAGCCGGTCACCATCGGGAGAAGAGTCGGGCGGTTGAGGAACAGGGAGGGGCGCAGAGAGGAGGGGCCGCCGGGTCCACCCAGGAGCATGTGGGCCGCCCCCCCGTCCAGGCTGGAGAGGGACAGCTGACCGCCGCTGGCTGCCAAAGCTGGAGGGCGTGGACGGGACAGGGGACAGAGAACAGACAGGAAGTGAGTGAGAGGAAGGACGAAGAAGACAGGAACAGACAGAGAGGAGACGCAGGGTGGGGGGGTGAAGGAGGAGGTGAAGGAGGAGGTGATGGAGGAGGTGATGGAGATAGAAACAAAGTCAGTGAAACATGTTTCAGTCAGAAGGAAAAAAAACAAACAAAACCAATCTGGGTCAGACCTAAAAATGGGCCACACAAATGACTCGGCCCATAAAAATCAACCACTAGGATTCAGTGGCCCACGTGTACATCAATAGTTTGGACCAGATTTGGGGTTAAACCACTTCTGGGCCGTGGGCTGCGGCCCACACCTGGTACCAAAGACATAAAGACTAATCCTGAAAATCCTTTCACAGATTAGACATTTACAGATTAAGAAAAGTCATTAGATTAAAAGGTAATAATCCACCGCCCCCCCCCCCCCCCCCCCCCCCCCCCACCCCCCCCCCCCCCCCCCCCCC
>NC_024324.1:1392459-1393963 GCF_000523025.1 Cynoglossus semilaevis
TGTGTGTGTGTGTGTGTGTGTGATTCCCAGAGGGAATCAAACCCCAGACATCCCTTTCTTCTCAATCACTTCATCTCTCCCTCCTCCTCCTCCTCCTCCTCTTCATCATCACACGGCCTGGAGGAGGCTGGGATCTGAACCTGCACTGAGCTGAGGAGAGTGTGACGGACCTGACATGATGACGCACACACACACACACACACACACACACACACACACACAGTCGGAGCTCAGCCTTTTCTGAGTAATGCTTAATTGATTTGGCAGCACGTCGCCCTCTTCAGTCAGTCAGGTGAATAGGCCTGGATTCACGGAGAAGTGGGAGAACGTTCCGACGGTGAGCTCCTCCTAATCTTGGCCAGGGGGCGCTCTTGTCACTCAGTGATAATGGCTGACTATTGTATGGAAAATCCCATTCAATCTTTCATCATTCTCACAGAGGGATTCAAAAAGTTTGTGCTGAAGAGGAGAAAAAGGAGGAGAAAAAGGAAGAGGAGGAGGAGGAGGAGGAGAAAAAGGAGGAGGAGGAGGAGGAGGAGGAGGAGGAGCAGCGAGACCATCGGCCGTCGGCTACAGTCGTTCCAGGGAAATTCATTTCGCTTCCAAATGGATGAAAGGGTAAAATGAGGAGCGGTCTTTAGAAACGGAGCCCTGTGAGGAGCCACGGGCGCAAACACACACACACACGTATATACACACACACGTATATACACACACACACATACACGTATATACACACACACACACCCACCTTGCATTGTAGCCAGAGGATTGCTGCCAATCAGAGCCTGGTTCATCCCTGTGCTTACTCCCATCATTGTGTTCCTGGAGTGTGATGGATGTAACACACACACACACACACACACACCACATTAAAAAAAAACCAGTGTGTGAAAACGACTGTTACAAACTTTTTTTTGTGTTGAGTTTTATAAAGTTTTATATTGTGTTTTTATTTATCATGAAATAAAAAAAAAAAATTAAAAAAGGAAGTTGCCGGGGGGGTAAAGTTTTATTTTGTGTTTTTATTTATCATGAAATAAAAAAAAAAATTAAAAAAGGAAGTTGCCGGGGGTGACCACTAGGGGCTGCTCACGTTAAGGTATGTATATAATCTGAGTGAATTCAGGTCAACAAACTCACCCAGCGTTGAGGCCGTGGCTGCCGAGGCTGGCAGGGGTGGGGCTGGCTGTGCTGTGAGGGGGCGTGGTCACAGACGAGGAGGAGGAGCCAACTGCAGCAGAGCTGATGGGGGTCATGGGGCAGGACGCAGAGGGTGACAAGCTGGCAGCTAAAAAAAAAAAAAACACACAAAATCAGAATCAGGAAAGAGACAAAAAATGGATTTGAATAACTGGAACTGGAGTCCAGTCCAGTCCAGTCCAGTCCAGTCCAGTCCAGTCCAGTTTCCAGTCCAGTCTAGTCCAGTCCAGTCTAGTCCAGTCCACGCCAGTCTAGTCCAGTCCAGTCCAGTCCAGTTTCCAGTCCAGTCCAGTCCAGTCCA
>NC_024324.1:1394595-1398397 GCF_000523025.1 Cynoglossus semilaevis
CCAGTCCAGTTCCCAGTCCAGTCTAGTCCAGTCCAGTCCAGTCCAGTCCAGTCCAGTCCAGTCCAGTCCAGTCTAGTCCAGTCCAGTTTCCAGTCCAGTCCAGTCCAGTTTCCAGTCCTCGTCTCACTCTGATGGACTGGGTTAGACCCAATCTATTCAGGAAGTCCAAGTAGGTCAAACTGGGCTTTGAACCCGTGACCTTCTTGCTGAGAGAAACCCACTCACACACACGGCCCCTGTGCCTCCGTCTGACTCCCCAGGAGTGAGAGGAGTTTGGAGAAGCGTTAGCCTCGGCTCAGTGGGTTTGTTAGCGGTCAGGTCACCGGTCACCGAGGTGAACCCTGTTGGACCTGGAGCTGCGGTCTATAAATCATCAGGACCAATCAGGGCTCACGCAGGTAAACAACTGGAGATGGAGCACAGCTTCCTCCTCCACCTCCTCCTCCTCCTCCTCCTCGTCATCATCGTTGTTGTTGTTTCCATTTCACTCCGAACTCGGCCGGACATCAGTTTTGGTCAGAGCCGCGGTGAAGCAGAAGAAAAGGAACGCCGGGGCTGAAATATCAACTTCCTCCTAAATAATGTCAGCCGTGGGTTTAATCTCCCACCGCCAGCGACCTTTGACCCCGGGACCCGCTCCCTGCTTCAATAATTCATCCACACAGACACAGACGGTGGTCAGTGCTCACCTGTTGTGCTGAGGCTGGTGGTGACCTGGGACAGAGCCTGGCTGGAGATCTGCAGGAGGAGCAGGAGGAGGAGCAGGAGGATCAGGAGGAGGAGCAGGAGGAGCAGGAGGAGGAGCAGGACGAGCAGGAGGAGCAGGAGGAGCAGGAGGAGGAGCAGGAGGATCAGGAGGAGGAGCAGGAGGAGCAGGAGGAGGAGCAGGACGAGCAGGAGGAGCAGGAGGAGCAGGAGGAGGAGTTAGGAGGAACCACCACAGGATAAAGACAAAAAAAAAAAACATGTTGTAAATGTTCCACCCTACCATGTGGGGGCTGTAGCAGGGGGCTTTGTGCGTGACCACGGGTGAAGTCTGGCTGGGCAGGGGGGGGGTGGTGCTGCTGGACGGGTTGATGCGTTTCTCCTTCTGCCGGCGGTTGCAGAACCAAACGCGGATCACCTCCTTCTCCATGTTGAGCTGCTCCGCCATCAGGAGGATCTCCTCAGAGGTAGGCTTCTGGTTCTGGAGGAGGAGACGGAGGAGTTTAGTTTTTGACCTTTGACCTTGTGGTCAGAGAAGACGACTCTCCGCCTCGCTGCGTCTCACCGTGTGGAAGTTGCGCTCGAGAACTAGTCGCACGTTGGTCTCGATGCTGGTGCGTTTCTTCCGGCGTCGGCCCGGCAGACCCTCCAGGGCGTGCATCGGCGAGGAGATGGAGGAGGGGCTGGGCAGCATGCTGTCCACCGCCATGGTCTCTGTGGCACACACGGACCAATTAAAAACACATAAAACAAACAGGTGAGAGTGGGCGCGGTCCACGCCTCCTCCTCCTCCTCTTCCTCTCACCTGCGTCACTCAGCCACTTCTCCAGCAGGGGCTTCAGTTTGCACATGTTCTTAAAGCTGAGGTTCAGGGCCTCGAAACGGGAGATGGTCGTCTGGCTGAAGTCGTTACCGTACAGCTTCCCCATGGCAACGCCCACGTCTCCCTGATGGAAAAACACACACACAGTGTCACACTCACACACTTACACACACACACCTACACCTACCCACACACACGCGCTGCGTGTCGTACCTGCGTGAAGCCCAGTTTGATGCGTCGTTGTTTGAAGGTGCGGGCGAACTGCTCCAGCTCCTCCAGGTCACTGGGCTCCTCGCCCAGGTGACCCCCGTGACCTCCAGAGGTCAGGCCGGAGCTCAGGGAGGGCGCCATGGCACTGCCGGAGGCGGAGGTGGCGCCACCTACGGATGTCACGACGCCAACGCCGCCGCTGCTGCCGCCAGAGCCGACCAAAGATCCAGAGACTGAACCGGTGCTGCTGCCCCCCCCACCGGCCCCCACCTCACTGCTCTTCTCTCTCTGCAACAACACACACACAATAATAATAATAAAATAATAAAATAATAAATAAAAATAAAATATAAAAATAAAATAAAATAAAATAAAATAAAATAAAATAAAATAAAATAAAATAAAATAAAATAAAATATAAAATTCACGTCATCAAATCCATGTAATTAAAATTTAAATTATAAACGTACACACACCCACGTGATTTTATTTTAAATAATGAAGGAAATTGTCTAATGAACCAGGACCTTCAGAACCAGGACAAGCAGCACCTCAGCACGTCCTCTAGGGGCAGTATAGCCCCTGATGAAAACCACTACCTTTGTTTGTAGGGATGCAGTTCAAATCCAGAGACCTGGAGTCAGAGTCCCTGAACCAAACCCCTGACCTTTATCTGCTGGTTCTGCTCCAGGTCCTGATCCTTAATAGATGCCGAGGGTTCTGTCAAGAACGACCCCAGGGGTCAAATATCTGACCCCTGAACGGGAGCAGCAGCTGAAGACCTCTCGTCTCTCTTTTTTTTGTTTTTTTCTTCCCCAGTCTTAAACTCGTAGCCAACTTTAAAAAATCGACTCTCTCTCTGGACTTGTTTGAGACAGAACGTCCACGAAGACGGTTCTGTCCGTCAGTCCGACCCGGACATAGAACACCTGCAGGGGGAGCTGCTGATGTATAGAAGCTCATTAAAAATGTATGTTCTCTCTGCTGGAGTTTGAAAAGCTGCGCTGAGTGAATACATATGAGGCCATCAGCCTGGAGGACACACACACACACACACACACACACAGGTGTGTGTGTGTGTGTGTGTGGACATTATTCTAAACAGCAGCCATCGATTCACGCTTTAATATTTAACCGTGAAGCCGGGACGCAACCCCAGCAGCCGCCGGAGCCGAGGCTAATTCAGGCGTCATCATGCACGGACGGATCCTGATCAACATTCACGCCGCCTCCATGTTTATATGAACACAAAGAGAGGAAGTCTGCCTCCTGTTGGCCACCCCGTCCATCAGCGGACTAATGAAGAAATCCATGATGAGCTGCACACGAGTGAGGACGAATCTGAACATCAGGTTACCAGAGATGAAGGTGGAGGAGAGCGGCAGAGCTGCTGCATCTGAACTCATCATCCTGAGGGTGGATCAAACCCTGGTCCAGGGGGAGGAGGAGGACCTTTGCTCTTCCTTACGGCTACACAGAACAGTCTACGTCACATGACCTCACGACATCACCTTCCACAGCCTCAGTTATCGTCTCTGCTCGTCCCTAGCGTGTTAGCGGCTGGCAAACAGCTAGCATGCGCACGTGCTTTGTTAATGACGTAGCGTGTTGCGACGTGTTAGCAGCTCGTGGCATTTAAACACCAGGTTAGCACCGCGCTAGGAGAACTTGGAGCACACGGTCACAGAGGGAGGTCTCACCTGTGCTTGGAGGCCCAGGCGGGGGGGTGTGGTCAGGAGGCCACCTGGGCTTTGCTGAGGTAGCTGGATCAGATTTGATGCGGAGAGCAAAGCTGTGGAATTAAAGAAAAAAAACAGAGACAAATTTAAAAGACGTCACAGAGAGAGAGAGAGGTGTCGGCTGAACCAAAACAAAACCAAACTAAGATAAGATAAACTAAATTAAACTACACCAAACCAAACCAAACTAAACTAAACTAAACTAAACTAAACCAAACTAAACTACACCAAACTGAACTAAACTAAACTAACTCAGCTAAACTAAATTTAAATAAATCAAAACAAAACAACAAACTAAGCTAAGCGAAACTAAACTAAACTAAAC
>NC_024324.1:1399287-1400463 GCF_000523025.1 Cynoglossus semilaevis
AGCATTGTAGCGGCTGGCAAACAGCTAGCATGCGCACGTGCTTTGTTAATGACGTAGCGTGTTGCGACGTGTTAGCAGCTCGTGGCATTTAAACACCAGGTTAGCACCGCGCTAGGAGAACTTGGAGCACACGGTCACAGAGGGAGGTCTCACCTGTGCTTGGAGGCCCAGGCGGGGGGGTGTGGTCAGGAGGCCACCTGGGCTTTGCTGAGGTAGCTGGATCAGATTTGATGCGGAGAGCAAAGCTGTGGAATTAAAGAAAAAAAACAGAGACAAATTTAAAAGACGTCACAGAGAGAGAGAGAGGTGTCGGCTGAACCAAAACAAAACCAAACTAAGATAAGATAAACTAAATTAAACTACACCAAACCAAACCAAACTAAACTAAACTAAACTAAACTAAACCAAACTTAGATAAACTAAGCCAAACTAAACTAAACTAAACCAAACTAAACTACACCAAACTGAACTAAACTAAACTAACTCAGCTAAACTAAATTTAAATAAATCAAAACAAAACAACAAACTAAGCTAAGCGAAACTAAACTAAACTAAACCAAACCAAACCAAACTAAACTAAACTACACCAAACTAAACTAAGCTAAATCAAATCAAACCAAATCAAATCAAACCAAGCTAAGCTAAGCTAAGCTAAAGAAGGTTTGAGCCAGGATGCGGCCACAGGTGTGTGTGCTCCTGGTGGTGCTCACCCTGCGGCGGCTGCTGGGCCTGTGCAGACTGAGGCAGGAGGAACTGGGCCGGAGACTGAAGAGCGTGACCAGGCATCAGGACCAGCTGCTGGAGCTGCAGCAGCTGCTGGATGTCCTGCAACCACAAGAGGGCAGAAAAAACAACTATCAATTCAAATCCTGCTGCTGCCAAACTCCTTCTTTTCTCTCCTCCTCCTCCTCCTCCTCCTCCTCTTCCTCCTGTACCTGTGCCGTGAGCTGGATGGGCTGGGACAGGGTCAGCTGCGGCGGGGGCGGGGCCTGGATGGTTTGCTCCTGTTTGATTGGCTGCTGCTGATGCTGAAGCTGCTGCTGAAGCTGCGTCTGACTCTGCTGCTGCTGCTGCTGTTGCTGATGCTGCTGGTTGGCCTGTTGCTGTGCAGCAGCGCCAGCAGCCACCGCAGCCTGGGCGGCGTGTGCAGCGTTCGACTGCTGCACGGCAGCGGCC
>NC_024324.1:1400618-1401614 GCF_000523025.1 Cynoglossus semilaevis
TAGGGGTAAAAGAAGACTGGACAGATAAAAGAGACAGAAGGAACAAACTGTCTAACTTTCATCTTATATGCTTAATCAGTGGTTCTCAAACTACGGTATGTGTATCAGTTCTTGGGCTCCACCTAGTGGAATATGTTAAGAATATTTGAATTATGTGATTCGCTGAGTTGTGAGTTTAACTGGAGCCAATGTTTTTAAAAAGATACTAAAGACACACTGACAATACATGTCCATGAGAAAACAGCTAACAGCTAACAGCTAACAGCTAACAGCTAACAGCTAACAGTTAGACGAGAGCTAATTTATATGGATTTGATTTCACAGAGAAGTTAAAAAAGCAGAGGAAAAGCTAATGATGATGTGGATTATTAATTAGACATTAACACGTGGTCAGAGGTCAGAGGTCAGAGCTGGGACATTTTCTAACGATGTCATTTCCTGTGTGTGTTTCTTACTCCTGCCAGCTGACTGCCAGCCAGCATCAGCTGTGTGTGATGATGCTGGGCCGCCTGCTGCTGCTGCTGCTGCTGCTGCCGCTGCTGCTGATGGTGTGTCAGAGGAGCAGGAGGAGCAGGAGGAGCCGTGCTGTGGGTCATCTCAGAGCTCTCCTCACTTTTTAGCTGAAAAAAAAAAATAGACAGAGACAATTTTTTTTTAAAGATTTCAGCAGCGTTTGAAAAAAAAAAAAAACTCCATGGAGAAAAGTGAAGACGTGGCACTGCAGCAAACTGAGGTTGTCGGTTCAACGCTGCCTTTGTTGTCGGCTTCATTTGACCTGGTTTGTGACTTTCAGGTGTGAAATTCTTTGTTTGAACTTTTTCGATGACACCAACTGACCACAGGGGGCAGTAGTAAACACCTGCAGCGCTGGTTCTCCCTCTGGACTTTGGTTGCGGAGCAGCATCCAAACCCTGACCACGTCAGCTTGTCATCACGCTGATATCTTAAACTCCCACTCAGAACTGATCCTAAAGCTTTGACCTCCTGACCCCCGGT
>NC_024324.1:1401630-1402293 GCF_000523025.1 Cynoglossus semilaevis
TCACGTCTGTCACTCACTGTCACCGCCGTTCTCTTCTTCCTGTCTCTTCTCTGAGGCTCGGGCCTTACCTGTCTGACCTTTGACCCTGCAGCTATAAACCACGCAGCACGTGCACGGAGTCAGACCGTAGTGCACGTACACACACACACACACACATATATATATGAAACACTCATTTACAACATGGAAACAACGATCAATGATGGAAACAGTCTGAGAAAATTATTATATTTAATAATTATACATAAAATATATTTATAAACACACACACACACACACACACACACACACTGACCTTGCTGCCGGTGGACGTCGGGGACAGAGTAAAGGGGCTGGTTTTCATCGACTGAACCTGTGGAAGAATAAATGAATAAAAATAAGAAGTTCAAATAAATTAAAATGTGACATAGATATTAAAAAAAAATTAAAAATAAAGAGAAAAGATCACATGACTGGACTAAATTCAAGCACCTTCAAGGTCATTGCTAAAAGTTTTTCCAGGCTCTCGCAGCAAGTCTTTTTTTAAGCACAAAAAAAAAAAAAAAAAATAAAAAAACAAAACAAACAAAAAAAAAAAGACCTCGTCCTTCAGCAGCAACCTGATCAGGACAAATATGAAGACGCTCCTCTGTCTTCTGTCTCCGACAGGGGGACAAAGGAGGC
>NC_024324.1:1402333-1405747 GCF_000523025.1 Cynoglossus semilaevis
TCAGTTCCATTGTTTCATTTACTAAATTTTTTTAAATCAAATTATTTCCATAATTTCACTTCATGAGTCAAGTTGAAAAAAATATATAAATATATTAAATTAAAAATTAAATTAAAATGATTAAAAGTCAAAGATGTCATAAAACCAACCTGGTCGTCAGGGCTGTTTCTGTCTGAGTCTGAAACACAAGACAAACTGGGTCACACTCTGTGTGTGTGTGTGTGTGTGTGTGTTTCATCTGGAATTCCTGACATGATAATGTCAGATTTTAATCTGAGAAACATTAATTTATGATTTTCAAGAAAACACTGATAACATAAATGGACACCGTGTGTGTGTTTCCACGTGTGTGTGTGTCCACGTGTGTGTGTGTCCACGTGTGTGTGTGTGCATATCTCATAATTGCACAGCTGATAATGTCACACACACTATATGATAAAATCAGACGCTGTTTATTTTTAAGCTTCTTTCAAAGATAATTCAACATTAGTAAACTCCACTGACGTAGCTGTGTGTGTGTGTGTCACCGTGTGTGTGTGTGTGTGGTACCTGAACTGTCTCCAGTATAATCAGCCCCAGGCTTCTCCTCCTCTGCAGCTTTGGACATCCTGATATCTGCAGAAAAAAAAACACAAACACAGAGATACACATTAGAGAGTGGGTCAGAAACACACACACACACACACACACACACACAGACGCGGGTTTAAACAGGACTAATTGTGTGTGTGTGTGTGTCGCCTGGAGACAAAGTTGTTTTGGCCCGACTTTTACAAACACTGACAGAACTTTGAGAACTAAAGTGATGACTCGGTGCTGTGGACTGTGTCCTGGTGTAAAGGTCGTGACCCCTGGAGGCTGCAGCTTTAATCCAGCCTCACAGTCACTCCCACACGTTCCTGTTTGCATGGACTTCTGGGATTGAAGGTGCAATTACAGCAGGAAGAAGGACTGCAAAAGGAAGTGCTTAGCTGAGCAGCAGACATTAGTCAGCAGCAGCAGCAGCAGCAGCAGCAGCAGCAGCAGCAGCAGCAGCAGAGCTACTACAGATGCTGTTATTGAAATAAAATATTCACTAAAAATAAAAATGTTTTCCACAGTCAACAACCAATGAAATGTGTCTGACACAGAAAGAAAAATAACTTTTAATATTTTTTAACACATGAATTTACTGTGTTTTTTTCTTCTTCTAATTTTAATTTATTTTATTTTATTTTATAATACTGTACTCATGTCCAGTTTAATTTCTTGTGTAAAAGCAGCCGGCAGTAAAGATCAAATCAGATTCAGATTAATACAACTACACAGTAAAACTCGGTCTAAATGAGAACAAATATTAAAATAAAAGCGGTGGAAAATATCAGGTTTAATTTAAGAAAAATGAGAATCTTTAAATGTTCATAAAAATAAAATAAAAGTGTGAAAAAGGACTAAAGAGAGTGTGAAAGTGTCATCGGTTTCTTTGAGATCGTCATCCTGCAGTTGCATATTGTCACCAGATGATGGCAGCAACGACCCAAAATATCCCGATCTACAGCGGCCGCGGAGTCATCGCGCTCGCTTAGCTGTTCGATTTTAATAAATCACGGCGATGGAAAATAGTTTTGTAAAGAAACGGAATAAATGATTATTGACAACCGAAAATATATCGAATAAAAAAATTAAATATACTTCAAATAATATAAATGCCTTCATCCGGGTTTGTTGTTCTTAAGCCTTACAGTAAAGACGTCATCATCAGTTAATCATTGATTAGCTTAACTACATGCTACATTAGCAGCCGCAGCTAAAATAACATTTGTAAAAAACAAAATAAACACAGAAATAAAATCCACGGAAACCACAAACATATTATATAATATTTACAGTAGTTTTCATAACAATAAGACACAACGATATAAATATGTTTCATTATTTTTCTATAACATCGTTAGTATTTCCGGTTTATTAACGGTTGACGGTTTCCTTTTGTAACAAACATTATCGGTAAATTAAAATGGTAGAAATGAAAAATAAATACGACTTAAACTAATCCAGTTAATGTCTGTATATTTAAACACATTTTTTTTTTAAAAAATCACCTTCATGTAATAATTTTAGTTTAAATGTCAGTTTTTTCATATTCTATAAATTCTACATTTTAATGTTATATTTTTTAGACGGTGGCTGCAGGTGTGTCGTGTTCCCAAATTTAAGAAATGTACAGAAACAAAACAAAACACAAAAAATCCAAAATATTTTAAATAAAGATAAAAAATGTGAAGATACTGAAGAAACAGAAAACAAACCTGAAAACCAGGAGGACGAGGTTCAAAAAGATCAACAACAACAACAACCACAGGGTAGAAACAGGACGGAGGGGCTTCTGTCTGGGGCAGTTGTTTCAGGGTTTAATTTGAATTATTTTATTTACTGATGTTATTTTATTGTGTTTTAATTTTAATGTTATTTGTTAAAACCGTAGTCGTTTAAATCAGCGGTCACATGACCGACGGTGTCGCTGCCGGAAAAAATAAAATAAAATAAATACAGGAAAAAAAAATTAATAAGAAATATAGTTTCAAATAATGAAATATATCAGTAAATATATGAGATATTACCAGGTTAAAAAACCATGTCGTCACATGACATCTGGACTGGTTTTCATCTTTTTTTTTTTAATGCCACACACACACACACACACACACACACACACACACACACATATCTAACTCCACCTGCCCCATAAAACCATTTCATCAGCCCCTCCCCTCTGGAAAAAAACCTCCACATTTCTCCCTCAACTGCCCCGAACCCCTCTGGCCATGGGCCCTCTTAGCCCCCTCCCCCCATCACACACACACACACACACACACACACACACACACAAACCCCACCTTCTCCTCTCCTGCATCAACAAATCAAACGCACCAAATGTCACAAACGTCCAGAGAACGGTGTGCGTCCCTCGGATTGAATCACATCTTTGATTCTCACCTGGTTTTCACACACACACACACACACGTCCAGTTTTTCCCGTTTATTTTTAACCTCTCTCTCTCTCTCTCTCCCTCTCTCTCTCTGGGGCGTCTCTCGCCCGGTGACACTGACCACCGCCGTCCTGTCCTGACTCACTCTTCTGCCCTGAGGGGACGAGACGGGGGAGGGTGACAGGGGCAGTTGGACAACAGCAGCTTGAATGTTACAGACTCTCCCCCCTCCCTCCCCCCCCCGGCTCATCCTTTAATGGACAGACACAGAGAGGACAGAGGACAGTTGGTGTGTCTGTCCTCTGGGTTGGACACGCTGGCCATTAGAAGAGAGAGAGAGGGGACGAGGGAGGGAGGGGGACAGTGGGGGGTCACAGAATGGCTGGAGGGTCCTAAACTCACCCCTACACCTCCCTCCTTTACTGCCCCCCCCCCCCCCCCCCCC
>NC_024324.1:1405855-1410253 GCF_000523025.1 Cynoglossus semilaevis
CTGTCAGGGGCCCGTGACAGACGGCGCGTGGGTTTTTATGTGTGTGTGTGTGCTGTGTGGCGTGTGGATGTCAAAGGTCAGGCACATGGTCTTCACACACACACACACACACACACACACAGTGTCTGTAAAAACAACAGTGAAGTAAAAACCAGATTTTCTTTCCCAGAAAAAGTTGATATTTTAGGAAACGGTGAAATTATGTTGGAAAATTATTATTATTGTTATTTTAAGATTTGACTTTTTATTCTATTTTTATTTCAGGTTTGTTGTGTTTCACTTTACCAGACGTTCACAACCAGAACTCACGCAGCACTGACCAGCAGGGATCGAACTGGTGACCTTCACCAGGTCAGGCACGAGCACTAACCACTCCACCACCGTGTCACACCTACAAACACCTACAGGAGGCTATCACTCCTCTGGCCACAGCGGTTAGTTTCACTGCCTTACAGCAAAAAGGTCAGTGGTTTGACGCCCGGGGTTTGAATCCGTACAAAAACCTGCAGTTTTTTTTTTCAGGTGTGAATGTGAGCGTGAACGCCGTAGCCACGCCCCCACCTGGTGACTGACGGGACTGAGTCCAGCTCCACCTGGAGAGGTTCCAGTGGCAGAACTGTTCTGTCGTCAGACATTAACGGTACCACAGGCACCGGCACCGATTTGAATTCTTATCAGTGTGAACAAAGCTGCTCCTGAGGTGGAGCGCGTGGCGATGATGATGATGATGATGGTGATGATGATGATGATGATGATGATGATGGTGTTTTAAACAATGCCATCTGACCACACAAAGTTTGGTACACACACACACACACACACACACACACAGGGCTGGCAGCATTAACACAGGCACAGACTGAATCCTAAATTATCCTGTTCAGTCAGACTGTGACACTGTCACAGGCTGCGACACACACTCGGACATCAGCAGCAGCAGCAGCAGCAGCAGCAGCAGCAGCAGCAGCAGCAGCAGCAGCAGCAGATGACTGTATATATTTGTGCGTCTGACAATCTGACAATAAATAACCCTGTTGTTCCTAATTTGGCCTCAGTCCTGCTGCCGACTTTTCCTCTCCTTCAATTAGAGCTGATCTCTGCTCCCTCAGCCTTTCACCTCCTCACAGGACAGGCACAACAAAAGATCACACACACACACACACACACACCTCCCACACACACGCGGCTTCAACAAATCCTGCAGCCCAGCAGCAGCAGCTACATCCATTCAGGCATCGCTAGCCGATCAAACCTGACTGATTCTGAGGATTCAGGGAGAAAATTGTGTTTTAATGACAGTAAAAAAAAAAAAAAAAAAAAAAAAAAGTTGTGATTAGAGCCGTGACAGCAGAGGCTAACGAGTTAGCCACAGCCGCTGGCTCCACACCCTGACGTTGACATGTGCTGCAGCCTCACCCGTCCTCCCCATTATCCTCCTCATTGTCCACACTGTCCCTCACCTCCCACCCCTCTTTGTCCTGCACTCACCGCAGCCTTGATTTATTCCCTTCCCTCCTCCATCCTCACCCCAACTTCCCTCTCTCCCTCGTCCACTCTCTCTCTCTCTCTGTCTCTTTGTCAGCTTTCATCTGCGGCGTCCCCCGTTCTTCTTCCACCTCCTCTCTACGTCCTCCCTCTGCTCCTTTCGTCTCCTCCACAGATTTATTCAAATGTTTGCTGAGGAGACGGGACTGAACCTGAACCTGAACGGTCGGAGCAGGAACTTGACCTCAGGGTTTGATCAAGAAAAAAACACGTTTGAATCAAAATAAACCTGTTTTTCACCACAGCAAATACAAACTTTTTTTTTTCATAATTAACGTCATGTTTCTACCTCGACTTTGAATTTCTAAAAAAACCAAAAAAAAACTTTTTTTAATCTCCTCCTAAACCTAAAAAGGTTGTGACCAAACTTTCATATTTTCATATAAAAATATTGATTCACTAATTCACACAGACGTCAGCTGATCCTGACCCCCCCTCACCCTCACCCTCCCTCCCTCACCCCTAAATGTAAAAATGAAGATGTCCAAGCCAGACCTGAACCACTGACGTTGCAGCTGTAAGGACACAGACACTCTCCACTGACCCACCCCGCGGCCCACTCCAGGTACGAACAAAGAGTCGACGGCGTGGGCCCAAACTACAACCGGTTCTTTGGGTTAAATATGAGTCGGGGTCTCCATCACCTCCACCTGCAGCAGCAGCAGCAACAGCAGTAACAGCAGCAGCAACAGCAGCAGCAGCAGTAACAGCAGCAGCAGCAGCAACAGCAGCAGCATCAGCAGCAGCAGTAACAGCAGCAGCAGTAACAGCAGCAGCAGCAGTAACAGCAGTAACAGCAGCAGCATCAGCATCAGCAGCAGCAGCAGCAGCATCAGCAGCAGCAGCAACAGCAGCAGCAGCAGTAACAGCAGCAGCATCAGCAGCATCAGCAGTAACAGCAGTAACAGCAGCAGCATCAGCATCAGCAGCAGCAGCAGCAGCAGCAGCAGCAGCAGTAACAGCAGCAGCAGCAGCAGCATCATCATCAGCAGCAGCAGCAGCAGCAGCATCAGCATCAGCATCAGCAGTGGTCAGTGCTCTCTGCTCATACAGGACACAGACCCGTTGCCAGGCAACAGCAGTGAAAGACTAGTGTGTGTGTGTGTGTGTGTGTGTGTGTGTGTGTACCTGTGTGAGTGTTAATCATTAAGAATAAACATGGTTGCCTCTGTCTGAGGCTCCAGTGTGCAGCATGTTAACACTGCTGGATTAAAGGCTCATTCTGACATTTTCACACCTCGGTTCTGGTCAAACCTGAACATGTGACATGTTTAAAACTGGAAAAAAAAAAAAATAATAATAATAATAAAACTACATCATGTGACCCACGCTGCTCTGGTCCATGAGGCCGTCAGGCAGACACAGCCAAAGTCTGGCCCGGGGCCCCATTTGTGTCCCTGACAGAGGTCGACCATGGTCCACTTTAAAAATGATGGAGCCATTATTGGATATATATTTATTATATATATATATATATGTTTAAAAAAAAAAATATACATATATATGCATATATAAAGGAGAGGAAGGTCAAACTATGAATCACATTTGATAAAAGTTGAAACTTTTAGCTGGACACCCCCCACTGAAACAAATTTACTGACTCCCTAAAGTAGTTGTTTAAGCTTGGCAGTACTTGGTAGTACTCACTGTGAGTAGTACTCACAGTGAGTAGTACTCACAGTGAGTAGTACTAACTGTCACAGTTACTCTGTGATGATTTCAAATGTTTCTCCAGTTTAATGAACAAACAAACGAACGTCGCTGCCTCTGAACACCTCCTCTACATGAGACTCACACACTGATTACCTGAGTCTGTGTCTGTGTCTGTGTGTGTGGGTGTGTGTGTGTGTGTGTGTGTGTGCACCAGCGCCTCCCAAATTCGTCTCTGGAGTGTTTATTATATCCCATACAGTAGCTCTTTCTCGCACCACATATTTCTGCGCCGATCGATTCCTCTGACTCCCGACAAGACAATAATCAGCGGCAGGACGCAGGGATTGAAACACAGAAATGAAGAGAGGAAATGGCCACTGTGTGTGTGAGTGTGTGTGTGTGTGTGTGTGTGTTCTTCCATTTCTTGACCAGAATCTCTAAGAAGGAAACAAACCATAAGGAAGAAAGATGGAGGAGTGGAGGGGGGGGTCAGGTGGTCTGGTGACGGAGGTTGAGAAACACGACGACAAAGGAAGAAAAAAAACACCTAAAATTAGCTTTTCTTTCCACTAGCATAGCAATGTTAGCTGTTTTTTTTGGCTAGCTTTTAGCTCATTAGTTCTGTTGATAACCTTTAGTTACCGTTCTGCTAGCATACCTGTTAGGCTAACTTTTGGGGCTAAACCTTTAAACAAAATTTTAATTTTGTTTTGCCAACTTTTATTGTTCCATCTACTCTGGGCTAACGCTACTTCACTGAAGCTAAAACGTAGCTGTTTGGTAATAATTTGTAAAAAAAAATCTAACTTTATATTTTGAATGTTTTTTTCGACCGCTGCTGATTTTATTTTTATTTCTAGAATTTATTTTTAATTTCTCGGTATTTTCTTCGACTGTGTTTTTTTGTTTCAGTCAAAGTGAAGAGAAAAATAAAATAATAATTTTCTTTTTTTTAAAGTCTTTTTTAAAGTCTAACGTCTATTTTTTCTGGACTCTTCCGCGGTCATTACTCTTCTCCCACAGAGGTCGGCGTCAGCGCTGAAACAAAGAGAAGGACATCCAGGGGGCGCTGCGTGTTTGTCTCTAACTTTTTCTCTGAGTCTCCGTGACGTGGACACAGAGGAGCAGAACGACGGAGGAAGTTTCTGGTGGCAGGATTAGAGGAGTGACAAAGATGGTTTGGACGAGGGAGGGGAGGCG
>NC_024324.1:1410786-1411510 GCF_000523025.1 Cynoglossus semilaevis
GGGTGTGAGACCTGGAGAGGGGGGGTGAGACCTGGAGAGGGGGGGTGAGACCTGGAGAGGGGGGGTGAGGACAGACAGATGACCAGACTAAATAAAATCGAGGTTCAGTGAAAGAAAACCTGTGGGTCGGGGGTCAACACTGGGTCCACTCTGGACAAGAGGTTCGACCAATCACAGCTGTCCGAGCTGGACGGTCTCAGCCAATCAGGTTAAATCGTCAGGGAAACAGACACCCGGAACTTTCCTCTGACTCTGGACTGTTTCTGGAGCTGAGGTCGAAATTAAAAAAAAAGTTTTTAAAAAGACGACACGACGCAAAAACACAACGAAAGAATTTAAGAGAAAAAAAAGTCAGAAATCAGAAAAGAAAATACTTTTACTTACGTTTTACGATATTTTTGACACACATATATATATATATTATGTAAGTATTTGTGTAAATTTTGACCAAAGTTTCTGTGAAGTTCATGATTAAAAAACAGTTTGAAGAATAAATTCAGTTCAATTTTATTTTTAGTTTACAGATATATTATATATTTATATATATATGTGTAAATATATTTATATGTATTTATATATATATTTGTTCTTCTTTTGTTCCTGGTTCTGCTGCTGAATATAGTTTTATATAGAGAATTTAGAGAATACTTTACAGCAGCAGCAGCAGCAGCAGCAGCAGCAGCAGTAAAAGCAGCAGGCGGCAGAGCCACGGCGCCAGAGCGCA
>NC_024324.1:1412377-1412990 GCF_000523025.1 Cynoglossus semilaevis
CTCACCCTCATCCCCCACCTCCTTCTTCCTCTCTGTCATCCTTTGGATGCTGCCTTCGTTTCCTGCTTCTTTCCTCCTCCAACCTTTTCTCCACATCTGATCTTTTCCTCCTCACCTCCTCACCTCCTTCTCCTCCTCACCTCCTCCTCCTCCTCACCTCCTTCTCTCTCAGTCAATCCATCAAACTCCGCTTAAATAACAACGATGAATTATTAAGTGTATTTATTCAAACTGCATTAATTATAAAACACAAGCAGACGATGATGAAGATGATGAAGAAGAAAATGATGAAGAAGAAGACGATGAAGACACTGACGAAGGCGCTGATGAAGACACTGACGAAGATGATGATGAAGAAGAAGATGATGAAGACACTGACGAAGATGATGATGAAGAAGAAGATGATGAAGAAGAAGACGATGAAGATGAAGAGGACGATGATGAAGATGAAGATGAAGGAGACCTGTTATTGGGAGGTAAAGGTTCTGAAGGTTTGGATAAAAAAGAGGCAAAAAGAAAGGGAAGGAGGTGCAAAAAAAGGAGGTGTTGGTGGTTATGAGGGGGGTGTTAGGAAATTGGTGTGGCTAGCGGAACAGCTCTCCCCCATCCTCAC
>NC_024324.1:1413087-1414503 GCF_000523025.1 Cynoglossus semilaevis
GTCGGTGGCCGCCCGCCAGCGGCGGCGGCGGCGGCGGCAGCGGCAGCAGCAGCGGCTCCTGTTCCTGTGTCTTTGGTGAAAAATCAGTGAACCCAGGGATCGGTACCAGGAAGTCAGGAAAGTGTCTTTTCACCCCAGCATTAGTACCAGGAACTGTAAGCACTGACATGAGAGGAACAAGTACCAGGAACTATTGTTTCTGCATAAAAAAAAGAGATGAACTACTGCAGGAGCCCAGGGTCAGTACCAGGAACTTTACCTGATTTATCACACTACGTACAGAGACATCAGAAACAGTACCAAGGACCAAAGACTTTAGGTTTTCCGTCACATGAATCGGTACCAGCAGCTTGAACTGAGTCGAAAATATTTAGATAATATAATAGATTTTCACTGGAGGAACTGGAAATGGTACCAGGAACTAAGTTTTTTCAGTTTCGGCCATTCCCATTCCACCAGGAACTAATAACAAACTACCAAACTAGGGTCGGTACCTGGAACTGTGCATTTTTAATTACCGGCACAAACTACGAGGAACAGTCACAAGTACTAAGAACTACGGGGTATAGTACTATTTGATCTAGTACTACAGAAACTTTTTTTTTTTTTTTTTTATGAGGAACAACGTTCCACTTCAACCACAGGGAGTGTTTTCAATAATCAGTACCAGACTGTGAAGGAACCAGGAACTGACCAATGACAGAGAGGGAGGTGAAGTACCAGGAACTCTTCACGACATCTGAACACACACTAATCCAGGAGGAGGAGGAGGAGGAGGAAGAGGAGGAGGAGGATGAAGAGGAGGAAGAAGAGGAGGAGGAGGAGGAGGAGGAGGATGAAGAGGAGGAAGAAGAGGAGGAGGAGGAGGAGGAGGAGGAGGCGGATGAAGGGGAGGAAGAAGAGGAGGAGGAGGAGGAGGAGGAGGATGAAGAGGAGGAAGAAGAGGAGGAGGAGGAGGAGGAGCAGCTCCGGGCTGATTCCAAATTTAGGGATAAACCGAGGAACGGGACGGGGGACGGGGGAGTGATCTCCCCCAGGGATGAAGTCACGCAGAGATGAGAGGGGTGAGAGGGGTGAGAGGGGGAGAGAGAGAGGTGAGACGGAAGATTTGGTTTCCCTCCACCCGTCTGGAAAACGTCCCAGAATTCCTTGGTACAGAGGGTCACGTGACCTCCCGGCCGTCGCTCTTTCCTACTTAACAAACTCCATTTACGGAGGCGTCCTGAACGAATCGTCAGGGCCGAGCGTGGAGACAGAGAGACAGAGAGACAGAGAGACGGAGGAGTGGACGGCTGAAGGAGAGAATGGGCGCTCAAGGCCACACTGCTCTGGTCCTCCCCCCTCCTCCCCCTCCTCCCCCATCAGCCCTTGGCTCCAGAGTGGCTGTTATCTGTGTATTTTTACACTACTTCCATC
>NC_024324.1:1415377-1416738 GCF_000523025.1 Cynoglossus semilaevis
CACCCCCCCCCGCAAACACACACACACGAAAACACACACTCACGGTAATTACAGATGTGGAGGTTATAAAACAAGTATGAGTGTGTCTGATTATGTTACAGTAAATATATACACACACACACACATACATCTATATATGTGTATATATTTATATATGTATGTACATATAGGTATTTATACACCTATACATCTACTGCATATATGTATATATTTATATATGCATGTACACATATAGACATGTATATTTATATATGTACATATATTTATATATGTATGTACATATATAAAGATATATATGTACATATTTAAAAAATATTTAAAGACATAACTATCATTAATTTTTTAAAAATATTTAAAGAAATAACTGTCATTAATTTTTCAGCTCAACATATATTAAATATATATTGAAGGTTATATGAGAGTATTTCAATATTATTAATATATATATATAGTATATTTATCAAATATAAACAATCTGTTTAAAAAAATATCTTTAAATATTTCAGATTGATGTATTTTGTTGCAGTGAGGACAAATGTATTCCTGTCAGATACACACATATATACATGTATATATGTGTGTGTACAGATGTATGTGTGAATATAAACAATTCACCGTTTGAACAGAAGTTTGATTTGGTTTGAATTTTTTTTAAAATACAAAGAGAAAAATCCAGAAAAAATAAATCACAGCAGTGAAGAGAAGAAAGTCTGGTTGTTACACACACACACACACACACACATCTAAACACACACACACACACACACACACACACACGAGCCAATTACAGCCTTCCAGAGCAGAGATAATTGTAACCACCATAGAGGAAACAGGTGTGTGAGTGTGTGTTTAGATGTGAGTGTGTGTTTCGATCCATAGGGGGCAGACTATATAATAACAAGCAATTTAATGGAAAAGTCTATTTCTTCATAGGAGAAATATGTGTGTGTGTTAGTGCGCGGGTGTGTGTGTGTGCGTGGGCATTTAGACAGTGACACACACACACACACACATCTAAACACACACACACACACACTCACATCTAAACACACACACACACACACACCAGCGTGGTGTCATTCCACTCCTCACTCTGGTCCTTTACTGTCCAGACTATAATCATGTCCACACACACACACACACACACGTGTGTGTACAGCTCTTTATTCACTGCAGATGAAAGGCTGCTGGTACAGACTGGACCATCACACACACACACACACACACACACACACACACACGTGCGGTGCCTGCCTCACTGACCTCCACCGCCATTTCACACTACTGACCAGTACAAATTGGATAAGGGTCCATTCTCTCTGCACCAGCACACTCTGACACACACACACACACACACACAC
>NC_024324.1:1417585-1418217 GCF_000523025.1 Cynoglossus semilaevis
AGTCCACGTTACAGCCCCGCCGCTTCATTATCGCACCGTGACCGTATTTGCTGCAACACTGAAAAGACCGAGTCACGATCGATCGGAGTTTGTAACGGTGTGAACGGAGATGGTGTTTACGTGCTGCGGAAATTAGGACGGAGTTAGGGGGGAGTTAGGGGGGAGTTAGGGGGGAGTTAGGGACACACACACACCTTTAGCTACATGTTGAAAACCCATCCATCAAATTTCTTCAGTTGTTTTCTCTAGTTTTTCCCGCCCTTTCATAGACTGGCTAACTCTAAGCTAGCTCCAGGCTAATGCTGATTTTTAGCATGTTCTCATTAGCATTTACCTGTAGTTTTAACTAACTTTTAGCTACATATTTGGGATATCTTTGGCTATAATATTTGGCTAACCTTTAGCTTCACTGTGGATCGTTTCATGTTTTTGGACTGAAAACATGACCTTTAATTAGGCTAAATTTCAGGTTAGTTGAAGCTAAACTTTTGAGTTGACGCTAAATACATTTTGTCCCGTTTCAGTGGTTACTGTCGGTCTGTGTAACTGCACAGCGCCACCACCAGATCATCCCCAGGAACTGATGAACCTTTGTGTTTGTTTGATCTAAAACCAAAATCATTTTTTCTACG
>NC_024324.1:1418469-1418877 GCF_000523025.1 Cynoglossus semilaevis
GGGGCCGGAGTGTGTTTACATCAGTCCACGTGGGGCACGCCGACCGATATCTCACGGTAATCGATGAACAAGGGAACCAAAGGGGGAGGGAGGGAGAGTAAAAAAAAAATCGGTAAGGAAAGCAGGTTATCTCTCGTCATTAATGGAGGAATTCCCAGGTGGCGGGAAGGAAGGAAGGAAGAGAGGATTGGAGGATTGGAGGGAGGAGAGAGGGTCCGGGGAAAGACCCGGACTCATTGAGAAAAAACCAGAGTGTGTTTGGCGTGAAGAGAAAGCAGACAATTATCTCTATTGATTAAAGCCAGTCAGGCAGCACTGAGAAGACAGAAAACTATGGCTGGATCAATACTGACGGGGGGGGGGGGGGGGGGGGGGGGGGGGGGGGGGAAAACACAAACAAGAGAGGGG
>NC_024324.1:1418885-1419245 GCF_000523025.1 Cynoglossus semilaevis
CAAAAAGAGAGAGGAAGTGAATAACAGTGATAACATGACGAAGGGGGCGCTACTGAGCAATGTGGACGGTAAAGAAGAAGAAGAAGAAAAATGTCTCTGTTTTATCGACTACATTTGTCTCTGTTAGCTTTGAACTTTTGTTAGCTACATTTTTAGCCTCTTCAGCTAATTTCTCCTGGTTCACTCCATAATATCGAGGCTAACGTGTTAGCGTTTGGCCCGGTCGACCCAGTCTTTTTATTTTGATCCACTTCCTGTCCATCACGTGTACTTCAGTACTTCAGTTGTACTGCAGTAACAGTAGCAGCCTGTTCTGACTCACTTCCTCCACTCGTCTCAGCCCGGTCCATATCCTCCTGA
>NC_024324.1:1419470-1422771 GCF_000523025.1 Cynoglossus semilaevis
GGAGCAGGATTGTAGGTCTGGGACAAAATGGTCCTTAAATGGCTCTCAAACTCACACCGGCTTTATTGATGCTCTGGCCCGGCGCCAGAGAGCCTCCGCTATCTGTGTGTGAGAGAGAGAGTGTGTGTGTGTGTGTGTGTGAGAGAGTCAGCACAAAGATGCTACTGATTGCTATGTTGATTATACAGAACACCACTCAGACGGTGACGGACGGACGGACGAGGTGGGGGACAGGTGCAGAGACCAGAGGAGGGGGAGTCGAACCCACGGTTTCTGGAGACGTTCGGACTTTCTACCGATTTTTTAAAAAAGTCATAAAATCCACCTCAAATGTCTGGGAAAAAAAAAACACAAAGACCAAAGACACGTCGAAGAAAAAGATCCTCTGTGTCGTCAGTTATTAGAGAATGTCGGACTGAACGTCGGACTGACTGAACGTCAGACCGACATCAGGGTCAGAATTAAAGGAAAGAATGAAGAAAATTTCAAGTCAAATATCTGAACATTCTCCACAGTACTTAGTCAAACTTAGGAGCATTTTTTTTTAAATACCTCTATAGAAATACGAGGTGAAAAACATTTATAAAAATGTTGACAAATGGACAGGAAGTCAGAAGAACAAATTCATCAAATGTCACGTTAACTCGGAATTTTTTCAACACTTTTCAATTCAACAATGAAGTGAAGGTGAAAAACGTCAGCCTTCCGTCTGTGCAGACAAAGCGACAAAGTCTCGACACTAGCGATGAATCGAATAAAAACTTGACACAAATGTGTGACAATTCGCAAGAGATGAAATAAAAAAAAAAACGAATCCTTCATCAAGGCGTAAGAAGTAGGCTGAGTTATCTAAAAAAAAAAAAAAAAATCACCGGTCATACCACGACACTACACACTCCAGTCCAGCAGGTGGCAGTATGTGTCTGAAAACGTTGGTATTAAACCCAGACGTTCAGGGGTTGGAACAGAACAGACCTGCCGTCTGTGACCGTACGTGTCGTACAGATTCACGACGCTGTCGCTGGACAGACACCGGGGTGCGTTCCATATCTGGAGTGGACGCCCTCTCTCTCTCTCTCTCTCTCTCTCTCTCTCTCTCTCTCTCTCTCTCTCTCTCTCTCATTTAAACGTGACACTCACAGACACAGAGCGAGTGTCTGTGAGCGGCCGGTGGGAGCAGCGCGGCGCTGCCACCTGGAGGCTGGGACTCTGCAAAAAATAGGACTGGAACTGACAACAGGAAGGAGGCGCCGCAGACACAAAAACACAAAAACTCTGGTGGTCATCCCTGAACGTGCACGTGCACGTGCACGCTCTCTGCTGCCTCAGTCAGTCAGATGTAGTTACAGGTTTCATCCACATTCTGCCTGAATGTCTGGCTGTTTTAGCTTTAGCTGACGTTGGCATGTTGGCGTGGACACACACACACACACACACACACACACACACACACACACTGTCTCAGCTCCCTGCCTCTCTGGAGCAAACAAAAGGCTGTGTCTATTTCCAAAAAAGATTTTTTTTACCTCCAACAGACGCTGCCGTACAGTCAGACGTCACTGAACCGTCACTCAGATCTCGGTGATCGACTCGTGTGGCCTTCACACAGACGGACATATATGGACATATATGGACATATATGGACATATATTCACATATATGGACATATATTCACATATATGGACATATCTTCACACATATTCACGTATATTCACGTATGTGTGAAGTTGATACGATGTTTTCCTCCTAACGACGTAGATCAGACACACACAGCGGTGTTTTGTATCTTATGTTGCGCTGCACTTGCATTGATATGTTGAGCATTTTCAAAGTTTTAAAGTTGTTTATCCATCAGGATAATTCTCACAAAAATAAAACATATATTTAAAATATATATATAAATATTTAGAGTATAAAGAAAGTACGACGTCACCGTTTATAGTACAGTACTGAGGTAGTACTGAGGTAGTACTGAGGTAGTACTTGTTTACAGGTTGTCTTCTGGTTTTCTAGAAACCTCTCTTATAGATCAAATAAGTAAAAAAAAAAGAAAGAAAATTCCAGAAACCCGGAGAAATGTCCGATTTTCTGCTGCATTTGTTTCAACAACAGCCACAAAAAGGCAGAAAAAGAAGAAGAAGAAGAAGAAGAAGAAGAAGAAGAAGAAGAAGAAGAAGAAGAAGAAGAAGAAGAAGAAGAAGAAGAAGAAGAAGAAGATTTTTTCCCTCATTATAGTAAAGCTGCTCCATACAGTATACTGTAGAGATATATATATAAATATAAATATAAATATATGTGTGTGTGTTTGTGCAGGTCGGGGAGATGGGGGTCCACACTTATGAAAAATAAATTTCAAAAAGACAGCATTACCCCTGCTCAGGCCCGAGCGCTAGCCTTTGCATTTCAATGTGAGGAGCAGCCTCCATTATTTATGATGCTTTACACCTCAAAACCACAGGCCTGCCTCTCTCTACCACTCTCTCTCTCCACAGATCCCCATAGTAACCACCGGCCCCGGGTCTCCAGAAACACCGACTGACTGTGGAGGAGGAGGAGGAGGAGGAGGAGGAGGAGGCGGCAGGTAGACGTGGGTTGGTTTGACAGGTGACAACGTACAGGAAGTTCAAAACCCTCCTGACGTTAAACGTCGTCCCGTCAGGACGTGACGCCTCCGTTTCCGGACGCAGATTTAACAGATTACTACGACTGCTCCTCATTTCAACAACTTTTTTTTCCTTTTTCTTTTTTAGCCGTTGTCACGCCGGCTCCTTCACTCCACGTCAAACGTGCGTGGCGTTCGTGGCGTTCGCGGCTCCGTCTCCTCACTCTCACTCAGAGTTTTTTAATCTCTGACGTGCGAGGACGCGTCGCTGACAGGAAGTGTGGGCAGCGTTTCCACGCCGCGGTCGACGCTTCGTCTGCTTGAAATAGACTCTAATGGTTTTATCAGAAAAAAAAAAGGTCCTGTCAGGAACACGTGACCGCGGGGACGACGTCTGACGGACGGAACTTTGACAGAGTTTAGTCGACTCTGCAGCAGGTCCAGGAAGTCCTGATCCTGGAGCAGCGCCTGGAACTGTTCATGAAGGAACAGGTCTAGGACCAGAGGTGCTCCAGGACCAGGACCAGGACCAGGACCAGGTCCAGGTCCAGGTCCAGGACCAGGACCAGGTCCAGGACTGTGACCCTGGTCCTGGTCCTGTTGTCCTCCTGCAGCGTAACAACATCTGCCAGACATTAGTCAAACACACGCCACCGGCAAAATGACAGAGACGGGGGGGGGGGGGGAATTACAATAGGG
>NC_024324.1:1423351-1426280 GCF_000523025.1 Cynoglossus semilaevis
TCTGTCTGTCTGTCTGTCTGTCCCTCTGTCTGTCTGTCTGTCTGTCTGTCCCTCTCTCTGTCCCTCTCTCTGTCCCTCCGTCTGTCCCTCCGTCCCACTCCTCCTCTTCACCTCCTTCTTTTCTCCTCTGACCACTTCTCTGTCCTTTCAAAAAAAAAAACTACCTTTTTCTCTGTGTCCATTTTTTTTTCCTGTTACTCATTTTCTTTTCCTCAGGAAAGAATGGGGGAGTGAGGGAGAGGAGAGGGGGAGGAGGGGGAGGAGAAAAAAGAATCAGGAAGCAGGTGTGGAAGATACAGTGATGTGTGTAAGTGTGTGTGTCTCTGGGTCAACTGCCATTTCCAGGCTTATACAGGAGCCAGCTTGTTAACTAATCCATGTCTCTGTGTGTGTGTCTGTGTGTGTGTGTGAGTGTGTGTGGAGACAGTAACAATACACACAAAAATCGGGTGTCCAGCCCCAAAAAAAAAAAAAAAAAATTGCAGCAAGAAAAATTTTTTTTTTTTTCAAAATATTAGATTCTGATTTTCAACTCCATAATATTCTATTATATTTCATCCAAACAGAACAACGTTAACGTTAACATCAAGTTAGCATTGAAGCTAACAAGGTTGAAATTAGCTTAAATGCAGCGGAGGGAGCTAAATGTTAGCAAAACATTAATAGTTTTAGTTAAAATTATTAATAAAACGCCAGAAAGTAGATAAACCAAACAGCTAAGTAGCAAACGTAGCTCGTCATTAGCATTAGCATTAGCATTAGTATGTGGCAAAAATATATTTAAAAAAAATTGTAAGTAAAACTTAGCAATTTAAAAACAATTAGCAAAAATATTTTAATCCACCTAAAAGTAGCTAAGAGTTAGCCACAAACCATAGGGTTAGGTAGATAAAGAAAAACAAAACCCACAGAACCAGAACCAGAACCAGAACCAGGACCAGAACCAGGACCTCAGAGAACACAGCGTCGTATTTACCTACAGTAACTGACCTACAATCACAGGGTCGTGTTCCACAAACTGCTGTGTTTTGATTCCATTTTACATGTGTGTGATTTCCATCAGTGTGAGGAGAGGAAGGCGCGGCGCTCCGCGGCGCCACACGGTGGTTTCAGCTCTCAGGGATGGAAGAGCAGAAATTGCCGTCAATGACAGGTTACATGCTTGTGTCAGCGCATATCACCGTAGCTGAGGAGAGGGAGCGGGAAAAATGTTCTGGGATAAAAAAAAAGAAAATCACAATTTTCCAGAAGGTTCTCGTCCGTCAGACGTTAGCGTCGACGGCTGATCCTCACTTACTACATAAACAACAAAGTTTCATTTCCACCGTGTCACAGAGAGGGAGGGTGAGGGTGAGGGTGAGGGTGAGGGAGGGTGAGGGAGGAAATGATAAAATTATCAGTTAGACAGATTTCCCAGGACAGACGTGCAATTTTTCCAAACACACAAACGGAATCCTCTGAGCTTTTCCACCGTTACAACTGGCTTAGAACCAGCAGCTGCACGTGTGTGTGTGTGACATGTTCAGAACACACACACACACACACACACTTCTAAGTGGATTTCAATAATCCAACTATTGACCTGTTGAGTCCGAAGACGATTTTGTTTTTCAGCATTTTTTTTCCTATTTTTTTTTTTCTTGTTAGCGTAGCATCTGACACAGGTTGACGTCACAGTCGGACCGACTGTAAGAACAAACACTGATCCAGGTGACAGATTCGTGTCAGTCCACACTGTCCACGTACAGACACGTACCGACACCTAAACTGTGATTTCCTGTGGAGCCACAGTTTGATCAACATCCCACAGTTGGCCGAGGAGGGATTCAAACCTGCGACCTTCCCATTGGTTCTGAATTTCAGTATCACAATATACCGCATCGACACGCACTCCTATATAAAATATGATGATGTTATCTGCCCCCGCGCCTCTGCTTTGACACCACTGTATCACAGTGAGAATGGACCCTGGTTCAACTGGGGTCACCAACCAGTTCAAGAGGTCAAGGCCCAAAGTCACACGGCAGGACAGAAACAGTTCCAGAACAGAACCAGCGTCGTCGCGTCACGTGCACCCTGGTGGTCGGCGCCTGTTCCTACACCTCCCCCCCCTCTGAGCAGCACCATCACCAGCCTCAGAAGTCAAGTCCTTCTCCATTTGCTGCATAACCTTCAGGCCCGGCGTCAACGCCGCCGCCGCCACCACCACCACCACCACCACCGCCGCTTTCACAACAAACTCCGGGCCATTATCAGGAGAAATGCCACAAACACAGGCAGCGGGTTAAATGTCAGACGCCCGGAAAAAAAAAAAAGAAAAAAAAGAAAAACCGTCTTCCCACTTAATGTATCCTTGAGCTGCATCAGCGACGGACGCCGCTCCGCCGTCAGGAGAGAAAAATAACTACCACGGTGGAATAGGTGGAGGAGCAGATGGAGCAGTTGTATGTGTCGGGGGGGGGGGTGGGGGGGTGAGGAATGACGGTTCCTCCTGAGTGGCTGTTTGTTCACTCTGTGAATTCTCTGCATCTAAACCGAGACGCCGCGGCAACAACGAGCAGCTCCTCCGCTCTTTAGCCCATTGTTAGTGGTCCTTTCAGCCCATCAGCGCCAACTGAAGGTCATCCAGTGTCTGTGCGCGCGCGTGTGTGTGTGTGTGTTTACACACAGGTGAGAAGTTAAAGAAGAAAACAAGCAGAGAAGAAGAAGAAGAAAAAAACCAGATTCTGATTCAGACAAACATGATGGACGTACAAGAGCGGGTCAGAAAGTTTTAAGACAAATAAGAAATAAAACAAAAATCCAAATGAAAATAAGATCTAAAGGTGTCAACAGAACAAACTGAGACTCTTATTGTGAAAAGTCATTTCACTGCTGCTCTGTTCTAATGAATTGATCTTCACTGATCACTGACCCCGTTCACAGGAAG
>NC_024324.1:1427168-1428703 GCF_000523025.1 Cynoglossus semilaevis
GGGAGTGAGGGGGGGTGAGTCTGGATGATGCCCAGTTTCTCCTGCTGTGATTCTTCATTAACTCAGACTCAGATTATCCTGAGATTAGAGCTGAGCCGGACGGAGAACTTCCTGCTCTGGAGTCTTCACAGAAACTCATTTGAATTTTTATAATAAAATAAAATAAATAAATGAATAAAATAAATAAATACCCCCCCCCACCCAGATTAACATCAGAGTTTTGTCCCTATTGTTGAAATCACTTCCTGTAGTTTCTAAAGGTATAAAAACTATAAATCGTACATCTAAATATTTATGTTTGTAATTTAAGTTTGATTTTTTATTTTCACGTCCACTTCACAAAATAAAACAAAACTGAAATTGAAGTCGTTCAGTTTCTGCTGTCGGACCTTTTTTTTTTTTTTTTTAAATGCTAATACACTTAAAACACACACACACACACACACACACACGTCCAATACCGTTAATCCACTCATCCACTCAATGTCAAGTCCACCGTCTGTGCATCCGTCTGCCTGCGTGACCCCACTGGCCCCGCCCACCTTGACCCTGACCCTGGGACCACAGCACCCTGCCCCCCCCCCCCCCCCCACCCCCCCCCACCCCCCCCCGCCCCCCCACATAGAACCATATGACACAAAAACACCAGAGGTTTTTAGAGGTGACCGACCAATCAGAGTTAGAGCTGGGACAGAGGAGCCAATCAGAGACTCAGCTGATTATTATTCATTATTATTTTGGACAAATGTTTATCTGTTTTTAGTATTTTTTTTTTTTGTGAATCCTTAAAAAGATTTTTTGATTTTTTTTTTAAGTATTTTTTTTCCAGGATTCTTAATCAAACTAAATCTTCCAGCTATTTTCAAACCTCCTGTATTCGTTGTAACTCTTTTGGTCTTTTGTCATATTAGATTTTGAAGGTATTTAAATTATTTTTAGTCTTTTTATCTTGACGTCTGACTTCATTATTCTCAGGTTTTTGATTTACTCGGTTTTAGTCTTTTCTGTACGAATCTTCTTCTTCACCTAATTCTTCTTCTTCTTTTTTTTTCTCACCTTGAGCTTCTGACAAACACTGAATCTAATTTCTTATAAACTCTTTGAGTCCGTCAGTTAAAGGGAGACATTTTCTAACAGCGGTGATTTTTAAAGATCGTTTCAAATATTTCAAGGACTTTTTTTTTTAACCAAATTATCTACAAATTTCATCACGTTAAATAGAAGGTTCCTTTAAAACGTGTCAAATCTAAACTGAACCCTTAATGAATCTGAAATATTTATATTGAAGTCAAACCTGGTTTTTTGTTGAAACCAAATCCCTGTAGAAAAGTCAAACCCTTGAATCGGTCCTGGAGCTCATAACATTTCCAGGGTTAATAAGGTGATTAAACCTGCGGCGCCGACAGACACGTTTGCCAGAGTGAAGCTGACCTTGGAGTGTGACCCCGGCCCATCCCCGAAACCTCAGCCCGCCATCCCTGACTGACCCCTGATAAAAAATGAGCATCCAAACACTGCCCCCCCCCGGACCCCCC
>NC_024324.1:1428963-1429486 GCF_000523025.1 Cynoglossus semilaevis
AAGGGGGGGGCGTGGCGGGGGTACAGGGGTGAAGGTTGAAGGTCGCCACCCCCTCCAGGTTCCCCGGGTCGGGAACACAGCGCGCTCCCTAACTGACGAGCAAACAAAAGATGTGAGGAGTCGGGGGCCGCGGGATGACACGGGGCGCGGGGGCGCCCGGCCCCCTGCTGCCTGCCCCCCCCCCCATCCAATAAACATGACATGGGGGGCTGGGGTACGATCACTCGTAAACACACACACACGGGCAGATGCACTATGCAAACACGCTCAGGTCACATGATCCACAGCTGAAGGACAAAAGACGGCGGACGCGTTAGGACAGAAAAAAAACACGTCGTCAACCTTTAACTCAACAAACTTCACTACAAACTCACAAACAAAGTTGTTTTTCTTCTGGAGATATTTTCCAAAATTTTTCTGCTTTGTTGTTATGCAGATGACACTGTCGTTTATCGATCTGAACGAATCCCCGGTCAGACTGACATTTTTATATTCTCGACTTCAGCTCATGACTCAGTTAGTT
>NC_024324.1:1429634-1432297 GCF_000523025.1 Cynoglossus semilaevis
CAACGCTCCTACCTAAGGAGAATATTTACATGGAGACCTGGGTCATCTTCACCTCACTGTGGACCTCTGCTGGTCGAGGCGTGGAGTCAAACTCTTTCCTCTAATCTGGTTCTTAAATCCTTGACTCTAATCTCGTTGAGACCGACTGAATCCCGGGTTAAAACGTAGACTACGGGATTAGGAACGACCTGGCTCCAAACATCTCACAAGTTCAGCTCAAAATAAAAGCACCGCGGCGTCTGACGGCCGCCATGACAGTTAGTCACCGTGTGGCCGGTCGTTCCACGACGACGTCTTCATTAAACTGATAGATTTCCCTCCTCCTACTCAGCAGGTAATTACATTTTGCCACCACACGGCCTGCTGTGTTCATCGTTATAATCATGGCTCATAAAACCCAGCGTTTATTGGGGTCAGGCTGCGGAGTGATGGAGGTTCGGTGCCTCGCCCGGGAACATGTGACGCAGGAAAATTGACTCGTTTTCTCCCTCAGCTGTTCCAGGCTGGACAGACAGGGGGCGATGTTTTTTTTTATGTGGGGGGCCTGAGGGGGGGTTGATCAAATGAATCTGATCAGGAGTTGAAATGACACTGAAGTGATAACTGCTGTGTCGACAGAAACGTCCCGTGGCCTGTTAACGACGACGGGTCGTGTCGTTATTGATCGCTCCGAGGATTACGCCCAGGATCAATTGATTAGGTTTTAGCCGGATTATTGACCCTGACGGAGAATTCAACCGCAGACAGACGCACGGTTCCAGAGAAAGTACCAGAAACCTTCCAACGACAGAGACGAGGGACGGGGAAATAAAAGTAGCAGAACTGTGTAATGTTCCTTGAATTAACCCTGCTGTTGGACAAGAGGAACTGCACCCGAGCTAAGGTAGTATTTTAACAGACATTTTCTACTGACCAAAGAATGACAGACCTGTGGGTCCATGGGGGGGGAGAGGGGGGGACGCCTCAGTCTGGGGGCTGCAGTATATAATGAATACCAAGAAAGTACAAAGAAAAAAATACTTGTCTGTACTTTGAAGAAAAAAAAAATCCTGCTTTTGAAAAAAATAAATCTCATCTGAAAAATCCACCAACACTTTCACAAAGAAGACATTTTTGTAATTCTCTGATGATGAGGCGGAAATCACGACAACCTTGACTGTGGCATCCCTGCTGGTGTGTTGGGAGTACTGCTCATACTTCAACAACAATCACACAGTGGTGGTACGATACGTATCGCGATACAGGGGCAACAATACGATATATATTGTGATATTCTGCGATACTACAGGGATGACGATATATTGAGTTTTTTTATTTTTTTTAGGGATGTCCGATAATATCGGCCGACTGATATCATCGGCCCGATATTAGGCTAATTATGTAATATCTGTAAGAATCGTTATCAGTTTTTCTTCCGATAATAAAAACCTGATAACGCAACGTCTGTGTTTCACCAAATGATGCGTGCCTTAAAAATAGTTTTGGGGGAAAAACGGCCGTATATGAAAGTGAAAGTCACTAGAGGGCAGCGTTGCAGACCATTATATGAATCTATTGTAATAATCAGGGGAATTGTATGAAGAATAAATAAATATGACTAAACCTTTATGGACATTGGTCGATATCAGAATCAGAAATTCAGTGTTTGGTCAATATCGGAGAAAAATTAATATCGGATACATTTGAAATCACTAGCATACGAAGTACTGTAGAATATTGCGATATCTCTGTCTGTGTTTTTCAGTGACCACTGAGGCCGAGAGCAGAAGAAGACTGAACCGGACGGCTTTGTCTCCTCCAGACGGAGGCGCCGTTCGACCCTGATGTGGAGAATCTGCCGCTGCAGAACTGCTTAAAGCACGAAAACAACCAGCCCGCGTGTGTGTGTGTGTGTGTGTGTACACGACGACGGTCATCGTGATCCTTCACCGCCTCGGGCCAACAGCGTCTAAATGTGGCTCACTCAGTCATCCAGACAGCGGCAGTAACACAGCCTCACCACCGGTTGTGTGAGTGTGTGTGTAAAAATACGAAAAAAAAAAACAAAAAAAAAAAAAGCCCGACTTCCTGATAGCGATAGCCGCGTAACCAGCGCTCACACGCCGTGATGCTGTGTTTGGTAGATAGACGTGAGGATTGGGCCGCGCAGTCACTGGGGCCCATCCAAACCCCCAGAGGGGGAGAGAGCGAGAGAAAGAGAGAGAGAGCCGGGCCCTAAATGCAGAATCTCCTTACCTTCCCTCCCCCCCGAGGGACACAATCGCAGGGCCGTTTTCTGGGAGAGAATCATGCCGCCAAGCGGACAGCGGATTTACCATATTCATACCACTCTTTAGAGGAAGAGGAGGAGGAGGAGGGGGAAGGAGGGGGGAGGATCTTCACCTGTCCCGTTTCACCACTAACACCGTACGTGGCTGCACCAGCTCGCTCGGCCGCTAAAACCCCTGGGGGAAACCATTAAGGAGCAGCTCGCTCATTTCTGCCTCCCTCTCACTGCCTTGCCTTTTTTTTTTTTTTTTTAATATGAGGTACGAAGCCCCTCTCTCTCTCTCTCTCTCTCTCCCTCTCCCTCTCTCTCTCTCGTTCATTCCACATCCTCACTAATAAGGCAGCGTGGTTCAGCCAAGGCCAGCGCTAAAATCCAGCAATATCACTCGTCTTAC
>NC_024324.1:1432416-1433145 GCF_000523025.1 Cynoglossus semilaevis
TTTACAGGAACAGGCTGTGATGAAAGATGTTGCTGCTGCTAAAAAAGTACAGCTGCAATAATATTACTGATGCTAACACTGTTACTGTTACTGTTACTGCTGCTGTTACTGTTACTGCTGCTGTTACTGCTGCTGTTACTGTTACTGCTGTTACTGTTACTGCTGCTGTTACTGCTGCTGTTACTGTTACTGCTGCTGTTACTGCTGCTGTTACTGTTACTGCTGTTACTGTTACTGCTGCTGTTACTGTTACTGCTGCTGCTGCTGTTACTGCTGTTACTGTTACTGCTGCTGTTACTGTTACTGCTGCTGCTGTTACTGCTGTTACTGTTACTGTTGCTGTTACTGCTGCTGCTGCTGCTGTTACTGCTGTTACTGATGTTACTGTTACTGCTGCTGTTACTGTTACTGCTGTTACTGCTGTTACTGTTGCTGCTGCTGTTACTGCTGTTACTGCTGCTGCTGTTACTGTTACTGCTGTTACTGCTGCTGTTACTGCTGCTGCTACTGTTACTGTTGCTGCTGCTGTTACTGCTGCTGCTGTTACTGCTGCTGCTGTTACTGCTGCTCCAGATTCATATCAATGTCTGTGACTGAGGTGTAAAGGACGTTGTGTCAAAGACATCAACGTGAAAGTGGGCGTGTCTTCTGCTGTGTGTGTGTGTGTGTGTGTGTGTGTGTGGATTTGTCAATGCTCTGTTTAAACCCTCAGCATGCAAGAGGGAGACC
>NC_024324.1:1434016-1435089 GCF_000523025.1 Cynoglossus semilaevis
TCACAAGACCAGGTGGTAAATTAGGCTGGGTTTGAACCCAAAAACTCAGGAGAACCATCAGGTCCTGACGACCACAGAGAGGACCACCAACCTGTTATTGAACCACGGAGGTTACGTTCCACGACCGCGATAGATGAAAAACTAAACGTCACGATCCCTTTAGGGGGCGCCGCTGGGCGTGAAATATGGCAAAACGAAACTTTCAAAATCTCCTTTACCTTTTTGAATTGAAAAAAACAATAATAATGAAAATGTCTTTTCAATATATTTTTTTTCTTCTTAGGCTAGAAAGCTTAGCTAATTTTATCAAAAAAATATGACAATTTTTTTTCATAATTTTTTATGAACCACAAAAACCTTGCGATAGAACGACAAATCCGCAACACAAGACTAGATTTAAAATATATCAAACACCTGCGATACAGCGAGGGACGTCACAGAACCGCGACGATGACGTAACATGAATTCACCGCGTGGTTCGGGAGAACAAACTGTCAAATTATTCTGGTTCCTTCTATGGTTATTTTAACTCAGACGACACGTAGGTATGGAGAAAAAAACCTGCGACAGGAAGTGAAAATAAATCTCCTAATTGATGACATCAGAAAAACATCTTTGAGAAAAGTCTAACCTTAAATTCAGAATGAATCAAGGTTACGTCCCATTTCTCCAAACTAAACTGGTGGGGGTTCAACTCCCTCTTCATCATCCTGTTAACTCCTGTCACTGCACCAACAGATGGTTTACTTTTCTGCCGCTCCTCAGTTCAAACAGTGACAGTTCAGGATTTTTTTTTTTTTGGTTTGTTTCTACGCAGACGACACTGTTCTTCAGGATTTTTTTTAGTCTTCTAGGAAAAAAAACAAGTACCACAAATACTCTCTTCTGTGTACTACCTTCTGTGTACTACCTCCTGTGTACTACCTTCTGTGTACTACCTCCTGTGTACTACCTCCTGTGTACTACCTTCTTCACGTACGCCCTTCAGTTTTTTTTTGTCCAGGAACAAGTGGGTGAAAATGGGTGACAGAGTGTGAGTGTGTGTCTGTGTAATGTGGATGGGGGGGCAGGTG
>NC_024324.1:1435851-1436962 GCF_000523025.1 Cynoglossus semilaevis
TAAACACACACACACACACACACACACACACACACACACGCACACACACACACACACACACGGTTACTGACATGTAAAAAAGGCCACACAAAGGACACGCGCTCACACTCGGCGTGTGGTTTATTCGATACAAACTATGTTGTCGAGCATAAAACGTCCCCGCGGCGCCGCAGAGAGAGAGAGAGAGAGAGAGAGAGAGAGAGAGATTACATTAGAGTGGAGCAGGTAAACATGCAAACACACACTCACACACACTCTCAGCTACGCTCCGTCATTTTCATCACAATAAAAAAAGCTCCTGCCGCTCACAGACGAGCGGCGCTCACAGACGTGGCGTTACGCGACACACGGGCTTCGTTAGGGTCCAGGTCCTGAGGCAGAACCGGGACGGACACTTTAGGCCCCGCCCTCTGTCCAATCATGTTCACCAGGAGGAAACAGTGGTCGACTGGCGTTCACACTCAGACAGGAAGTGGAGGAGGACGTTGGCGTTGAACCGACAACAGGCCCAGACTGGAGCCAACAGAACTTCAGTCCGGGCGTGACCTTTAACCCGAAACCACACCGAGCTGGTGAGGGCAGAAAGGTCAAGGCGGAGGCTTCACCCTGCTCGTCTCTCTGGACCGTGTCGACGACCTTTAAACGACACACACACGCGCAAACGCAAACCTGACGTCTGGTACGAAGAGTCGCACCTGCTCTGTGACATCACGGTGGCTCCGCCCACACCTGTGCAGGTCCGACTGTCGCTCCAACAGTAGGGGGCGTCAGCTGCTGCTGATGTTAATTATCTCCGTGTTTGAACTTCATTAATAAAAACCACGTCTGTGACGACAGAGAACCGCGGCGGCGGCGGTGACGTCATGAGCGCTGACTCCTGTGACACCTAATGATTCTGCCTAATTAGCAGGTGGGCAGCGGCGCTGACCTCAGACCAGCCTCTCTCTCTCCCTCCCTCACCGTTTTTTTCCCTCACCCTTTTTCAACCTTTTCAATCTGAAACTCTGCGGCGAGTCAGGGGTGAGGAGGAGGAGGAGGGAGAGTGAATAGACACACGGGTTCTTTATGGTACATATACTGTAGCAGGAGTGTGTTAAGAGGAAGAGGAAGA
>NC_024324.1:1437036-1437463 GCF_000523025.1 Cynoglossus semilaevis
GGGGAGTGGAGGGGTGGGTGAGAATGGACACTTTCTATAGCCTCACACACACACACACACACACTCGTGAGAGCAGCCATCAGGGAAACATCCATTTCCACAGAGACTCGTCTGATCTCAGGTCCAGGTTTACATGGCTGCAAAACGGCCTCGCAAATGGCCGCACACACACACACACACACACACCCACACACACACACACAGGTGATTGCCGATTACGTGTCCAAAGACAGCGAGACGTACAGGGCGGTCAAATATAGCCTGAGTACAGACAATTTAGTCCTTAATGGTCTCTGTGACCATCAGGAGGACAAGACGGAGACGCCCGTCCAACGCTGTGTGAGTGTGTGTGTGGGGGGGGGGACGGGGGGGGGTGAGGACCGGGTTTACCTTGATTCCTTTTCCTCTACGTGGGGGTGTGTGTGGG
>NC_024324.1:1439206-1440692 GCF_000523025.1 Cynoglossus semilaevis
GGGGGGCAGGTACTCCCACCTCCTACACACACAAATGCAGCAAATGTGTCCATTAAATCCGAGCGTAGATTCTCTGTCTCTCCTCAGAGAAATGACTTTGGAAATACTGCAAATACTGCAAATACTTCAGTATGTGAAAATACTTCAGATACAGAAAATACTGCAAATACTCCAGATACTGCAAATACTGCAAATACTCCAGATACTGCAAATACTGCAAATACTGCAAATACTCCAGATACTGCAAATACTGCAAATACTGCAAATACTCCAGATACTGCAAATACTGCAAATACTCCAGATACTCTCTGACAGTTGGTTCCACAGCCTCAGTCAAAGTCCTGATCACGAACACGTCTCTAAAGGTGGAACTTTTACGTCACTAACGTTAAGAAACGACGACGAGAAGTTAATAAGTTAACAAGTTAACAAGTTAACAAGTTAATAAGTTAATAAGTTAAAAGTTAATAAGTTGAGATAAGTTAGTTCTACAACAGCCAGAGAAGTTAATAAGTTAAGATAAGTTAGTTCTACAACAGCCAGAGGTTAGCCTGGATATATAAACGACAAAAATAGTTCCCCGAGAATTAGCTAGCAGCTAGCCAGACAGTTAGCCCTACATTATAGAGACGTTAGCTGAAAGAATTAGAGATAAAATGTAGCAAAGAAATTAGTAAAAAAAAAAAAGTATGTGAGAGTTGAAGAGAATAATTAGCCAGATAGCTTAGCGTAGGAATTAGCTAAGAACACACACTCGTATACACACACACACACACACACACACACTCTCACAGCAGCCAATTAACCCAAACTCTGCAGCCGAGGCCGATGCCGTACAGCAGCACCTCCTCCTGGGCTGGAGGAGGTGAAGATCCTGGGTGAGAGAGGAGGTTGTTATCCAGCATCACCCAGCTCCGACTGTCTGTCTGTGTGTGTGTGTGTGTGTGTGTGAAACAACAGAAATAAAAATCAGGTCAGAACAAACTCCGTCTTTTTGTTGGATTTTTGGTCAGATTTTTTTTTTCCAAAACTGCAGGTCGTGGAGTCAACTGTAACCAACCTGTAGCTAACCTTTAGCTTCTGTAGTTCTGGACGTCTGAGACCGTTCTGTTTTCAGATTTTTTTTAATGGTCAACTATTATCTCACTTCAGACAGAAATAAATGTTTGACCTTAAGCTTTGGCTGGAAAATCCACTGCTCCCTTATTGGCTACCTGTTAGCTAAAGCTTATCAACATCTGCAATCCTACCCCAACAGCTAACCTTTAGCATTTCCTCTCTTCAATCTTTTATCAACAGGGATTTAACTGAACAAAGAGTGAGTGGACGAGGAGACGAAACACGAACAAACGACCGACCGAACGACCGTATACGGCAGAGACCTCGCTGGTCTGATCGGCGCCCGGGAAATGTACCGTGTTTCCCACCTCACCGCAGGTTTCCATCGTGATTTTTCATCATTTTCTAACACTTTACTGCAGCCTGC
>NC_024324.1:1441217-1443090 GCF_000523025.1 Cynoglossus semilaevis
AGGAGGAGGAGGAGGAGGAGGAGGAGGAGGAGGAGCGCGGGCTCTGATGGTGACAACCAGACATCAGGTTCGGCAGGAACGCCACGCAGAGGAAACTTCGTCTTTTCATCCTCGCACTTCCTGCTCTTCCTGCTCTTCCTGTTCTTCCTGTTCAGAGTTTTTTTTTTTTTTTAAGATTCAGATGAGACAAAATGCAGGAGGTCAAAGGTCGGGCGGTCCATTCCACCGCTGTACGTCTGCAGATTCACACCCAGGAAAGTCAAACGTTCACGACGGAGAAGAATCCAAACTCGGTCGTCGACCACGACACGACGACCTGAACTTCACTTCCACACACACACACACACACACGTACACACTCTCTGCGGAGCCACGGCTTGATCCACATCCCACGGTTGGCTGAGGAGGGATCCAAACCTGCGACCTTCTGCCTGATCTTCCCATAGATTTCCAAATAAATAGCGTGATGTGTGTTTGTTTGGTCGGACCACAGTGTTGGGGGTGTACGGCTCTAAAACGCCCCCTAGCTGCACAGGTGTGAACCAGAAAACCAAACCAGAATTTATTGCTTTAAAATATATAAAAAAAAAATTTCTTAAAGTTTGTTAAACTCATGAACCAGGACTTTAACATGCATTTAAAGCGCCCCCTGCAGGTCAGGCCGAACAAAGCACTCTCCCTGAGAGAATTGTTACATCGTTTTTTTTTTGTTTTTTTCCTTTAACCTTCTTTTCACAGAAGCTAAAAAAAAATAAAATCATTCATCTTTTATCCCACATTCATCAACGCGCACAGATACGCAGAGATTCGGAAATAAATTTCCACGGCGTGATGACCTTCACCGTCTTATCGCTCAGCCCTCAGACAGGAAACATTCAAACTCCGCTGCGTTAGCCGTGAATCGGTGGCCCCAAAAAAAAAACAAAAAAAACACGAGGGTGGAAATATAAGAAGGAAACACAGTGTTTACAGTACGGAAGATTTTTTTTTTCCGGCCTCTGCTGAGCTGAGCTGAGGTGAGCAGTCTGAAAAACGGCAGCATTTAAAAAAAAAAAAAAAAAGAAGAAGTGGAGTTGACTATAAAGACCCATAATCCCTCAGTTTAGATCCAGTACAGAGCCGGGGTCTGCTGACGTCGGCTGTTTAAGAGCAGACTCTTCCTCCACTGACCCACACTGGTCTCATCTGAGTGTGTACACACACACACACACACACACACACACGCGGCCTGGTCAAACCCACAGATTGGGCCGAGACGAAGAATTATGGGTAACAGACTTATAGCTAAAGTGGCTTACGAGGCCCAGACGAAGCGCAGGAGCAAATCCAATTCTCCGACCTTGACGTCCACGGAGACGGAGACACTGAGAGACTTTATATTTTAGCCTCGGTGTCCGGTGAATACTTGATAACGACGAGACGCCGCAGCCAACGCCGAGTTTTTTTTTTTTTTTTACTCCGCCTCCGGAGATGAAAGATAAGAGACGGTGAGGTGAGGAGGAGACAGGAGGCACCGATGAAGGAGGCGAGGTGAGGAGAGAAGGAGGGATGACACCGGCCCTCGCCCTCTCTCTCTCTCTCTCTCTCTCTCTCTCTCAACGACAACGTTTACGACAAATTAACTTCCAGCTAACCTTAGCTACACCTGTGGCCGACTGCGTTCCGTGTCTGGGTTGAATCGTGGAACGGTGACCTGGACCGGTGACCTCTCTGACCTCTCTGACCTCAGGTTTAATGAGGATTTAAATATTTTGGAGCTCAGTTCCGACCACGACGGCGACTCCTGCTGTTTAATCTGACTTCCTGCGTCTGACGCCGTCGTTCACCTGTAATTTTCTAACCTGACACTTTAACCTCCCCCCCCTCCTCCCCC
>NC_024324.1:1443780-1446352 GCF_000523025.1 Cynoglossus semilaevis
GAATTTGAAAATAATTGTCTGAATTAGCTAAACTTTCACCACCTCCGTGGACACACCAGGGGTTGCAGACCTCCTGTTGAGCACCATTCAGATTTGGATTCTTTTTTTTTTTTTTTCTGGTTGTTTTTCTCCAGCTTTGACGTCAGCGTCAGTGGTCGTTTATCGGTGCGTCATCAGCGTAAGTGCTTTGGGCTTCAACGTTTTTAACTGTATTTTTAGACCGTTTTTTTTTTTGTTGGAAAAAACAGAAACATAGTATTTTTATTTTTATCAAATTTCCCCGACTACAAATTCAGGCGTATTATCCCTGACTGTTTGAGGCAGAAATAACTCTGATTTAAAGACCAAACTGCTCAGAATAAAAACGTTTATACATGGGGTTTTTTTTAAGGAAAGTAAAACAGTAAAAATCCCTCACCCGTTCCCACCTGCTGCCCAAACTTTCTCTCCTCCCTCCTCCCTCCTTCCTCCCTCACCCACAGCCAAGTTCACACTCCTCTTTTCCCACCGTGGGCCCCGTCACAGATCGATACCCGCTGATCGATAGATGACAATGAATATTCTGCCCTAACCTGCAGACAGAAGGACCGAAGAGGAGAGAGGAAGAGAGAGGAAGAGAGGAGAGGAGAGAGGAAAACAACAACAACAACGAGTGGCTGAGATGGATGGATGACCGTTGGATGAAAAGATGAGCGCAGAGCCGGCGCCTCACTGTGAGGCTGTGATTGATGCTAATGAGGCACAAATTCATGCGTCCACATTGGGGCGCCGTCCTGGTTCCAGTGAGTATTTCATCTGGATTTATATTCAGGCAAAAAAAAAAAAACAACAACAACAACGAGTGAAGAGGTCGGAGGAAAGAATAAAAAGTGAAATTAAATTTAAAAAAATCAAAAGGAGTTTTTCCAACATAAATCCTTTTTTTAACATCACTTCATGAACTGAGGATTTTATTTTTGTTGTTAAAATTAAAGCAGGACATTTTCTGACCAAAGTTCAAAGTGTTGTCAGGTAGAATTGAATATATTTTTTAAATATCAACTTTTAAATGGAATTAATTTAACAATTTTTTTCTTCTTCTAAATATATAATTATAGCTGTTTTATTTTAGGGACAAGGAGACAGAGACAGTCGGTCTTACCGGGGCTGGACCGCGGAGCCAGCGAGGACTTGAGTCTCCAGGCGCTGAAGTCGGACGCTGTTCTCTGAAAGACGAAGGGCACCGGCAGGGGGACAAACATGGTCCTCTGTCGACCTGGGGGCCGTTGGATGTTGGGTTGTTGTTGTTGGTTTCTTCTTTTTCTTATTTTAGTCCCGCTTCTCTTCCTCTCTGGTCCGATGTCCTCGTCGGTTCCTCCTCCCGTCGTGTCCGCGGCAGCAGCAGCAGGAGATCGACTCAGGGATTTCAGCCTCGTGTTGTGGTGTCTCTCCTCGGGGATGGACTCACATGTCTCTGGGATGTGGACAGACGGATGTTGGACTCTTCCTCACACACTCTCTCTCTCTCTGAGGTTCGGGGGAGAAGGCGCACCTGCAGCGACGGCTTGGATTTGGTTTGGGTTTTTAAAGCTTGCACCGATGGCTGTGCGTGGACATGTGGACACTCGTGTCCTCGGGAAATCACGTGAGAGTCCGGTCGGTCCCTGCTGTGAACCGGAGACACAGTCAGACTCCGTGTCCGTGTCCGGGCGGCCGTGCGTAAAGATCGCGTGCGGCTCCTCGGCCGTGGCTCCTCCGCGGCTCTGCTTTGGTTTAGATCGGGACAAAGTGTGGTCCTGTGATGTCATCAAAGTGTCAGGGACACAGAGAGACCAGGGTCCGGGGTCCTCGGGGTCCTCGGGGTGTGAGGCTGGAGTTGTTGTTTTGGTTTTTTCTTTTTGTTTGTTCTGTTCTGTTTTTTTTTTTGGTCAAAGATTTGGTTCGGTCGCTGCTGCTGCTGCTGCTGCTGCTCTGAGGACCCGGGAAACACACGCACAACAAAGCCGCGCACTGACCGCGGGAGCGCGCATTATCTGTTTGTTTCCCCAAAATCAAAAACAAAAACCAGGGGGGAAAATAAAGAAGAAGAAGAAGAAGAAGAGAAGAGAAATAATGAAATAATAAAAAGTGTAAGGCTCGGCAGCGCCTCCTGTCTGACTTCAGCTCCTCCCTCTCCTCCCCCGTGGCTCTCTCTCTCTCTCTCTCCCTCTCTCTTTCTCTACCGCAGGTCACTAATTAGAGGAAAATCAATGGGTAAATAAATGAATAAATCCATATCACTCAGAGCACCTGTCCTCACGCCGCCTCCTCCGCTGATGACGCCCGCGGCGGTTCAATCTGAGGACGGAGAAAAAGGAGAGCTTTTTTACGCAGGAGTGTCTTTTCTTTGGCGCTGCTCCGCCATCCGCCTCTCTCTCTCTCTCTCTCTCTCTTCGTCTTGTCTTATCCTCTCTCTCTCTCTCTCTCTCGATCCCCCCCTTTTTCCTCCGTGCGTGTATTTCTCCTTCCCCTTCAGAATTCGTGGGAGCCCCGCCGGTTTCGGTCCGACACCACGGAGCCCGAACGCGGTCCGACACCGAGGAGCGGCTCCGCC
>NC_024324.1:1446364-1448086 GCF_000523025.1 Cynoglossus semilaevis
CCTCCTCTCTTTATCCCCCCCTTTCTCTCTCCCTCTTTACATACACCCATCACCCCAACACACACACACACACACACACACACACGGCTGTATTCACTCCTGTGGTTAAACATTTCACGCAGCTTCAGTCGATTATTGCAGCCCCCCCCCCGTTTTTTTTATTCGCGATTCTTGATATAAATAAAATCACAATAATTCAATACATCGTTTCTAAATAATAAATCGTGAAGTCGTTCATTTCTACTTTAACACCAGTGATTTCTGAAAAGTTCAAAGTCATCAGACAGGACAGTGTGGCCCCTGATCTGGCCAATCACAGCACAGGGACAGGGTCACTTTGACAAACGGCTCCTTTAATATATTTAGTGATTTTTTTTTACTGTCACTCATTTCACATTCTGCCTAAATTTCTATATTTTTGTTACTAATTTGTTTCAAATTTACTTCGTAATTGATCATAAAAAAAAACACAACCTTTACCAAAGACTGTTGACTACAGGGAATCGAACCAAGCACCTTCTGCTCAGCGGGCAGATTTCTGTGACGCTGCAGCCTGAGCCCAGAACTGTGAACCGTAAACAATGGAAAACTCACGACAAAAATATTAAAAATATGTTTTCGATGTTATCGATTTACAAATTAGCCTCTGGGATGAGTAGAAATTGGCAGCACGCCCCCTTTTGGTGATTGTTATAAATGACTAGGACTGTATGATAGCATGTTCAGTGGTTTACAGATCAGTAGTTACTGCGTTGTTGGTGTCATTTAAGGATTTATTTTTTACTCTTTATATAAATATATGTGTGTATATATGTAGTATATTTATATATTTAACTCATATATATTTTAAATACCCCAAATTTGCCCCTAGGGATTAATAAAGAGGTCAAGGTCTAGACAGAGGATGGACATGATTCAGAAACTGGTCCGGACCAGTTCCCTGTCTCTGATTGGACGAGTTTTTTCCCAAACATGTGCAGTAATGTCCAGTGTTGTACTACAGGTATTACTACTACACAGAAGTACTGTTAGCATTAGCAGTACGCCAACGGTGTGGTGTTCTAGGTGACTGATGGTACCTGACCAGGTGACTGATGGTACCTGACCAGTGACCCAGTGGTCAGTGAGTTCTTAATTAGTTGATGGGAAATAATTAGCATTAACCCTTTAAACTGAATGATGAAAAAAAAAAACATCCCATAATAACCCCCCCCCCCCTCCAGAACACTGTGACTGCTCCGTACGGCACGGACCAATGAGCGGCCACGGCGGCGCCGACGTCATCACCGCTGTCACGGTGATTAAAGTAACGTATGTTTTAACGAGATGGTAATGACGGGAGTCAATTAAAAAAAAGACTGTGACGACGAGCACCGCCATAAAAGAGCCGGGAGTTACGACAGCCTGACACACACTCTCACACACTCTCACACACTCTCACACACACTCACACAGTGAGCGGCCATAATCCCGTACCAGTCTGGAGCAGATCAGGACGATTGATCTTCTGATTACTTCATTATAATGAAGCCAATAATCACATCATCGTCGGCCGCCGGGAAATCGATCTGCTCCTCTCTGTGTGTGGACATGAATCCTGGAGGGGGGAGCAGGAGGGGGGGGGGCTTTGATGTATATTTCAGCAGGTGGACACCTCTCCCCTCCACCCTGCCCCCTGTCTGCCCCCCTCCTCCCTCCCTCCTGCCCCCTCTCCCTCTCTCT
>NC_024324.1:1448545-1454152 GCF_000523025.1 Cynoglossus semilaevis
CTGTTACTGCTGCTGTTACTGCTGCTGCTGCTGTTACTGCTGTTACTGTTACTGCTGCTGTTACTGCTAAATTAAAACTCATACCGTGCCCGCGTGCGTAAAAACGCGCATAAAACGTCACGACCGGAGCAGAAACCTGACAGAGTGTGGATTTGGTTCAAGGACTGAACTGAAAAGTAGCTCCGCGCGTGCGTGTGTGTATGTGTGTGTATCTTCACTCTCTCTCTCTCTCACAAACACACACACACACACAGGAACGCGCCTCCCTCTCTCGGTCCGTGCTGCTCATCTCCACTCCGGATGATCACCGACATGGATTTTTTTAAATAGAAAAATCCATGCGCTAAATATCGCAGTCAATAAAGAGAAATCGACCACACGCTCACGCACACACACACCGTGTGTATGTGTGTGTGTGTTCAACGTGGAGGTGTGGTGGACTGTGGTGTTAATAAGTTATCGATCAATTATGACTCTCATACGTGGAGCCGCCCCGGGCTGTGGAGCAGTGGAGGAAACAGCGTCTCACAGCAGCAGCAGCAGGGACTCGAACCTGGGACTCTCCTGCTGTAAGGCACCAGCACTAATCACTCTGTTAATGTGACTCTATGGAACTTTTTTTTAATTAATTTTAATTTATTTTAGACTCCATCACAGAGGCGTGTTACTGAACCTGTAACCAGTCAGTAACCAGTCAGTAACCAGTCTGTGACCAGTCAGTAACCAGTCAGTAACCAGTCAGTAACCAGTCAGTAACCAGTCAGTAACCAGATCACATGTTAAGATCCAGAACGTTCCTCATTAGCGCTAACCTTCGACGCCACCTGCTGTCATGGTGAAAGTTTAATCCAGATTTCAGATTGTAGTTTTTTTTTTGTTTTGTTTTTTCTGGTCCTTGTCCGTACGTGAAGTTCACAGTCACTGCTGCCGCTGACGTGCTGCTGTTAGCGTCCATCACTGCGGCCCCTCTCTGAGCCCCCGCCCCCCGTCTTCTACCTGTCCTTCTACAACCGGCCTGTCCTACTTTTCAGAGCGTGACCGTTGGCCGCCGCAGCGTTTGATGTCATCAGAGCAGAGACACAAGTCACATCATAAAGGGAGGGCCACCCCCCCACGTCCCCCTCCTCCTCCCACCCCCACTCACACCATAAAATTAGAAAAAAAAAGAAAAGCCCACTCCCCATTGACAGATGACATCCGTCCGTTCGCGTGTCCAACAGGCGCAAGAGAAAAGGAGGGAGGCAAAGGGGAAGGAGAGGGGAGGAGGAGGAGGAGGCCCCGCGAAGAAACGACGCCGCTGTCCCTCCAGAGCCCCCTCACACCTCCCTATCCTCCAGATGAAGGCGAGGCGAGCGCTGAGGAGCCCCCCGATCCAAACTCCTTCCAGACAAAAGCAATTATTTCTTGTAGAAGACGACGTGTTTGGTGTGTTGGTCGCACAGGAGGGAGGACGAGAGGGAGGACGAGAGGGAGGACGAGAGGGAGGACTTGAAGGAGAGGTGAAAAATATGTCGGTGCACGGCAGCAGGGCCTCATCAATAGCAATATGTTCTAGCCCCCCCCCCGACCCCCCCTCCCTCTTTCTGTAATACCTTTTCTTTTTTAAGCACTGAGCAACCTGCTGCTGCTTTGTCTGACACTGGACACACACACACACACACACACACACACACACACACACACCAAGTGGGTTTCTACCAGAAACGCTTCAGAAATCGAGAAAAAGTACCAGTTCCGGCTATACCAATAAATACCAGTTGGTACCTGGTCCACTAGTCCAGTAGGACCAGAACTCACACAGTCAGACTTTTACTGGTTCAGAATTCAAAATTACAAACGGCAGCGTTTGTTTGTTTGTTTTTTTTTCTTCACGGTACCAAGAACTTTGAACAGAACCAGGAACATTTAAAAAAAAAAATACTGCAGCTGACACCTGGAACTGAGGAACAGTACCAGGAGCTCCTGGAACTGAGGAACAGTACCAGGAGCTCCCGGGACTGGGGACCAGGACCCAGGGGCTCGCGAACAGTACAATGAGCTCCTGGTACTGAGGAACAGTACCAGGAGCTCCTGAATGCACGGTCCCTTTAGAACCAGTGGTCAGGATCCAGATCATCCAGATCATGTCAGACCAGACTGGAACAGTTCTACGACGACAAGAGTCAAAGAATAAAAATTAAAAAAAAATATGAAGACAACGTTGAGAATTTCTCCTCCTCCGTCACTGGTCGACTCCAGAAAACAAAAAAACAAAACAGATGAAGTTTCTACATTAAAAAAAAAACAACATCTGTTTTTATTATTATTATTATTATATTTTATTTCAGCTGCAGGTGACGATGGTAACATTTTTATCAAATCAAAACCCAGTGAAACTGTTGTGTTTTTATAATCCTGCTGTACTGCAGTATCTGGAAGTATCGATGTATAAATGTACTAGTACTTCGTGAAATCTACAGGACGATTACGGAGCGTATCTGTGTGTGTGTGTGTGTGTGTGTGTGTGTGTGTGTGTGTGTGTGATAAAGAGAGAGAGTTCATGGTTAAATGGCAGTGTCATGTTGACAAACGAGTTGGTTGAATTAAATTCCCCCTCATCAATAACAAGAGGAGACCAATCAATACCAGCTTACAATTATATCAACACACACACACACACACACACACACACACACACACACACACACACTGAGAGCCAGAGATAAGGAAGTCAGATGAAAAATCAGTTCTAGCTTCAACAGACTCTTAATTAAACATAAACTGCAGTAACGTGGTGTGTTTTACTACAGTGTGTGTGTGTGTGTGTTTTCATGGATTAACACACACACACACACACACACACACATACAGTTTGAGGGAGATCTCCGACGGGGGACGTGGTCTTGGATCTAAACAAATGGAGATCTCCGACGGGGACGTGGTCTTGGATCTAAACAAATGAACCTGGTACTGATTCTGAACGCCTGGTTCCTGTGCCTTCATCTTTAAATGTTAACGAGACACAACAAGCTCCGCCCACCTGGAATGCGGTGAGAGAAGGAACCTAAGACGGCGCGTAATGTAACCATGGCGACGGCGGAGTAGTTATTTTCTGACAGGCACTTTTTTTTCTCTTTTTTTTTTTTTTTAGCGTATGATATTCCCACGAGTATGTTAAACTGTCAGGACAGTGGGAAACAAACGGTGGTTCAAGGGTATATGTTGAAGAAGAAGAACGAACCTGTGGTCAAACTGTGTTACTTCAACAGTACCAGGAACATTTGTTCCTTTGTTTTTCACTCGGTCCGTTTACGAAACAAAGGCGTAAATCCTGGTAAAGATAAAGAGCGTACGAACTGACATCAGTCTGAGCTTCCGACATGTTCACTCCGTTCTCTCTCCCTCTCTCTCACTGGTGTTTCCCAGTCTCCGTCTCTGTCTCTCGGCCTTGTCTCCGGCACCGTGCCTCAGTAACGATCGGTGACAGGTTGTCAATGGTGGGGTCGCGGCCCTGCCAATACCGCCCCTACATATCCATTATTCCTCTCCAGGCCACGGAGGACGGACAGAGAGGGGAGTAAAACACCACCGCTGCCGCCGCCGTCGTCATACCATCACGGCGGCAGATCAATGCTGTCGTTCACCAGAAACCGCGGCCGGCGCGAAGAATCAGACTGAGAGTTTTTATCCTTCTCCACGTTTCTGAATTTGATCTTTCGTTTCACGGATGATTCTGTCAGGACTTGGAACCATTTCAGTGAGCGTGTCAGAACAGGAACTAGTACCAGGAACTCAGGAGTGTGCTTCAAACACAGGAACTAAGATAAAAAAAAAATAAAGTACCAGGACTGTTTGACCGTCCCAAAAACAAAGTTCCAGGAACTATATCTGTTCCCACAACCATAGAATCAGGAACTGTTTTTGTTCTCACCACAAGGAACTCCTTTTTTAGGAACCACAGGTTGGAACTAGTACTAGAAGCTGCACAGCTGGTAGTCAAGTACCAGAACTGGTCGTCAAACAGTTCCAAAGAACGACAGGAAATACAACAACGATGACAACGATGACTACGATGACAACGATCACCACGATGACTACGATCGCTACGATCACTACGATGACTACGATGACAACGATCACCACGATGACTACGATGACTACGGTCACCACGATGACTACGATCAATACGATCACTACGATGACCACGATCACCACGATCACCACGATGACTACGATGACAACGATCACCACGATGACTACGATGACTACGGTCACCACGATGACTACGATCCCTACGATGACTACGATGACAACGATCACCACGATGACTACGATCCCCACGATCACTACGATGACCACGATCACCACGATGACTACGATCGCTACGATCACTACGATGACTACGATCGCTACGATCACTACGATGACTACGATCCCTACGATGACTACGATGACAACGATCACCACGATGACTACGATCGCTACGATCACTACGATGACTACGGTCACCACGATGACTACGATCAATACGATCACTACGATGACCACGATCACCACGATGACTACGATCAATACGATCACTACGATCACTACGATCACACAAACACATCGACCACCTGCACAAACGCACACACACACAGAGGGAGGGCACGAAAATAGCTTAGCTTAGCACAAATGTAGCATTAGCGCTTGAGGTAACGCCAATGACACGGAGGGAGTCACTGTGTGTGTGTGTGTGTGTGTGTGTGTGTGTTAGATGAGAGCCTTAAAAATGAGCGGATCAGACCTCAGCTCTGAGACACCGTGGAATAGGATCAAGAGAAAAGTGTGTGTGTGTGTGTGTGTGTGTCAAAGGAGATTTCATCATCATCTCTTCTTCCTCTTATATTATCGTACTGAAGAAAAAAAATTAAGGTGAAATTCAACAAGAAAAACACAATGTAAGAGAGAGGAAAAAAACACACGAGAGAGAACCGAGAAATATAATAGAGATATATAAATAAATAAATATAAATATATCTATATATAAATATATATTTATATATAGATAAATATATTTTAATATATATAAATATATATATATAAATATATAAATTATATATTTATATATTTATATATATAAATTGTCAACTTAAATGGAGCCAGAAAAGCTAAATGTTAGCCAAATGCTACGTTAGCATTAAGGCTGAAGAAACAGAAACAGGGACAGAGACACGTGTCCACGGGCCTTGTTTGGCCCCAGAACCAGACATTGGAAACCCCCCCCCCCGACCTCAAGCTCACACCAATAATAACTATAATAATAACTAAGACTAGTGTTTTCTACAGTTAAACTCAGTTGATTAAACTCTTCCTCCTCCTCTTCCTCTTCCTCTTTATTTAACATCAAACCCCAAACCCTCTGACCGTTGTAAAACCCACTGTTGCTCAGGCTGCATTCTTGGAGAGAGAAAGAAAGTGAGACGGACACTGTGTGTGTGTGTGTGTGTGTGTGGGCAGATTTAGAAGCAGGGATCAATGAGAAATGTAGAAATCAATGCACTTAGCAGTGGGAAATCAATGAGGCCTAATCGGGATGCCAATGGCACAAGTCAAAACAATTAAGAGAGAAGAAAAATGTTTAACAGC
>NC_024324.1:1454175-1464808 GCF_000523025.1 Cynoglossus semilaevis
GGACCCCCCACCACCACCACCACCACCACCGACAACAACCACATGTTCACACGGAGGCGGGGCAGTGACGGAGGAAGAGGAGGTCTGGACAGAGACAGACGGTCCAGGATGTGGGCAGCGTCCAGCAGGGGGCCACACACACACCGTTTGTAAAACAGGTCAAAATAATTCAATCAACTCTTCATCAACATCCTGCCACCCGGTGGTGGGCTTAAAAAAAACAAAAAAAAAACAAAACGAATTTAACCTTCTGTTGGAAACTCAGCCCACATGGTACGTGGCCCAGATTCTGGATCCCAGAAATGTCATCCTGCCCATAGTCTACACATGGTTCTAGTAAACGGGTCTGACCCGATGAGGGTCGCCTTCTAGAAAATTCCAAACCAAATTAAGGTCACGACCTGGGCCTTAAAAAAAACCAAAACCAAAAACTACCCAGTACAGACCACATTTATGGACCACATTTATAGACCACATGACTGGGACCAGCAGTGACGCAACCAAAGCATAAAGAAACAGGAGGAGCAGCAGGAGCAGCAGGAGGAGGAGAAATGGAGGTCCCTACCTGAGTGCTGTGTCTCGTCTCCATGACAGTGGACTGTTGATCGTCTCCGTCCTCCCTGCAGAGAAAAGACTCGTTAGTAGCGTATTAGCGCACATTAGCATCACCACCACCAGCATTAGCGTTAGCATTAGCAGCAGCATCATCCAGACAGGACCAACTCTTCTCCTTCTTCTCTGTCAGACGCGTCAACGTCTGAAACCTCCGAACATTTAAAGGCTAACGCTAACGCTAACTGTTTGTTTTGTTTTATAAAGAGGAAACATTAGCTTCCAGCTAGCTAGCTTTTAGGACTTTACTATGTCTTTTTCTTCCAGTTGTTGTCCATCTCTCAATGCTATCTTTTAGCTTTGTTTTTTTTTCAAACCCGTCGTCTTCTGGACGACCTTCTAGCTAACGTAGCTTGAATATCCCGAGCTTTAGCAACTTTTTACCGCCGTAAAAAAATGAATTATTTATTTTGTTTTCGGACACCAGTGTTTCTCATTGGTTTGATTTGTTTTTGTTTTACTGGTGGAACTGTTGGGCGATATTTCAGAGCAGTGAGGAACCAACAGTTCCTGGTACCGATGGCTGCGGAACAGCAGTAAAACCATAGAAGAAGAGGTGAACGGAGCGCCGACTCATAAACCTGACAATAAAAATATATCTGTGTAAAAAGAGTGAGTGATGGACGCCATGACGGCCTACGACACCGTGGGCGCCCAGGTGCACTCTGGGTAAAAAAAAAAAAAGAAGAGGCGTACGGGGAAACAAGAGAAGAGGAACCAGAGGAACAGAAAAGAAACTGAAGGTACGATGTGTCGGCACGTGTGTGTGAGTGTGTGTGTGTGTGTGTGTGTTGGGGTTGATCCGGGGCCAATCAATAGCAGCAGCTTCTCTTACGACCCCTAAGTTCCCCCCCCGGCTCGGCCGGCGGCTGGAAATCAATGGGCCGGGCCAATAACTCAGGACTGTGTGTGGATTAGTGAACTGTCAACCAATCAGAGAGTTAGTGAATCTGACACCACCGCTATTAACCTATCGATATGACACTTGGCACTGACACACACACACACACACACACGTGGATACATATGTAGTCACGGGCGTATCGATGAACACACACACACACACACATCTGAGGGTGGAGCGGAGGTCTGTGGACCAACACGCGTGTGTGTGTGTGTGTGGAGATACATGAATGTGCCCATGTTTAACAAAGACACGTAAGAGTGTGTGTGTGTGTGTGTGTGTGTGGGGTCAAAAATAAAAGCTACATCTAGCAGGAAGTCCAGAGGTCCCTTAACCCTCAGGTTGAGGCACCAGATCCTTACTTCCTGTTGTTAACGACGCCCCCTAGTGGCCGTTCCCTCAGACAGACGACAAACCCTGTAGCATTAAGAGCGTTCAGTGAGCAGGACTGAAGCAACACGTGGCTTTGGTGGTGTAGCTAGTCACCTGGGGCGCCATCTACTGGAGGGGGCAATAAAAGAAATAAAATACAGCTAATTAGTGGCTTTTTTTTTTTACCTGTCTCTGAAATAACAAAATTGACAAATACAAAAAAAAAGAGAACATATTTGCTTTGAACGTTTTATCTCGTACTGTAGTGATTTTAATTGTTCATGTTTAATTTGTCATATTTTCTGAACCTGAACAGGAAGTTCTTCTTCTTCTGACACGTCATTTCATATCTTTAATATTTTTCTTCATCTGTTTTTAAACCTGTGTTTGATCGACAGTTAAATCCCAAACGTCTGATCTGACTTTTCTACGTCTTCACTCCGCTCTCTCCGCTCCGTCCCTGCTTTTACCCACAATCCACCTGCACACTCTGGAGTCCTCCTTGAACGTGCAGCCTCTCTGATCTCCTCATATTCTCATGTCGCTCCGTTGTGGAACCAAAGGCTTACACTGTGTCCAGAGCCCACGGCTCCATTCTACATCATTCACTTCTATTCTACTCTGCCCTCCTTCTTACTCCTTTTTACTCCGTTTTTTTCTCTTTTTTTTTTTTGAGTGAGAGGAGGCACAAGGAGATTATTTTTTTTTTGGGGGGGGGGGTAATTCCACTGAAAGCGCTCTGAAATAACTTGACTTGGCATGTGCCTTTACAGCGCTGCACAAAAGGCTCCGGGAATTCTATTCAGTAATGGGCCGGAGCGCCGGGAAGAGCCGCACAAAGAGCCTGCATCTGTGTGTGTGTGAGTGTGTGTGTGTGAGTGAGTGTGAGTGTTAGAGCTGAAATGAGAGAGGGAACGAAATCACCTGTGAGGAAATAAGACGACGTGGTTAGAAAAAATAAATAAATAAATAAAAAAGGAAAGTAGAAAGGAAGCAGGAAACGACCAAAAGTTGGTCCAGGATTTAAAATGATTATTTTTCTTTTTTTTTTACTCCCGTCTGTTTGTCAGTTTATAGTAAAACAGTAAAAATCTGCTGGAGAAAATAAAATAAAACACAGTCATAAATGTATATATAAATATATTTGTTTATATTTACCTTAAATCAAAATATATTTAATAATTTTATTTACGCTACAGTTAGCATCTCCTGTAGGCTGGTCCTGACCCCCCCCACCCCCCCCCCCGCCCCAACACGATCTTCTTTTTCTGACTGGGATTTTAATCGCAGCTCTACGATCTCTGAGTTGTTATACTGCCACCTACTGAGTGTCTTTTTTTATTTGCAAATTGTTGGTTTTTTGTTTGGTTTTTTTTGTTCATTTTCAGCTCTATATTCTTGTGCTACCTTTTAAGCTAGCCTTTGCCAGCCTTGCCACATTTTCGATTTTAACTTTAGGTTGAAGTTTTAGCTACTTTAGCCACATTCAGGCTAACATTTAGCTTCTGTCGCATTTTGGCTAACATGAAACGGGATGTGTTTCATGTTTCATGAACATTAAAACGTTATTTTGTTTATGTTTAATTGTTAAAAAAACAAACAAACAGGAAAACAGAGAAGGAGATGAGGAACAGCGCCACACTCTGGTAGAGTAGATAAGGAGGAGAAAGGAGAAGGAAAAAGGAGGGAGAGGACGAGGGAAGTTTACAGCATTATAGTCATCAAGGAAGGAGGTGGGGAGGGAGGGGTGAGGAGGTGGGGGGGTGAACACACACGTGAACACACACACACAAACAGGATTAGGAAACATATGCAGTAGAGCAGTGAGGGATTAGGAGGAGGAAGGAGGAACAGAATGTTTTTTTAGGGGGTGAGGAGGAGGAAGAGGAGGAGGAGGGATCCTCCCCCTCTTCCTCTTCCTCCTCCTCCTCGTCCTCCTGCTGTGACTCCTCACCTGGTCCTTGAACCTCAGGGATGACAGTGATGCAGATGAGAAGGAGAACCAGGAGCAGAAGGAGAAACAGGAGCAGACGGAGAACCAGGAGCAGCAGGAGAACCAGGAGCAGAAGTAGAACCAGGAGCAGAAGGAGAACAAGGAGCAGAAGGAGAACCAGGAGCAGACGGAGAACCAGGAGCAGACGGAGAACCAGGAGCAGCAGGAGAACCAGGAGCAGAAGGAGAACCAGGCGCAGAAGGAGAACAAGGAGCAGAAGGAGAACCAGGGGCAGAAGGAGAACCAGGGGCAGAAGGAGAACCAGGAGCGTCCGTGGTTCTCTGTGAAAACATAAAAAACAGTTTTTTCAGATGTTGAGGAGGATCATGTCATGGTTGTTGGTTCAATTCCCTGCCACAGTTAGCTCTCTGTTAGCTGCTCCTCCCGTACACCGTGGCTAACATTTAGCTTCTGCTACGTTTTGTTTCACAGAAACACAGAGGTTAAATTAGGAGCAAATACGTTTCAGTGGATTATATTCTGAACTTCAGGTGGATGAACTGAGATTAGGATTATTTCTAAAAACAGGAACTGACACCGAGCTGAGGCTGAAACAAAGAAATTAATTCACATTAAATCGACGTCCGTGTTGAACTTTAACCTTGACTTCAGTTTTTATGTAACCGTTAAAAAAAATCTAATTATTTTTGAAAGCTAGAAACAAAACAAAAAAACTTTACATCGACTGGAGAAAAACAAAATGTAAACAAAATAATCCAACCAGTAAAAAGTGAAATAAAAAAATAAAAAAACTCCAGTTACATTTTATTTGTGCCTTTAACCTTAAAATACAGAAAATTCTCCTCCTATTAAACACACACACAGACACACACGCACAAAGGTCGACCTTTGGCAGATGAGGTCAGGCGTCTGGGATGAAGTTGACCTTTGACCCCGAGGGCACAATCGCTCACTTCCATCCAAACCAGCTGGACAACGAAGCGGCAGCTAACAATCAGTGTGTGTTTCTGTGTGTGTGTTTTTATGTTGTTCACTGTGTAAAAATACACCTAAAATACTGCATATATGTAGTATTTTTACTGCAGTAGTACTTGGTGACGGTGACGTCCAGTCGTCTGTGGACTCGTTTAATTTCATCAGTTTCTAGAAAAACTCTTCAGACTCAGTTCTCTGATCTGGACACAAATGAACGATTGTTTTTTTGGTCAAATGTTTCACGACTTTTTAACGTCATCGTCACTGATTCTTGATTTTTTTTTTTTTGCCTCATTTGTTCCTGTTTTAAACCAATGTTTTAATGTTTCATCATCTTTACAGGAACTAAATTAATTATTTTACATTTTACATCAATTACATTTTTTTTACTATTTTATTTTGGGCCTAATGTATTTTTATTTTTAATTTTGTCAATATTTTCTGGATTTTTTAAAGTTGAATATTTGACCTTTTCTGTTGTTTTTTTCTGCTAAATTTCTGCTGATTTTTTTTTATTCTGCTGAGTTGAAGTTAAACTCTAAACATTTGGGGCGAGGGCTGTTCTGATTCCCACGTTAAGGTTCAGAGGTCACTCCTGTGGTGGAAAACAACCGACCCACACTGATCAATCAGAGGTCAGACACTGGGCAGCGCCCCGTCTTTAAAGCCACATCACTTCCTGTTTCCTCCCTGATTCACAGGTTAATATCTCATTAGCTGCTATCATCCTCAGAGCCGCGGCGGCGGTCGGGCCGCGGCTCGACCACCTGGATCCCGAGGATCAGACGCTCCGTGACCTGATTATTGGAAATCAATCAGAGGGAGGGGGCGCTGGTGTTTCCTCCTCTGACCTCCGCTGTTTCATTTCCACTGTTTGTCCAGAGGACTGCGCTAAGACACCTGGACAAGTCTGAGCTTCACACACACACACGTCGATACAAGCTGAGACTACAGCAGTGTGTGTGTGTGTGTGTGTGATGGTGTTTAATCATCAGCAGGATCATAAATCAGAGCTGAGCTGGAGGCCATTTTAGATCAGAGACACAGAGAGACAGAGAGAGACAGAGTAAGAGAGAGAGAGAGTAAGGGGGGGACACAGTAAACAGGGTGTGTGTGTGTGGGGCCGGGGGGGTGGTGGGGGGGTACATGTTATTTTTCTGCCAAGTCCAATTTTTTTACATTTCCATCTTTTTTAATGATTTTTTTTACCATATTTTTTTGTCTTTAATGTTTGTTTTTTTATCAAATATATTTCATCTGAAATATATTTTTTTTTCTTCTGAAGCTGTAACGGATTTGAGTTTACATTTATTTTTACTTTACTCCTTACCTTAACTAATTTTAACTAACGTTAACCAGTTGTTCTCTGTGAAATTCCCAGTCACGTCTGCTGCAGGTTTTGCTAACGTTAGCTTCTCCATTTTAGCTTCGTTTTACTTTTTTTTTTTGCAGACATTTAACTGTTCCTAAACTAGAAGTAGCTCTTTAAGCTAACTGTTAGCTAATAGGCTAATTATTACTGATATTTATTATGTGGAGTCATCCCAACTTTGACTCATCTAAACGTAGCGTTCCTGTGTTTTAGCTCTTAGCCTAGCATGGCCAACTTTGACCAACTTCACCAACCGACCCAGGATTCATCTTAAATCTGAGGAGAATTGTTAAAATTTTTAATCTTTAATATTTCTTTCTTTCGAAATAAAATGTTTTTGTCACAAACGCCTCACCTGAAATTAAAAACCCAGCCCCGCTGCTCCTCCTCCTCATTTCGCTCCTCCTGCTGCTCCTCGTGTTGTTGTTGATGAAGTGCAGTAATGGCCGGCTCACCTTTGACCCCCGGGTCATCGGGGAGGCGGGGTCAGACTCTGACAGAAGGCTCGGAGAAATGATGAAAAAGGCAATAAGAGAATGTAATAAAATAACACAAAATGAACAACAACAAAAGGTGGATTTAAAGACAAATAAACTAAAGAAAACTTAAAAAAAAATAAAGGTTTGAAATGTTTATAAAACGTCGTCCGTTTTATGAACAGAAGGTTTGAAAATGTTAAAGTTAAACTCCTTAAACTCACCCTGTGACGTCATTGATTGTTCGCCCGCGGACGTGAACGCGTCGTTATTGTTGTTAATATTATTCATCAATTCTAATGAAAATCAAACCGTGGCGATTTTACGGTCTGACGGAAAAATCGATCGATGCCAAATGAAGATTCCTGAGATTTATTTTCCATGTCCTCGACTCTGGAGGAACTTTATTTAAATGTCATTTATTTCTGACTAAAATACATTTGTCAACATTTTTCTGCCGCAGCAGATAACACCGTGTGTTTTAAACCTGTTTCAGGAGTTTTGGTTTTGGTTTTTCTGGATCATTCGTTCGCATTAATTCAATTTCGTTTTCCTCCATTTTAGTCTCTTCGTTAAAACACAGTTTTCTCTGTATTTCCAACCGTTCTGACCCACAGATCATCGAACACCCGACGGTTCGTTCACCGCGGCTCAAACCGCGGCCCATTTACATCCACGCATAAATGAAAATAAAAACAAAAACCGAAACTTCTCCGGGAAATCCAAAATAATAAACTCATAATATCATACATTTTAAACCACGGCGTCAGACTTTAATCGTGTGTAAATAAATACGTCACATTTACTCCACTATAGTTGATTTGCATATAATCAAATAAAATCCATTTGAATTTCTAACATTTGGACTAAAACGCGGCTGAAAACGGCTTCAAATTTGTTACATATGTGAAATATTTAAAATATCGAAACGAAAAAAAGGCAATTTATTCAAAAATGACTAATTTTACACATGAAGAAAAAATATTTTAAAAACTAAACATTTTAGTCTCGTTTCTATTAAATGACGAAAATTATATCGGTTTTATCTGTAACATTTACGTCACAACTTCACAAATATTTGCTGTAATTAAAAAATATTTTTACATTTTTACACTGATGTCACGAACCGAAAAGCCCGCAGATAATTCTGGTTAATGACGTGGTGTGTGACGTAATTAAACGAGTTTGGTTGACCTTTCACTGTCGAATATAAAACAACAGGTGAGAGTTTAAGAATATAATTTAATCTCAGGGATTGACTCGGGACGTAATCCCGTCTGGGCTCTGATCACTGCCCGGACTATTGGTTAATCCGGGATTATGATCGGCGTGTTAAGGTGGAAATCAATGGTTCAGATAAGGTGTGTGTGTGTGTGTGTGTGTGAACCTCCTGCTGTGACCAAAACCCGGGTCTGAAAAAAAGAAAAGTCGATGAGAAAATGAAAAAAGATGAGAATTTGATCCAGAATCAGATTAAATTCACTCCATTTCCTTTTTAGCCACATTTTCTACTTTTACCCCGAGCGGCCGAGGAGGAGGAGGAGGTGAAGGAGGAGGAAGAGGCTGCTCCGTCCTACTGTGGATCAGTGTGTGACGAGGACTGACGTCATCGGTTCTATAGAAAACCAAACCCAAAAACCCTGGACCTGAAATCTGGTCTGTGAAGGTTCTGATACAGAGACCTGGACCTGTAAAAACCTGAATTATTTTGTCCATAAAAGATGAAAAAAATTAAGATTATTAAACTGATTATTAAATGAATAATTGATTAAAACAAACTCCTCCTTTTGTGGAGATTTAAAAAAAAATTTCAACAACTGCGTTTTTATTGTGGAGAAACATGTGACGTCAGATCGTGGAGGGAGAGAGAGACAGATCTGTCACTCTCTCTCTCTCTTAATTGATTTCCGACAATTAACTGAGTGTTGATCGATTTTCCTCCGCGGCCGAACAACACCGTCTCCACCTCCGCCACATCATTATTTCCTCCTTAATCCAGAATAAACAGGCGCGGCGTCAATAACAGTTAGAGACTAAGCACTAAATAATCCACCTCACACACACACACACACCTACATCCACTTCATCTTTATTTCTAGTTCCTTAAATCCCTTCAAATATTTATTTATTTTTTATATTTTTGTCTCCTGTGTGTTTTTTTTTCCATCTACATTTTTCTTCTACTCCCTCCCTCTGTTTCTCCTCCTCATTTTTTCCACCCTGGTTTCTCCTCCTTCTGACCCCACTGTCTCTCCTCCTCCTCCTCCTCCTCCTTGTTCTTTTTCACCTGGACATATATTTGGACATATATTTGGACATATATTTGGACATATATTTGGTCTGATGTTGAAACATAAACACAGTGAGACACACACACAAAAAAAAAAACATTCACCGAACAGAAAGACCACTGCATCTGAAAAGAAACGACAGAGATCTGCTGAAAGAAGACGGAGTGGAACAGAGGAACCAGGAGAAGAACCAGGAGAGGAACCGACACAGGAACCAGGAGAAGAACCAGGAGAAGAACCAGGAGAGGAACCAGGAGAAGAACCAGGAGAGGAACCGACACAGGAACCAGGAGAAGAACCAGGAGAGGAACCGACACAGGAACCAGGAGAAGAACCGACGCAGGAACCAGGAGAAGAACCAGGAGAAGAACCGACACAGGAACCAGGAGAAGAACCAGGAGAGGAACCAGGAGAAGAACCAGGAGAAGAACCGACACAGGAACCAGGAGCAGAACCAGGAGAAGAACCAGGAGAGGAACCAGGAGAAGAACCAGGAGAAGAACCGACACAGGAACCAGGAGCAGAACCAGGAGAAGAACCAGGAGAGGAGGAGGAACTGGAGAAAAAAAACTAAAATAAAAGGTGTAACTACATTTGACAGAAATTGAGGAAAAGTGAGGAGTGAAGGGAGGAGAAAAGTGGACAGAGGGAGGAGGAGGAGGAGGAGGAAGACGGTGTTGAGGACCAGGGTTAGGAGGAGCAGGAGGAGGAGGAGGAGGAGGAGGAGGAGGAGGAGGAGGCGACCATAAATAAAAGGCTGGTGAGGCCCAGCGTGTTCTGGACACGTGCAGCAGACTCTGAAGAATAAAAGAAGCTGTGGTCCATCTGTCTTTTTACTGAGGGGGAGGGAGGGACGGGGGTGAGGAGGGAGAGAGGGAGAGAGAGAGAGAGACATTGACACAGACAGGTGTTTAGAGCCACCCACTCCCTCTGGGGGTCAATTATGAAGACGAGGGAAATCCAGGCTCATTGTGATGTGAGGAGCTTTTTAGGCTGAGTGTCATTCATTGAGGAAACTCTCTCTCTCTCTCTCTCTCTCACACACACACACACTCTGACAGACGGGGGGGGGGACCGTGGCAGCAGGAGTTCCAGCTCCAAACTGACCTCCTCCGTTTGGCTGTGACTCTTGACTGTAGTGAAGAACAGAGGAGGTCACACGGTGCAGGGGCGGTTAGTGCTCTTGCCTTACGGTATGAAGGTCGCTGGTTCAATCCCTGTTGTTAGCGCTGGTCTTCTGGTTTCACATGCAGATTCAGGATCAGGTGAGTTGTTCACACTACACTGCAGGTGTGAATGTCAGTGTGAATGGTTGTTTGTCTCCACACAGGTGTTAGCGCCCCCTGCTGAAGGCTGCTGGCATTGACTCCAGCTCCTCACTGATCCTAAAAAGGACAAAGTGGTGGATGATGAACGAACGAGTGACACGGAGCTGAGTTAGAAGACAGACACACTCCTGTTGGACAAAGGAAGTCATGTGACAGTGACATCATCAGTGTCTGGTCTTCATACTGTGACAAACTGACCACTGAAGTCATCTGACCTCACACTGTACAACCGCTCGGCTGTTACCATGACAACAGAGATGCAACTCAACCAAAAACCCTGTGGTGTTTGTGTTAGTACGGCTGTCGGAGCCTCACCCTCTGTCTCACCCTCTGTCTCACCCTCTGTCTC
>NC_024324.1:1467758-1469756 GCF_000523025.1 Cynoglossus semilaevis
CCTCTGTCTCACCCTCTGTCTCACCCTCTGTCTCACCCTCAGCCTCTGACGATGACGTCCGTCCTCAGACTTCAGCACCATGGAGAGTTCCTTCCATTCCTACGGTTCGTGGACCTGGATTTCCAGACTGAGGTCCAGAAAGATTCCGTGGACGAAGCCAGAGGTCAGAGTGCAACGGCAGGTGAGCCGGGGCTGATGGGAAGGCAACGGTAGCTCAAGGAACACGCTGTTCTGTAGAAGTGCTTCCATGAATTCACAACAGAAGACGCTCCGCAGCAGCTAACGGGGAAGTGAGGTCAAAGGTCATCCTGACCGAAAACTGGGATATAGACGGACTCTTAAGAGGGGGGGGGGGGGGGGAACCCCACTCAGGAGCCAGAGCTACGGCTGGAGGAGTAAGACAATCATTTTCATTTCTATATTTGTTTCCGTCTGAGGACAGAAACGACGAGGACGTGGACGTGGACATGGACGAGGACGTGGACGAGGACGTGCTCCACTAGGGCCACTTCACTGACCGTGACTGTGCTGTGGAGGTGGAACTAAAATGTTGGAACCATCTTGATGAAGTGACATCATCACTTCCGCAGGTTGACGGTCACGGGGGGTCAGCGGGTTGAGCTCCTTCTGACGAGGAGGTCAAGTGTTGGAGGACATGGTCTGATCCTGAAGCTTCTGAACAACAGGAGGCTGGAGAAGAGGGTCAGAGGTCAGCAGGGGTCGGGGGGAGGACCAGGACTTCATCAGGACTTCCCAGAATCCTCCAGTTTCTCCTGTACCGTACTGTACCGCTCCCTCTCACCACCTTTGCTCCCTGTTTGCCCCGTGGACGGAACGTAGGTGTAATAAGGAAATGATGACCTGAGAGAAGAAACAAATCAGTGAGTTTTGTTTCCAGAAAATTCAATCGTGGATTTTTATTTTATATTTTTTATATAATAAACTGGTGAATGAAAAATATAATCTGTAACCCAGAACTGAGATGGAAATCATTACCCCAGGTACGTGAACGCAGCACAACACGGTCACGTAGGTGCGTTTGATTTACTTTCCTGCACCACCTGACTGTATTTCTGTGACTTTTCTTAAAAGGGATAAAAAAAATAAAAACCCCAGCCGTCTGTTCTGTTTGAATTATTTACTTCTGGTCCGTGGGCAGCCACGACAGACCACTGCTGGTTCCGCGTTTGTCACATTCCTCTTGTTCACGCAGCTCCTGGCTCAGATGGCTGCGGCAACAGCGACGCCCCGTGGACAGATGTCCGAACTGCAGCGTTTTCAATTCGAAGTCCTCCGACGCCGGCTTCGATAATTCCCTGCTGGCCTTCTTCACGGTCACCCTGGTCTGGACCACCGTGAAGTCACTGACTTTTCTGCTGTTCTAGATGATGACAAACATTTCTGATAAATATGAACAAGGACAAATCAGACGTGAATGTGAAACGTAAAAACTACTGCGTGGATAAAAACCAACAGCTGATTCATCTGTGATATAACCAAACACAAACCACCTGACATCACCTGGTCTCCTCCTCCTCCTCTTCCTCCTTCATCATCATCTTCTTCTTCTTCTTCTGTCCTCCACAGCATCTTCTTGTACCGTGTGTCGACAGGAATCATCGTGGCGGAGCTCTGTGGTGAGTACGGCTGTAAGAAAAAAAATTATATATATATATATATATATATATATCCATACACTGAAATATTGTGATATGTGGTTTTTTTGATACCGGGATTTTTTTTGTTTGTTTTATATTTTCTCCCCAACTCCCAGTCCAATATTCCTGGTGTTGGTTCATGTTCTTGTTCTTTTCTTTCTTCTCTAGTTAGTATCACAGTATTTCACAGTATGGTGATAAGATATTGTACGTCCAGATTCCTGACTCCATTCAACCAGAGTGAAGGACACTCCACGACAAAGCTGTTAAAACATCAACTCTAAAATCTGTGATTTCAAAGTTACACACACACACACACACACACACACACACACACACA
>NC_024324.1:1470464-1472286 GCF_000523025.1 Cynoglossus semilaevis
GTATATTTGGTGGATGAGGGCGAGGACGGGGGGCAGAAGGTGGGAGGGTGGAGATTGGCTCTGCACACACACCTTGTGACTCTCAGATCCTATTTGCCTCACTGGCTTAAAATGTGACAGAAGCAAATCTGGGTATAAGGTGGTGAGGAGCAGATAAGTGGAGCTGAGCATCAGTTTTCACTCCGTCTCCGTCTCCGTCTCCGTCTCCGTCTCACAGACAGCAGAAGAGAAGACAAACAGCAGCTGTGTCATCTGATCCACTCCAGCAGTTTTCTTTTTTATTATTATTCTTCCTGGGAGTTGGTTCTGATCCTGTAACAAACCTGTTCTGAGGCCGAGGCAGAAAAAACATCTGGAGGATTTCATTTTTATTTTGTCTTTTTAAACGAGGTGACAAGAAAGTGAAGACAAATCTGACAAACGGGCCTTTGAACCAACAGGAAGAGTTTAAAATGCACAAAATATAAAATAAAAAACACTAAGTAATATCTTCAAAAGAATATGTGTTTAAATTTAAATAATTAGCTGTTTACAAAAACACACGGTTGTTTTTTTTCCCTGTGTCAGATTTGAAGAAAACCTGATGGAAAATTAGTAAATAAATTCTATTTTTTTTATTTGAAGGGAGAGAAATTATTTCTTACCTGTCAATGAATTTTTACTTTTTTTCTGCAGCTTCTTTAAATTATTAGAGACGACACAGTAGAATTAAATTAAATTTTTTATGTGAAAAATAAACAGGAGAATAAAGATTTCTAAAAAACAAATATGTTGTAAAAATAAAAGCCCGTTAAAATGACGTCCATTAAATATTTCCTAAATAAAAAGATGAAGTGAATTGTAAATAATACGTTTTTAACTTCTTGTAATTCAACCTCTAATAAACCTTTTTTATATATATTTTTTTCATTTATAATAACAGGATGATTTTGGACCAGATCTGTTGGTGAAACACAATCAGAAAACCTCACCTGTCTCCCCCTCTGTCTCCCCCTCTGTCTCCCCCTCTCGTCCGTGTGTCTCACAGCTGCGGTGCTTTTTTTTCTCGGTGATGGTGACGAGGATGAAGGACACGGTCAGAGCTGCGGCAGCGGCGCAGCAGAGGAAGGAGGAAGTGAGAAGCGTCTCCTCTCTCCTCGTCCAACACGTTTAATGAACTGCCGCCGGGCCGCGGAGACGGGAGACGTGTGGCGGCGGGAGAACGCCGCCCGGCGTGTCCCGACCTGACGTGAGAAAATGAGACAGAATGTAAATATTTGACTTTAAAAAAAATCCTGGATCAGAAGTTTGGATTGAAAATTCAGATTTGTTGAAACGACTGAGACAGAAGGCAGACAGAACAGAAAACCGACAGGAAGTTCGTTCTAACGCCTGCTGATGTCATCACTCAGGGACAATTGGGAATAAAATCAAATAAAATCTGTAGATAATTGACTAAAAAATGTAGAGTTTAAATATATATATATAAGATGAACAGGATGGTTTTTATTTTGGTCATGTGACCTGAACGGTCAGAACCAACTGGTCCATTCATCTGTGTGTGTGTGTGTGTGTGTGTGTGTGTGTGAGATACACTGGGAGGAAAAGAATGGTTTTCAAATAAAGGAAATGAATAAAGTGAAGTAGAACGGAGCTGATTCACTGCTGTAACACACACAGAGGGGGGGGGGGGGGGGGGGGGAGACAGATGGAGGGGGAGAGAAGAAGACAGCCACCACATACAACACCATTCATTATTAACACACCCAATATAGCTGGACTGGACACCTCTTCCCCCCCCCCCACCCTCCCCCCCCCCCCCCCCCCCCCTCCCACCCTCCCC
>NC_024324.1:1472631-1499094 GCF_000523025.1 Cynoglossus semilaevis
CAGAGGAGAGGGGGGTGTTCATGGAGGTTGACAAAAAAGAAGTGTGTGTGTGTGTGTGTGTGTCTGAGGAAACGAAACAGGGTTTTAGGGAAGGTGGGAGACGAGTGTGTGGGGAGGAGGGCAAAAACAGGGGTTTTAGCGTGAGGATGTAATAGAGGAGAAGATTGAGAGAAAGTGTGTGTGTGTGTGTGTGGGGGGGGGGCAGTGGGGGTTAAGAAAGGATGGAAGGAATTAAGGAAGGAAGGAAGGAAAATATGCAGTCGAGGCTGGAGGAGATCAGAAAGGAAATGGAAGGGTGTGTGGATGTGCTGTTCTTTCAGCCTTGGAGGGGACGTGACGGACAGACTGGACTCTGTCAGTGTCCACTGTGTCCACTGTGTCCTGTTCAACAGTTAAATAAAGCTTTAATAACAGAACATAAAGAATTAAAATCATAAAAATCTGGAAATGTGCAGTTCCCATTCCAACCACTGTGTGACGTCACAGATATAATGAACCTCAAGATTCAAAGAAGTCACCTGATCAAGTGAGTGGACGAAAATCAAAAATGGACGGAAAGAACGGAAGTCAGTGTGTCCCCACGAGGGTACTTACACAGACTCCTGTGTATATGTGTGTGTGTGTGTGTGTTCTGGTGCAGCGACTGGTCGAGGAGTGATAAACAGTATGAATGTAAGAAAAGACAAAAGGCTTTGAGGTCCAGGAGTGAGAGGAGTGTGTGACTGGGTGTGAGGTGTTGGATGGAGGGAGGAAGAAGACGTCACAGTGACATCTAGTGACCCTTCTGAGTAAGACAGGCGCTCACCTCAGTAACACGGGGTCTGGACGGAGGAGACTTGAAGAAAATGTCCTTCAGTATCTGCGTGAAGACGACCAGGGCCCAGTGGAACTATGGGTAATCACGTGGTGTTTCCAGTCTTGCTGTTTGAGCGTCGACCTGCTGAATGAAACAGGAAGTGGGTTTGGTTTTAGGGTCGACAGATAAACAAACAAATGATCAATTATTTGTGTGTTTTATGTGAGACAGAAAGAGCAGACCTGGGTCAGAGGTCATGTGACCTCAGGTCACCTTTAAAGCAGGGCAGTCTGGGAAGTCTGGGGTCGAACCTGATATTTATTGAAACACTGACTGTAGTTGTTCATGTTTTTCTCTTCTCTCCAGATCTGATGATGATGAAACAAAACTGAATCTGGAAAAAAACCACAGGATCATATTATAAACACAGGAGAAATATTGGTTTCTAAATCTGTCTCTTTATCTGTGGTCTTTCCAGTTCCTTTTTCAAGTCAATCTTTTTTTTTTCCAAGACCAAAAATGTACGTGCTGTAACGTAGCACACACACCACTAATACTACAAATACTACCAGTACACAGAGGATTTATACAGTATATATATACATTTGATATCATGTCTTGGACCAAATGTAATCACAACAGGGACCAGATGTGGCCCACGGGCCTGAGTTTGACGCCTGTGCTTTAAAATACCAAACAGTGTAAATGTACGCAGGTACGATTCCTGCACAAAATCATTTGACATTTAAAATTGATCAAATGTCTCTGGGAAAATAAGTTAATATTATTATTATTTTTATCTGTTTCTTCACTGCAGCACGGTAAAAAACCATGAACACACACACACACGTCTGACCCAGAGATGAAGACCACCTCCTCTTTACCCACCGTTGTTCCTGTTTCCTCCTCTGGTCCAATCACAAACGCCCTCTGACCCAGTCCACCTGATTAAACCCAAACACACTCCCTTTATTTACATACGTGTGTCACCAGCAGAGTACCAGCAGGGAGCAGTAAAAACACTGTTTTTGATTCTATTTTAAAGTCACTCATGTTCCCACAGCCAAATACCAAATTATTTAAAGATAACTACATTCAATTCATTAGTTTTATTTAATGAATGACAGGTGGATGACTTTTTATTATCATTCAAAATCCATCTGTGCATTTTTTGTAAAAAAAATTTATGAAACCGTTTTTAAATTTTTTGTTTTGTTAACTACTATAATCTGTAGATAATCTGTAGGTAATCTGATTCACACCATTTATTCCCAGATTGTAAGAAAATCCCACACAAAAAGAAAGCAGAGACCAGGTTGAAAAAAGAGAGATCCTTCTGTTTTATTTCATTTCATTTGTTTTTAATCTGCTGCTGTTGTTTCACAGGTTAATGAGCAGAGTCTCGTTCCATATTTGTCTTAATTAATGAAACTGGAGAGAAATCTCTTTTTCCGAGGACAGAAAGATTGGAGTTATTTTCTAAAGGGAAGGAAGGAAGGAAGAAAGGAAGGAAAGAAGGAAGGAAGGAGTTAGGAGGAGCAGGACGAAGGGTTCGGTGCAGGAGGACGGAGAGTCTCACGGTGTTCACACACGCAGAGAAACAGGGACGGGGAGACGAGGAAGAAGACGAGGAAGAGGGGGAGAGAGAGGGTGAGGTTTGTCACTCACTCCAAACTCCCAAGAACAAAACAGATTTGGACAAACAAGTTTGTTTCTTTAAAAAACATCCTGTCATCGAAACAACAGTAACAACAACAACAAGAACAACAAGAACAACAACAACATGGCACAGGGCCGGAGCAGAGAGAGGAAGATGGAGGGGGAGTCAGAAGACTGCTGAGGGTGTGTGAGTGAGCGAGCGAGCGCTCTGGTTTAGAGCTGAGATGGATTCTTTATTGATATTAGATGAGGAGCAGGAGGAGCAGGAGGAGGAGGAGTAAAGGAGAACAGATGACCAGAGATGGCAGTGATCAGAAAGCTGGATCTGAAGGACCGTTTTAGTCCAGCAGAGAGAAGAAGAAGAAGAAGAAGAGAAAGAACCCCCCCTAGAGGCCCCTACAGGGCATTTCTTGGTGGGGCAGAGCTGCCGTCTTGTCGTCTTGCCCCGTGAGTTCAACACAAACCTCCGCAGAGCGAGTACGGTGAGTAACAGTGACAGAGTCAGACTAGCAGTGGCAGTGTGAAAGACAAAGTAATAAGGACAGAGAGAGAGAGGAGGGAGGAACGGAGGGAGGACGGGGGAGATCCACCACCCTGCTCCGTCATCTCCTCCTCCGTCGTTGGTCCTTTTCGTTGCCGTGGCGCTTTGCTTTTACTTGTTAGCTTTTTACAGGGTGGGGGGGGATGAGAGAGGAGATGGAGGAGTAAACATAGTTTCTTTGTACAGTGTTGACAGTGGACGGAGGAGAAGTGGAAGGAGGGAGGAGGAGAGAGGGGGGGAGGGGAAGGAAGGGAGACAGAGAAGGAGGGAAGGACTTGGAGGAGGGTTGGGGAGGAGAGTTAGAAGTAAATGATGCTTTGATAATTTAATAGTACGTCTCCTTTTCCACCCAGCCTGTAGAGAGAGGAAGGAAGGAGAAAAGGGAGGAAAAGAGAGAAAAGAGAGACAAGAGAGAGAGAGAGAGGGGGAGGGAGGACAGGACGGAGACGTTAGCTTCAGTGGAGCGTTAGCATCACAATCATCATCTCTACTGTGTGTCTTTGACTGACAGTTCAAATCACGTGACATGTCTGGCTGTTCATTAACAGTAAAAACTACTTATGATCCACAAGTTATTGCTGCCCTCTGCTGGATCATGCAGGTACTACATCTTCCTGAGTGGTACGCATTGAAAAAAAACTATATAATATTGAAACCTTTCACACCAACTGAATGATGAAAACATTTGAAACAACAGTTTTTGTGTGTGCGTGTGTGTGTGTGTGTGGGGGGGTCATACCTCCAGGGTTTCGACGTAGGATGAGTTTTCGTATCTCATCGTAAACAAAGATGAGGAAACTGTACGGGAACGCACAGAACCACCAACTTGGCCTGAAACAGAGACGCAGATATTGGATTCACTCTGAATTAAAAACAAACATTTATTTTCATTCAGTCTGAATCTGATTATTGCGTCTGTCTGCTCCCTGCTGGTGGGACGCGACTCACTTGAGCGGGTACATCCTCAGCGCCACGTCCATCCCAGGGCAGTAGGACAGGAAGGCAGCCAGAGCCGTTTCCTCAAACAGGCCAAAGATCAGAATCTTATTTCTGTGAAGGAACAAACAAAAGATGTGATTTAATGTCAGAAGAGAAAAATGTTAAAATGTTGACGGCAGTGAGCGCGCAGACATAAAAGTTACGGAGTGTAGCGGAACATCATCTCTAAATGCAGCCTGAACAGACGAGATAAGGACAGAGAACACATGACAGAGCCGCAGTGAACAGCTTCACAGGAATTAGGTCCATAAATTAAACCTCACTAAAACTGACGTTAGAGTGACATCTAGTGGCAAGTGGGGGAAACGAAAGGTGAATAATATTTCGGCTGGATGTTTGTTGCCCTACACAGCATCACTCTACACTTCAATGTTTTATCACAGCAGACTTTTAGTTGACTGAAGAAAATAAGAGACGAGGAATGAAGGATGGACGCTGAACGAAACTAAAAAATACATTTAAAAAAGTGGGAGTTTTGCAACACACACAGGCTGCCACAGGAGGTGTAATTAAACATATGTGGTTGCTCTAAGCTCAACTCCAGGACCTTCTGCATGTAAGGTACAGTAGACGTGTAAGGCAGGCGTGACAACCGCCACACTAAGGAACCACAAGGTAAAAAAAAAACCTAGTCCATGATTTAACAACATTAAAAAAAACAACCTGACTTTTACTGACACCTAGTGGCATTCAGAGGGAATTGAGACTGAGAACCATGATGAGTTCAGATGACTTCTTACTCACTTCATGCCCTGCTGAAACACAGAGTTGCGTCTGGTTTTGCAGATGATGACGTCGGCCCACTGCACCACCACGATGCTGACAAAGAAGGCCGTGTGGCAGGTGAACTCCACGATCTTACGCTGCTCGTAGGTCTGAGGTGGACAAACATTGGTGACGTTAAAAATACTGCTCTCCCAGAACGGCTAAGAAGTCGTTCAATCGCTCGTTCCTACCCATTGCTGTCCATAACTGTCCTCCAGGTCATTGTTGGAGCGATCGTCCCAGTTCAGTCGAATACCGACGAGCTGCGACGGCAGGAAACCATTTTCAGCCATGATGACAAAATAGGCAAAGAAACCACCCAGAGCCTGGATCATTCCTGCAGAACCAGGAGCAGATTGAGTCTTAACTGAGCAGTTTAACCAGAAAAACAAGTATCAAACCTCAACATGTCCCTCAGACAAACAGCAGATGGCGCTGCCTACCAATCTGTCCGTATGCGATGCTGATGAGTCGCTCGTTGACCAGTTTGTCCCTCAGTGGGTTCCTGGGCTGACGCTTCATGATGTCACTCTCTGCTGCTTCATAGGCCAGAGAGATGGCCGGAACCTGGGGGAGAAAACAGAGGGAGGAGGAGGAGGAGGAAGAAGGTGAAGGTGAGTGGAAAGTTTAGAGGATGTTTTCAAGCCTCCACGTTCACATAATCTTTGACTTTTTTAAATTTAAATTTAATTTATTTAAATATTTTACAGACCTTCATGGTTTTATATTTGTTGACTGGACATGAGAACGTGTTGTTGTTGTATTTTTATTGATGCCAGAAACTTTCATTGCTTTCATTATTTAATGTTTCCTTGTCAAATCAATCTGCTTTGTTGTAGTGAAGACCCCACACTGCCATCTAGCGTTTGTAGTGCAGAGCTGCATTTTCAGTGCAGCTTCTGACAACATTTCTGTAAAGTCAGCTGTTCTATTTCCTATTCTGACTTTTTATTTAACACACTGGTCCCCTGGAGGCAGATGAACAGACACAGTGACACAGTTTAATGATCTAGTTTTTTACTTTTCTATTTTCTATTTCATTTAACTTTGTCGTTATAAACATTCCAGTCACATTGTTCTGAACACTGGTGTTGACACCAGTGAACCTGTCTGCTGCTGTCGTGACTGGTTCACAGTGCAGTCACGAGTGTGTGTGTGCGTGTGTGTGACACCAATGATTCATGTGTGAAATCGATCTCTTCTGCCTCGTGAACACGTGTCTGGTGTTTTATTCACACTTTATTTCATCTCCTCTTTTTTTTTTTTTTTTACCATGTCAGTTCCCAGGTCGATGCAGAGGATAGTGATGGTGCCCAGAGGCAGAGGGATGTTGACCAGGATGAAGAACAGGAAGGGTGTGATCTCAGGGATGTTGCTGGTCAGTGTGTAGGCGATGGACTTTTTCAAATTGTCAAAGATGAGTCGGCCTGCAGGGACAGACATCAGATAAATACAGTGGTTACCAGTGAGGCTCTTCTTTCAACCTCCACGCCTCGTGTTGAATCTTTTTCACCTTCTTCTACTCCTGTGACAATGGAGGCGAAGTTGTCGTCCAGGAGGATCATGTCTGCAGCTTGTTTGGACACGTCTGAGCCGGAGATTCCCATGGCAACGCCGATGTCGGCCTTCTTCAGTGCAGGCGAGTCGTTCACTCCATCACCCGTCACGGCCACGATGGCGCCCTGAAAGACCAATCAGCAGAGAGTGTTGATGGCCGTTAGAAACAAACAGCTGTAGAAGCCACAGCTGCGTCCGTCAGTGTCTTGGCACCTGTCTCTGACAGCCTTCCACGATGATGAGTTTCTGCTGTGGCGAGGTTCTGGCAAAGACTATCTCCGTGTGGTTCTTCAAAATATCATCCATCTGATCCTGAGACAGGTCTTTCAGATCTGTGCCGTGGATCACGCAGGCCTTGGCGTCCCTGTGCACAAACAAACGATTCCACGTGACCAAACTGTAGAAACCCCTCATCAACTACAGGGCGATTCGTCGACGACCACGTGTTTCCTTCAGCTTCTGCGTCTTACCTCGGGTTGACCTGACTGACGGGAATATTGAGGCGCGCAGCGATGTCCTCCACCGTCTCGTTGCCTTCCGAGATGATGCCCACACCTTTAGCAATGGCCTTGGCTGTGATTGGATGGTCACCAGTCACCATGATGACCTGAAGACAAACATCAGCAGGAGGAGGAGACAGAAGGTGAGAAGGTGGAAACACTAAAGACAAAGTGGATCCCGTGGGAACAGAGAAGTTGAAGGAGATTTCCACCTTGATGCCAGCGGAGCGACATTTGCCCACAGCGTCAGGCACAGCAGCACGGGGAGGGTCAATCATGGACATGAGGCCAACAAAGCAGAGGTTGTCGGTCTCGAAGTTGACGTCGTCGGTGTCAAAGGCAAAGCCTTTTGGGTATTTGTCTTCAGGCAGGAACACGTGGCAGAAACCTAGAGGAGGTCAGAAACAGGAAGCAGAGTCGTTAGCCTCATCATATTATCATATATTCAACAACATCATCGTCTCTGTCTCCTGCTGGTCTTACTTACCCAGTACCCTCTCTCCCAGTCCTCCCAGTTCTAAGTAGGCATTCTGGAAAGCCTCCTTCATCTCATCGTCCATTGGCTGCTCCTTGCCCTGCATCATGATGGTGGAGCAGCGGTCCAGGATTCTTTCTGGAGCTCCCTTCATCACCAGGAGGTAAGAAGTGTTGCTTTCCTCCTCTGCCTCATGAATCGAGAGCTGAAGTGGGGAAACGTGGAAGACTCTGTGTCAGAAGACATTTTTGGTTTTTGGTCCATCTGGTTCTCAGCTGATGATCACAGACCTGGTACTTGTTGGTGGAGTTGAAGGGGATCTCAGCCACCTTCTTGTTCTTGTCCCTCATGATCTTGACAGGGCCACACGACAGCTCGATGCACTTCAGCAGGGCGGACTCCGAGGCGTCGCCCGCCACCTCACGCTTCAGGATAGGCAGAGCCTCCTGACCGGCCTTGAAGACGGCACGGTTGCACAGAGAAGCGATGCGAGCCAGAGACACCCATGTGGTGGAGCTCTTGTCAAAAGATGAGCCTTAAAAAAGTCACACGATTTTAATCAGCGTTAAATGTCATGATGTGATTTTATTTTTCTAAATCTCAATCAGATGCTTTCCTTTTTCTTGTGACTTAGTATAAAAAAAAAGTATAAATCTGGTACCAGACTGGTCCTCGGTGGTGTCGGCCTCGTGGATCTGGTTGTCAAACCACATGTGGGCCACGGTCATCCTGTTCTGGGTCAGGGTGCCAGTTTTGTCGGAGCAGATGGTGGAGGTGGAGCCCAGAGTTTCCACAGCCTCCAGGTTCTTGACCAGGCAGTTCTTTCGTGCCATTCGTTTAGCGGTCAGTGTCAGACACACCTGGGTTGGTGTGAAACGTGAAAGAAAAGGGAGGAGAAAAAAAGAAAAAAAAGATAGGATTGAAGAATAAGACAAAGTTTGGAGTTAAAGGAAACATAAGGAGAAAATCACTGGCATCTAAATGAGGATCTAACAGAGCAGAAGAACATCTCCAGAGCTTCTGACAATCAACACACAGCTCATCAGTGCTGAGGTGACGCTAACATAATCCACTGCACCTACAGCGTAACCAAACATGAAACCTGGAGATGTTCTTATCCTCTCTATCAAAGTGCAATCAAACCCCTGCCAAGACAGAAAACAGCCCAGGGAGCGATGCAGAGATCATGAAGCAGAAATAAGTCAGGCAGCAAAACAGCAGAGCTTTGCATCTTTGCATCATGTCATCATGCCATATATGGCAAGAACCAAATCATGAGCCAGAGAGAAGTAGCAAAGTTCGAGCAGAGGGCAAATTGAATTATTGGTCATTAACCTAATGTCATTACATTAGCTAGTTGATGTCACTGAAGACAGCACCCCCACTGGCCTGGAAGAGAAAGAGAGAGGGAGAGATCTACGGAGGGGGAGGTGGACAGACACACAAACTGACTTAACAATAAACATTTCAAAGGACAGACGAAATAAAACAAAGACAATTTTCACCACAGACAAAAATGTGACAAATTTTAGGAACAAAAATACAAGATGCACAAAAACATATTAACGGTATTGGGGGGCGGGGGGCACAAAGAGACAGAGAGAAAAGGAGGAAGCAGGGATGAGAGCCACCACACAGTACAACTACAACAACAACAACAACAACAACAACAACAACAGGACAGTACAACATCCATTTACAACACTCCACCACAAAACACTTCAGCCAGCATCAGAACATATTCTAGTTTCTCCAAATAAAGATTAGAACCTACTGTAGTCGTTACATTAAAACCATTTCATTAGAACCACTGTCTTTTTTTATTTCCTAACTAGTAGTTAAGTAGTTAAAAAAATAACTATTTCAACATGAGAGTTTTGTCTGTGACTTTGTGACAACATGGTTTGACCTTCAGACCAACGTCACAGATGACCCCTCACAAACTCACAGTGACTGTGGCCAGCAGCCCCTCAGGTACGTTGGCCACGATGATACCAATGAGGAAGATGACGGCCTCCAGCCAGCTGTAGCCCAGGACGATGGACAGGACAAAGAAGGACACGCCCAGGAAGACGGCCACGCCTGTGATGATGTGGATGAAATGCTCGATCTCCTTGGCGATGGGGGTCTGAGGAGAGAATTTGATTAAAACAAAACAAAAACAAGTTGACTTTAACTACCGCGGTAGAAAACCTTAAACAATAAATGAATGTTTATAAATGATAACGTTACTTTTCCCGTCTCCAGGCCGGAGGTCAGAGTGGCGATGCGGCCCATCACTGTACGATCACCAGTACACACCACAATACCACGAGCTGTTCCTGTAGAAGAAACAGGTATAAAGTTAGAAATGAATGAAGAGACACTGAAACAAGTGTAGGGCTTGTAATGTGATATGAAGTCCAGGAGAGGGCGGTATACTCTGTTCTTTTTGAGTCTACTGTGGTAAGCAGCAGTGTAAACTAGTGATTTTGATCAGTTGGAGAGAAGAGGGTTTAACGTGGTCACATGATGAGTCAGCGGCGCCCTCTGCTGTCTGGTGGTTTCTGCTTCATAACACCACTGTTTACTTAATGTATGTGGGAGCTGAAGCGCACTGACACAAACATGTTCTGTGGTGAACTGACCCTCGACACAGTTGGTGGAGAAGAAGGCGATGTTGCGAGTTTCCAGGGGGTTGTCATGGGTACAGTCAGGTGACCTGGTCTGTGGCTCTGATTCACCAGTCAGAGAAGAGTTGTCCACCTGAGACCCACAGAGCAGAGAGTGGACATGAAGAAGGACAATAATTAGGTCAAGACTGGTTTGAGTTAGACTAGGTTTAATCTCTTGGTCTCTAACTTCTCTGTGTTCATCCTAACATTATTACTACTATTGAAGGTGAGCAGAAACATCCAGACTTTAACAACAAACTCACTGACTTTCTACTGACTTTCACTACAGAACTAGTCAGTGTTCTGGTTAAGGATCGTCATAGGTTTACATTCTGTGTGTGTGTGTCAGTGGTTCACCTTGCAGCCATGGGAGGAGATGATGCGGAGGTCAGCGGGGATTCTGTCTCCTCCCTTCACCTCCACCAGGTCTCCTCCCACCACCTGCTCAGCATTGATCTGCATTTTCTCTCCCTCACGGATCACTAACGCTTGCTGCCGACGAGAAGAAGAAACGGATTAAAGGCTTTTTTCCAAAGAGAAACAACATGACGTTGAACCTGTCGGCAGTCCGGTACCTGAGGGACCATGTTCTTGAAGGACTCCATGATCTTAGAGCTCTTGGCTTCCTGGAAGTAGGAGAAGCAGCCGGTGATGATGACGACAGCCGACAACACGATACCCAAATACAACTGCAGGGAAACAAGAGGAGAGAAAGACAGAGAGGGATGATCAGATGATCACATGACTGGATTAAAAACAAACCCCAGAGAGACAGATCCACGAGTCACTGTGAAGTGAAGTGAAGTTAAAGTAGGACCTGTCCTATCAGTGTCCTGTCATATTTGTCTTAACAGTTTTTTTAAGGCCACAAACAGTAGTGTGAATGATCCGTTCACTTCACTTCCTGCTGTCCTTACGTTGTCTCCAGCAGGCTCGTCCTCTGTGGCGGCCTGGATGGCGTAGGCCAGAAAGCAGAGGATGGCGCCGATCCACAGCAGAATGGAAAAGCCACCAAACAGCTGGCGACAGAACTTCACCCACTCTGGGGTGGTGGGGGGAGGAGTCAGGGCGTTGAGGCCGTCCCTGGCCAGGTATTCTGCTGCTTTGGCGTTAGTCAAACCCTAATCAGGAATATAATATAATAAAGGAAGGAAGGACAGATTAAAAAAAAATCAATAATCACTACCATCAAACCACCAGGAGGGGGAGTTGAAGATTAGAAGAAAAACCAACCTGAACAATGTCAGTGTTGTATTTCCGACAAACCTCCTCCACAGACATTTTGTGTTCAGTCTACGAAGAATTACAAAGAAAGAAGGGAAACAGTTCATGTCAGTGACACATACTGTAAAACATCTCATCGTCTTTATGTGAGCGAGAACATGGCTGCTGTGAATTTAAATCATTTGTTCTTTGTTTAGTTGCTGTGTTGCAGGAAATGTCAGTGTGAAGAGTGTGAAGAGTTGAGGGGATAAAAAAAAACTCACTATAGGAACTTCCTTCTTCAGGTCGTCCAGATCTTTGCCTCCCTTTCCTTTTTTGGGCGACTCCTTCTCATCCTTGTCCTGCGTGGTGGCCACGCGATAGCTGTCCGACCGTCCGTACTGTGGAGACACAGAGAACAACTGTTCAGTCCAGAAACATTCATGTGACAGATAAACTATCCAGAGGCAGTAGGTGGACTGTGTTATATATATCCATACACTGTAACACAGTGACACTAATAAAACGGGGCCGGATTCAAACCCTCAGTTTTACTCCTGAAAAACTTCCCCTGTTTGAGATTCAAAGTCTGACCCAGTTTCCTGCTGTTAGAATGGAACTCAAACACGTGCCTTTTTCAAGAGCTCCACTCAAACTGCAATTAGCATCAAACCTATTTAGACCACTGCTGTTCAGACTGAAGAGGGCGCTGCTGGAGGTTGATGAGAGAAAAGTAGAAGTAAGAGAGAAACTGTGACACTCATTTTCATGTGCATATACTGTGTGAATACTGTGTGAATACTGTGTGTACTGAATATCAGACACGTGTCATACGTTGACTGTTGGGTCTGGGTTGTTCAGGTTGGTCCAGTACTGTTTCCAGTGACACCGTTACCCAGCATGCACCTTTCACGGACACCCTGAAGGTTTCTCAGAGAACTGAAATGTCATCCAGCCGCTTGGCTCAACAAACCATCTCCCATGGAAACAGGGAAATGTCAGACTGAGAGGCAGGAAGTGAGAAGGTGAAACCAAAGCCCCTCTGAATGAAGGACAACAGGTTTTTACAGTACGACTGTGACAGTACGACTGTGTCTCATTTAAATGAACTGTTCAAACCACCCAACCCTCATTTCACATTTGGATCTAAAGCAGAGCAAAGACATGTCCTGGAGCCTTTCTCCAGTTCACAGCCTGTCAGTAAATGAAATGCTTTAATAAAGTCAAAGCAGCTCCAGTGCACAGACCTGACTCTGGTACTGACCAGAGCACAGACTTCCCACTGAGTTGATGGTTTGTGTGTCCATACAGGATCTGGTAATGAGCGTTTATTTTTGTGTGGAAATATGCTGCCATCTGTGGTGGAGTTCAACAGGCCGTCAGATTACTGCTGTTTACTACACTGACAGATTAACCCAGTGAACAATAATAATAATTCCCTCTCACTCCTGATCCTCCAAATCCCTGTCTCTCGTTCGTCCACTTCATCCACTCGATCACTTTCTTTTCCTGGCACAAACTCAGTTTTTTTTTTTCAAACTAAATAAAAGATGCTGGACGTCCATCAAACACTCACTCTCGTGTCTTCATGACCTCATCTCTCACGTCCCTGACTCTTATACACAGGCAATCATGCTACGATGCTAACTGTTGTTACTGTATGTTACACTTGACCTGTCATTGAGGTGGAGAATCCCATGATAAAATAATAATGTGCAAATCCAACCAAACTTAGGAATCAATAAAAAGTACAAATGTAGTGTCATGTTAAATTAACCAAACAGACAGCGTTCAGGGCTGAGCAGTGATCTGGCTGTGGTTGTGTCAGAGTGGATTACAGCAGGCACATATCCAGAAAAAATGAGATTATCACACAGCTCAGTAGCCAGACTGACCTAAAAAAATGTCGCATACACTCTAGAAGCGCTCCGCCCTCGTCTGTCCCTGCCTTCAACCTCCACCCACTCTGTTTACATTCTCCTCCCTCCAGGCTGTCCATCTGTGTCTCTGCTCTGAGCTGCTCATCTGTACAGAGGTTTGACGGTGACGACACAGTCTGCACCACATTTACAGCAAACACAGGTTCACATTTTATAGATAAAAAAAAGATTAATAAAGTATCAATTTCTGAGATAAAAAAAAAAGATTAATAAAGTATCAATTTCTTTTTGGTGTTTTTTTTTATATTATTTTATTTATTTTTAAGTAGTGAATAATATAAAGTATACTGATCCTGGTTTGGTTGTAGGAGTCAATGTCCAATACACAACACCACCTCCCAGAATGCAAAATAGGAGAGCGAAATAGGAAATGGCAGGGTTTTTTTTTTTTGACAAAATCACATTGATGACATCAACATCCACCCAGCTGATGGATGGAGCGTTTCCTAGCAACATCCAATCCAGTGTGTGCATTTGAACGAATGGAAGTCAAAGAGAGGAGGGAACTTTCTGCAGATGAATTCAACATGAAGGTGTGTTACGTAACACTGCTGGAAGGACCAGTGAGCTGCAGTGTTACGTTTGCTCTTGACTCATGACTAGTTATCCTCCACACCTACAGTGATTTGTAGCAGTATGGATTCAGTCTATAGACGGAAACAAGAGGGCGGGAGTCTGTCCTGATTAGATATTGATTGACAGGGAGAATTACGCAAGCACAGCCACCAAGTCCCAATCCCTTTCCTACCCCCTCCTGCCCCCCGATTCCTCTTCCACATGATCCCTTTCCTGCCCCCCGATTCCTCTTCCACATGATGTGATCACTGTGTAATACCACTGTATTACCACTTGATGAATGTGACATGCTTCAGTAGTCTTCAGTGGCTTTTTACATGAGCAGTGTAAGAAGGAATTGAAGAAACTGTGGTTAGCCTGCAGCGTAGCGTGACACCAACATCAATCAACATCGTTTATGCAAATTAGAACACACATGCATCAGACACCGTGCCTCTCCTCCACCACGACTGACTCTCCTCCTGTAGCGTCCAGGTAAAAGGCATCATGGGATCTTGGCTAACACCTTCATCCTTGACTGGTTCTCCTTCTCCGTCTCATCACTGCACACACACTACAGCAGCAGCCCACTCTCGTCTGCTGCATTTTCCCACTCCTCCATTTTTCTCAGTAGTCACCATTTTCAAGGTGACTCACCACAGAGGCATTTTCTCTGCTGCCATTATTCTATGCACGATTAAACTCACACAGACTCCACCCTGATTACATTAAATGTTTAATGTTCCTAATGATGAATGTTATGCCACGGACTTCCATAAAAATATGACTTTTAAAGGACGCATCTTCTCAGTTGTAGTTCGTCTTTGTCAGCCTGCAGGTGTCAGTCAGTGACTGTGACTATTATTAATGGTCTACTGCTGCTCTCTCTCTCTCTCTATTGATGTCAGGTCAATATCAGACAAATTTAAAGATTTGATTTCTACAAACACACAAAAATATAAGACATCAGCCATTTGAACAACAAATGTGTGTCTTCCCCACGTGGTGAACTAAATGTGAATTTAAACACAAAAACTTACAAAAGTTGACATAAAAAGTAGGTCATACAGGTCTTTGGCCACTAGGCAATAAGCTTTTAAAGCCCTGATCATCAGGTCATAGGGTTGTGAACCAAATGACTAAATAATCCATGGTTTCAGATTCAGTTCAATATTAATCAAACCATAATGAAAGGCATCCATCACTCCAGTGATTTTTATTTTTTCTTGTGTGAACCTTAAATCCCAGATTCTGGCAAATGACAAAAATCACTTATTTTTCTTTCAGTGCATCACCCCCCCCCCCCCCCAGTATGGCCTGGCACCCTGCAAAACCAATGCCAACACCCTGATTGATCGCTTGACCTGGATCAAACTGCCCTCACTACTTCCCCTCATCGAACCAGCTCCCATTCAACCCGAATCTGACCAGAGTCCACCCAGTCGGATCAATAACAGCCTGATCGGGGGAGTTTCTACACCTACACACACACTATTCCCTGTGCCTATTTCCCACTTTGGTTTGAAGATCTGTTCAGTTTTCACAACTCTGTCAAATCCATCCCTCACTTCCTCCCTCAACCTCGGTCGACTGTTGTCATCAGCTCCACTCACCACAGAAACTTGACAAGTCAAGCATTACAGACTTCCAGAATACGTGATCATTAATTTATGGTAATTAATTTATAACTGCAACACAGCTGGAAGAAAACAACAACAAAAACAACAACAACCAATCTCTTTCAGATTTACTGGTCAGGAACACGATGTTCTTCTCAACCTAACTGACAACTGATTTTTTTTTAGGAGGACGAGGTGAGACCAGACACTAGAGGCGCTGGTTTCATCTACTCTCACACCCCCTCCCCCTGGAAATCTGTTCCATCCTCATCCTCATCATCTTAATTTGTGTATTTGGGATTAGAAACCACAGAGGATCCATTTTACTGCTCACCGTGTCCTGCTCCATCCTGCAGACCTGAGCTCCAGACCCCCCCCCCTCCCCATAACAGCACAGCAGCACCTCACTGACATGGGAGCAATGTTTCATTATGTAATCATAAAAAAATGGACGACAGAGGGGAAAAAAAAACAACCAAAACCTACCCCTTCTAGAGACAAATACATTGCTGATTTTAGTTTAGACATTGTGGCTCAATAGACCCCCCCTCCCCTACTTAAATCCCCTGCAACAGGACGTTACCACATGTTGAGCCACAGCTGGATGAGGCAGAGAAACCTTGAATCACTTTAAAATTAGTAAAATAAAATACAAATGAAATACAATTTTTTTTTTTACAGACCAAATGCAGGAAAATGTGTCTTAGTGACAATAACGGTGAAAAAAAAATACAACCATGTCTGTCCTCAGACCTGTGGCCATGAGTCATGAGTTAGCATCCTCGACACTGACAACTGTTAAAAAAATAGCTCTGTTGTGCGTTCATTAACAGAGAAATAATTAACTTTACATTTTAATTGTCCATAATGGTCACAGTTGTAGAAACAGGGCTCTGAATGGATACTTTACAGAGTATACTCCAACTTACAGTATTTTATTTGTAACTAATGTAGAGACAAAGCAGAAACTTCTGTTAAAGACACAGGTGCAGTAGCCGTTACCGTAACGCGGTCCCGCAACGCCCTTTCAGACGCAGTGAAAATGTGAATTAGAACTCCAATTAGGCAACAACAACAAAAAACTATAATAAAAACGTCTTTACAATATTTACAGCGTCACGTTTTTATCGCGATATATGTCGTTGATTATGATCAGTGTGACAGGTGTGACCGCGTCTCGTATTTTCAGACATGCATTTAAAACGGAACACCGACCATATTATACGATTTATATTTAAATGCTAATTAATGTCACTGCGTTTAATGCGTCGTTTGAATATCACGCACGTCTTTGTCCCCTGACAATTTTTATTTAGTATTTCTCGGGTTTTTTGACACACTGCAGCCGTTAACGTGATTTGAATCTCGGTCTCTGTCTCTCATAACTGCGCCATAGTCAACACTCGTATTTATTGAGGCTAAAAGCTAAAAATAATAATAATAATAATTGAAACGGTTTATACTGCTTACCCCCATTTTGTTGCTTTCACTCGCTTTTCTTCAGAGACTGAATCTCGATGAGACTGGGTCTAAGCAGAAAGGTGTAGTTTTGAAGGCGGCGTCTGATGGTGGAAAGAGGGAAAGAAAAAAAAATGGACGCCTTTAGTTAAAACTTGACAGCTGTCATTCAGGCTAAAACCACATCAAATTCAATGAAAAAAACGTCACTCTGACCAGGGGTTGTACAGTTCTGTGACAGGAACACTCCAGCGGACCTTAGACTTGAGGCTTAGATGGAAAAAAAAATAAAGAAAACTGGCATTTAAATATCAAATTAGTTAGTTTTTTTAATAATGCAGAGCGAAAACCCCTCTTCTCTCTCTGAGCCGCAGCGATGCCGGCAGAAAGTAGAGCCGCAGCTCAGCCTTCTTCTCCTTCCCCAGGATGCTGTATCCCTCCGCACATGCGCGCAGGCCAGGTCGCCGCAGCGCTCAGGGTTTAGATTTGGATGTAAATCCGCGGATTAAACAAGGGCGATTTAATCAATTCGAATTGCGCTGGTCCGAATAGAGTGGCGGGAGGACATTAACAGACTTCAGAACTGACAGAGGTTCATATACATAGAGATATGAACAAAGACATAGTTATTGTTGTTTTTTTTCAATTGTACTGTACATTACCGCACATATGAGCAACAGTTAAATGCACAATACAAACACACATCTGAGGCCGAGTGTCACAGTAAAGCTGAGGCTTCACATGTTGTATTTCTGAACACAGCAGCTGCTGTCGAAGATTACACCATTAAAGTGATGTTATTATAGAACATTATCAACAGCTGTTGTCTGTACACGGACTAACAGACCACTTACACATGAAGACCACCTTCGACTGACTTTTCACACATGACCTTCTGACTCACATGATTTACTCACTGACACTGGCAGAGAGAAACAGATACTAACCTCGACACTAGGGGCGCCCTAACTGGCAACAGAGTATGTACCACGTTACGGGGCAACGATACGATATATTGCGATACTGACATTGTATTGATATTTTCTTACACCCCTACTGAATAAATCAGTACGTGAGAAAATACTTCAAGTACATGTGTGTGTTGCTATGCTAACAGTTGTCCATGTAGACGCCCCCGACAGTGTGCAGGATGTTTCTTTATTTGCACCTTGTTTTTACTGGTCACACCGGTTGAAGTGGAGTGGAGGAGTGGGAGTAACAAAAGAACAAAAACATTTTAGAGACCTGGTCGTCATGGCAACAGTTGTCTAATCAGATCCCTGATCGTCCAGCAAACCTAAGAAATGAAGAGGAGCCTTTGGAAATCAGAAAGAGTCGGTTGGACTTAAACTAACAACAAACCAAATGTGGTCATATCTCCCTTTCCTGATCCCGTATCAATCACCTCAGTCACTGATCAGTTATTGATTTTATTTTCTCCCCAACTCCCAGTCCAGAGTTAGGAACTGATGTTCAGATGGAACAGAGTCTGAGACTAGGATCACACTGGGACTACAGCTACACTGGGGGGGGGGCTCAATAGGGGGGGGCTCAATATATCACAGTGACTGTAGTATCACAGTATATCGTATTGTTCCCCCCGTGTTGTGATATCGTATCACCAGATACGCCTAAATTACAGTGAGTCAAACAACTCCTAATCAACCTAATCAAAACAAAACTTAATCAATAACACTAATCAATAATGAAACTCAATCTTGTCACAATAATGTGACCAAAATCCAAAGAAGGAACTATGGTTGAACCCAGTTAAACCCTGTGATCCTGGGTGATTTCTGCAGGTCCAGCTCAGTGGTGACTTCGTGAGTCATTCCTCCCACTGCCTCACTCACCTTCTCTCACCCCCACCCCCCTCAGCCACTGGTCCAGTTGGACTTTGGTTCTGTTTCTAAGAAAATAAACAAGTGAACTGAAAACCTTGTTTATATTTGAACTGAACTTGGTGAATGCTTAGTACCATTAGTACTATTATTACTCCTAGTACTGTTAGTGCCGTTACACTTTAAAGAGCCGTCAGGAGAGAGGGATGGAGGAGGACGGGTGAGCAGTGGTGGTGTTGGAGAGGGGGGAGATAGAGGGGGGAGACAGAGGGGGGAGAGTCACCATTCCCATCCACTCTCCCACATGTCCTCCATTCCTTCACTCCTCTTCCGTCAAGGTCAGGGACAAGGACGGTCCAGACAGAATTCCTGGCCTGTGATTGGCTGCGGCAGCAGAGCTGGGCCTTAAAGAGACAAGCAGTTTTCCCCCAGACGGCGGCCATCTTTGCCAGAGTTGGTGGTGGAGGTGAGACAGACCCTCCTGCCTCACACTGGTGGATTTCCCCACAATGCCTTTTTTTTTCCTCTACTGTTTTCATGAAATATTTAAAGTGAGGCTTCAAAATAGCCCCCGGCTTCACTGATGGGGGCGGGGCTTAATTTGTTTCAGCTTCTGAACAAAAAAAAACAAGGTCAGAGTGATTATTGATCACTGCTTTTCAACCACAGGGTGATTTTCATACACCACCCTTTGACACGGGGAATTTTCCTGTTGTTCTACTGGAAAAGATGTGTTTGGATTCCACGTTGAAGATGTTACAGCAGTGAAGGTCAGAGTGATTATTGATCACTGCTTTTCAACCACAGGGTGCCTACAAACACTACACTTCAGAGAATCCAGAGACATTAACAGAGTGCTATGGTGGATATTAACGCAAAGTTGTTTCTGATTTCATCCAATGAAAGGCGTGGACAGAAATGGGTCACTGACAAGGCCTACAGTTACAGTTCAATGCCCCCCCCCCACCCCCCCAGGCCCACCGCCCACTCACACTTATTCATATTCTATGTACTTATAAATGCCAGGAGTAATTTTTTTTTTAGAAAAAATGAATTATTTTAGTGGGAAAACAAAAAAAAAAATTTTTAATTGAGAAACTGCCAAAAAAGGCCAGTGTGTGAGCTGTCCATGGTGCTGAAACTGAAGCCGATCACTAGAGTTTTGGGCATATTTTCTATTTATATCTACTTCCCAATCGGTGCTGTCCACCACTCCTGTGAGTCAGGCGTCAATCACAGCTGGGTTGGGGAGAATAACACTTACTACTGTATATAGGGCCCTGTTTGTGCCCCCGGTGGATAACAAAGGTACTGGACAGTTAGAGCCCATAAGCAGAGTAAACAGCAGTGTAGATCATGAATAAACTATGGGCTGGCTGTTCTCCGTCAGCCTCAAAACCACATTATTCTCCACATCAGATTCAAGCTGAGACGCCGCTTTAATTCCCGTGTGTGTGAATGTTTCAGGAAACCACGGCCTGAATAATGGATAACGCTGAACAACAACTACAAAAGTACTCCACTGAACTACCTTCAGTTCTAGTACTAGTACTAGTACTAGAACTAGTACGGTACACACTGGAGTCACTATGTTATTTTCCAGGGGCTTCAGCTCCTCACCTGGAAATAAAAGCTAAAAACAAACGTCTGTTTTTCCTTTTTCCACTAATGTTTTTATTTGGCCTGGAAATGAACGCCTGATCTGTTTGCTGGGGAACCACACACACACACACACACACACATGCGGTGTGAGGACGACCTTGTGAAAAAAATCACTGCTCATCCATCATGTTGCAGCAGATCTAACGAAGGACCTTCAGAGGAGATCAGTTAATTCATTCTTCACGGTCAGACCTGGACGGAGCTGCTCCAACGACACCCTCTGAAATATGTGTACCAGTGTCAGACCATGTGAACTGTACCATCGACCGGACGCTGCTGCACAACGGTTTATGATTCTGCAGGACTAAGACCTGAAGGTGAATCTCCACACAGCGTGGCGGATTCCACAGAAATATCTCAGTCAGATTTGGTCAGATTTTTAGAGCCGTGGTAATAACATTATGACTGACAGGTAGGGATGTAGCGATGCGTCGTGAATCGGTTCAAACATCGATGCAAATCCGTGACAATTCTCATCGGTTGAAATAAAAAAATAAAAAAACGCAAATCAAGGCGTAAGAAGTAGGCTGCGTTTTCTCAAAAAGTCACTGGTCATTTCATGATACTACACACTCCAGTCCAGTAGGTGGCAGTATACTGTAGATCTGATGGAGTGGATGAACGACCTAATGAAGCACATGAAGATACAACACCTCCCTCACTGCTCCTCCTCCTCCGCCTCACACTCTGTCAACCTGTCACCACACCTGCTCCATCATCCATCATCATCCATCCATCCATCTTAAGGACAGCTATGGTGCTGCTGTGGTGAGGGTCTCAGGGTTTAACAATTGGATGCCCCCTCTGGTGATACGATACAGGGCCAACGATACGTGGACGGACGCTGTGGCCGCGGCTTCATGACGTGGACGAAGAGGAAATGAAGATGAAATCAATGAACTTTTCCATATTTGTACCAAAATGTCAATACGCAGCTGGAGCTGGAGCTGGTGCTGTCGGATCACAAAGGCATCGACAGCACGAATCATTTATGTTTCACTCACACACACACACACACACACTTTCCTTAAGTTTCACCTCACTCTGTACGACTGGATCAGCAGGGGAGGACGGAGAGACGGAGCGAGAGAGAATGAGGGAGGGAGAGAGGGAGGGGGGAGCGGGTTGTGTGTTTAATTTTAGACCTGACACGTAGTTCCCCGTCTTTTGCCACAGACTCTAAAAATAAACTTCTCTCTTCTCTCCCTCCCACCAATCACTATCTGACAGACAAAGAAAAAGAGCGGGAAAACTGGGGGAGGAAGATGAGAGGATGTTGCCTAGCAACCCTATCCTGTCTTGGCATGTCATGTGAACAATAGATGATCAGGACTAGAGCAAAAAAAAAAAAAAAGCCCAGGGACAGAAAGAATCACCAGAAAAGTTAATAAATCAATCAAAACATGAATCAAAGTTAGCTTAAAGCTAATGGTCAGTTCAGAGTCATGGACCAGAGTCACTTCACAGGTAAACTGAAACTCTGAACAACAACAACAACAACAACAACAGTTTGAGTTTATTACTATGGAGTAGCTAAAGGTTAGCCAGGAGCACGGCAGCCGAACAAAGAGGTGTCCAGGAAGGACAGGACTGGATCTGAGGAGACCAGGGTGTAGGAGACGGGAGGTAGGGGGAGACAGAGACCGACGTTACAGAAGTTTAGACAAAAGACAAAGATGAAGAAACAGCACCTAGAACTGGCCCAAAACGGAATCCATTTATAGTCACGTTAGATCAAAGTCATGGAGACAGAACCTCCTCTGGCCTTCACCTGGGTGTCCCACACTCTCCCTGTACACCCCCCACCCCCATCCCACCCACGCCCACACCCACGCCCTCACTCCTCCTCCCTTCACTTCTAATGACCCGTCTATTGGATGGGAAACGGAGGCAGCGTGAGCTCTGATTGGCTGCTGGAACCAAGCCTGTTGCTGGGCTGTTTCCATGGAGATCAGTATCATGGAGAGAAGGAGAGAGAGGAATGAAGATGGACGGATGGAAGGATGGAAGGATGAAGATGGACGGATGGAAGGATGAAGATGGACGGATGGAAGGAAGGACGGATGGATGAGACAAATTATGACAATAAAATGAGAAAATAATTGGATTAGGGAACAGGTGTGTAACATGAGACATCTGTGTGTGTGTGTGTGTGTGTGTGTGTGTGTGTGAAATCAGTGTAGTGTGATTAAAGGCTGAGGAATTGTGGGATTACTTGCCGTTAAGATGGCGCTGTTCTCTGACACCAGGCTTCACGCTGCATCCGTCCACTCCTGAACAGACAGAACATGAGACACATGAGCTATTAGCTATTTCTTGCAAAACTTTTGATAAATGAACCTGCAGGTTTTACCATCTAACTACAGGGGGCAGCACCTATAACCTACTATACCAAGTGTGAAATTAAAAAATGTTTTTATTTTAATTTAGACACATTTTGCTAACCTGTTTCTGGTTAAACCAACCACAATCAACTAGCGGTCGGAGGTTTTAATGCAACACAAAAATGAAATCATAAACCAACAACATGAACGATCGCATGTTAAATGTTAATAAAAAAATCAACACAGTGCTGTAGAATATCGATACGGTATTGTTGAAAGATATTTCGGTGTATTAATATTTTCTTACACCCCTGTTGGATGGACATCATCACCAAAGGTCAAACAGTCACGTCGACGGCTTCCTTTGTTTTAGGGACATTTGGTTCCAAACCTAAATCCTAACTCTGGTCTAAATCTCTGGGTTTTCTTCCTCCGTCGTCCTCAGATGTTTCAGGGACATCCATCTCAGTCATCAGTCTGAAACCACTCTTCAGAGAAATGTGCAGAAAACAGGCACAGGAGGGTGAGACTGGTGAGACTGGGAGTGAGGTACAAGGGGGGGGCAGGGGGACCAAAGGTGTAAGAAGGAGGAAGTGTCTTTATGAGCTGAATGACAGCAGCAGAAGAAGAGTCTGAGTGGACGTCTGACAGAGTGTGTGTGAGACACCACGTCTCACACACACACACACACACTCAGCCACAGGCTTTTTTACACACGTGGTATAACTGAACATGTGGCATCCACTGCAGCTGAGGCTCATGATCAAACCGTTGGTTCAAATCCCTGGCCAGGGCACACTGTGATGTGTTGAGGACTAAAGTATAAATAAACAAAAGATAGACTAAAAAAAAACAGTTACAAAAATAAAGCATTAAAAAAAATACTTGACAAAATCATAAAACGTTTTTCAGTTTCGCTAAAATAAAAAACGTTGTTTTTATGTCTAATTAGAAAAAAATAAAACAACCAACAATAACACACTGGTAAATGAAGTTCACGTGTCTACAACGAGGGGGCGCTGCAGAAAAACTTCGAGAAGTATATTGGTTGTATTGGCATGCTGCTCCTTTATTTTCTGTCAGAAACACAGTCTATTGACTGAGGGCTTTAACAAAGACAGGAAGTCTTTCTACTTCCTGTTTCGGTCTGTGAAACGCTAAAAAGTGTGACATATTTCATCATCCTCCCATCTTCTCCCTGTCATAACTCTCTCCCTCCATCACTACCCGCTGTCACCACCCTTTCCGTAAGGCAGAGGAAGACTATGACTCCCTCTGCTGGACAATCACAAAAACTACAGTATACAGTAAAGTTTAGCAAATCACAAGAACGTTAATCTTGTTTCTTGGCCCGGACGTCTTTAAATTTTTTTTATCTCAAACATTAAACAAATATAAAGCCACTGTATTTAAAAATTATACAAAGTAGTAAAGTAGGTTATAAAGTGATTAAGACAGCTTAGGATCATCTAAATCAGCCACTGGGGTATGTAAAAAAAAAAAAAGAGAAAATACCACTACTGGAAAGACTAAGATTACCAGTTAAAAATCTACTCAAGTAAAAAGAAAAAAAATACTTAGTTACGTTACGTAGTTACGTTAAAATATATTTAATTCGTGTTCTGCATTTATGTCCCCGTTGACATCATTCAGTTGTATAAGTGTGATTCACCTGAAACACAAATTTATATTTACTATTTAATTGATAACTACTGTTTATCTTAAAGTTACACATTTGACGCGGTGTCTGTAGACAAGCATTAAAACATGTGCAGTTATTATTAAGTCAACATACCAGTGAGCACAGTGGTCTGTTACAGCAGTCTACTCATGTAAACGTCATTAGGATGAAGCTTACCCTTCCGGCGACCTGGATACAGCTGACGAAGTCAGATCGTGTCCATTAATGTTCCTCATTTAAATGGGCTTAAATGATTGTTAGGATTCCCCGGTGTAGGACAAGGGAAAAATAGATAAGTAGTGATAAATGCCAGAGTAATAGGTCTGATCATGTTTAATGTCCGCCTGTTTAAAGTATGAAGTGAAATCTGACGGTTTAAAAACGCTATCGTCTCTATTCATTTTGAACAGGTGTTCTATTTGTTTGGTATACTGTCTACTGCGCACGCGCACAAAACCTGGCTGGATGACGCAATTGTCTATCCCAAACCATAAAATCAGTAAAAGCCTGGAACAAATTACGTATTTTCATGAATAAGTCATGAATAAAATAGATTTTACCTGATAATACAGCAAATGTCGTGTATAAAAAGTCTTTAACGAACTTTATCTAGGACGGCGCGTGATTTCACCTTTTAAAAATTCAGGGTGTTTAAAAGTCAGAGATAAACTGAGACGCCATCTTGTTTACGCCGCCATATTGAACCCTGATCGTTTGTGATGATTTCACCTCTGTCTAAATAAGAAACTGGCATTTGTTCTCAGTTGTAAAAATGACAAAGCATCAGTTTTCTAACAAGTGTCTGCTCTGCTATTATTTTAATTATTCTGTTTTTTCCAACCACTGGTGTTAAGACATTAAAAACAAACATGTGCTGATGTTTGACCAGACAGAGACATTTCACTGAGTCTGGTAAAAACACAATCTATCAAAGTTAACATAAAGATTTAATTATGTTAGTGAAAGTGCTGAAGCCACAGCAGAAAAACCTAACATCAAACCCTGTTGAAGTATCAGTTTCACAGCTTTATTTCTGCTGAAGTGACTGAACTCCTGATGTTTTGACTCCATCTGCTGTTTCTGTCCAACTGTCATAAACTGTAGAACAGGTTAGTGTAGGCACGGGCAAACTACGGCCCTAGCTTTTTAAACCGGCCCATTAATGTCCAAAATGATGTTATTAATTTCTATTATCATTATACTTCTGCCTTTTCCCTGCAATACTCGCATTTCGCCAATAGATGTCGCAGAAAAGGCTTAAAGCATTTTTAGCCTTTATGACTTTTACATCTCATTTGTTCATATGAAGACTCCGTCTCTCTGCTCCTGACCCGGCACACCATCAAATCTTAGTGCCCATTAAGGCCCACGAGTCAAAGAGGTGTCCTACACCTGGGTTAGTGTGTATATCTACAGATACTGACAGTTCACAAACATTAATACACACATCCACAGAAGCCCAGAATAGAATTTACAGATGATTATTTACAGATTTTAGGGCAGTGGTGGCTTAGTGGTTAAAGAAGATGACTTGGGTTCACAAGGCTTCAGGTTCGACTCCACCATCTGCCAAGTTACCACTGAGGTGGCCTGAGCAAGGCACCATCACCACACACGGCTCCTGCTGGCTTTGGTGATGGGTTAAAAGCAGAGGTTACATTTCGTTGTGTGCAGTGTCACAATGACAAGTAGTTCACTTTCCTTCCTTCCTTCCTTTCATGAAAGTAAAGTAAATCTTGTCCAATTGTCCAACCACAGCTGCAGATCTTTGACTGTCTCTCATTCAACAGACCACGGAGAAAAGTGGAAGGTAGACAAATCTGTCTGCTCTGATTTCTGCTGTCCAGCAGGTGGCGCTCCACAGCAGGAACATGAAGGTGGAATTAGAGAAGACATGGAGACTGAGCTCTGTGATCCAGAGGAAGAAAGAAATCCATCAACTAAAGATGAAATGAGCTTCAGTGTTTGATCCAGACACTGGTTTCATTCATGGACAGGACTTTGTTCAACTGAAGGACACATTCAAATATATCATCAAATATAACCTTTAACCCCTGACTGTCTGCTCTTCTCTGAGCCTGATCTCCAGTCACATGACCTGACTGTGGACACAGTTGAACAGATGAAGGAACTCACTCTTCAGGACGTTGGTGTTTCTTCAGAGTCACCTTTGAGCTGCTGCTCCTCAGAGCTGCTCACAGCTGTGGACACACACACACACACACACACACACA
>NC_024324.1:1501847-1518465 GCF_000523025.1 Cynoglossus semilaevis
GGGTGAATCTGAGTGAAACAGGTTGTGGAGAGGAGAAAGTGAAAGTAAATAAGAACAAACCAACATATATTGTCATATTCTCTGAGATATTATCATTATTAAAAATATAAACATGTTTTTAAACAAACGTAGAAAGAGCTACGTTTTAGTAATTATTAAATTAGAAGAGAGAAACCTGTTTTAAAGGTTATAAAGTCAACATAAAAGCTGGTGTTTGACTTTTACAGTTTATCAATAAAAACATACTGATGTTTGACAGACCATAACATTTCACTGAGTCAAATCTATAACAGTGAACCTTTAATATTTGATACTGAGAGTGAAATCATCAGAATCCTGTTGAGCTCAGATATCAGAGGAGACTCCACTCTCTTTAACAGTTTAGTTAGTTAGTTAATTAGTTAACTTGACTTGTGTTGTTTTGACTCCAGACTGTTTAAAGAAGAGACATTAAACTCCACTGTTGATGTTCAGATCTCTGGAGTTCTTCTTCATGAACCTCACGAACTGTTTTTACCTTTCTCTTTGATTCACTACACTTCTATTTGACAAGTTTGATACACAAGCTGTAGTTGCACAGAGTGAACAGCAGGTGTCCCCAAACTCCCCGTGCCACAAACCTGTTTTATTTTCACAACTGTTTTAGAAAAGTATCCTTGTTGTGTTGAGTGTTTTTAGGAGTATAAACAACAAAATGAAAAAAATTGGTTGTTTCCACCTGGTTATATTATTGAATTATTTGACTAATGTCATCGATTAAAAGAAATTCAAGTTATATTTGTAACTGGTTTGTTTTTAGAAATATATTGAATAAATTTACCATAAATTTTGTTTTAAGGTGTTATTCTCTGTAAATTAGCTTAAATAAAAACTATATTTTTCATTTATTTTTTATGAGTAGATTTGATACAACAACAACCGACCTCAAAACAAATACATTTATAAAAATACAACTCACCATGAACTGAACATCAAACCTACATCCGTTCATTTTTAAGTACTTCTCCAAATGTGTTTGTTTATTTACTCGTTTAGTTCGAGGTTTTATCATGAACAATCACATTGAGTCACAGTAGTACTCACTAAAGAACAAAAAAAAAAAAAAAAACACTGTTCAGACTAATAATCAATTATACTCAGTTCTTGGTGACCTCTAGGGTTTCTTGGTGTTTGAAGGAACTCTCAACACGACACGAAGAACTACAGGTGTTTGACAAAAGAGCGAGGATTTAATAACAGTGTTGTAGAAGTACAAAAGTAAGACAACCATTTTATCAACCTGTCACGTAATAAGTATTTTAAAGATCGCTGTTTAATTTGAAGTAAACAAAGCTGATTCTCAACACGGTCCCTGAACGCAGCAAGTAAAAACACACCATTAAAAAAAACTACCCACAATATCAAATAAAACAATTACTTTAATATTAATTAGTGTGAACGGTATTCATCAAAGTTCGTCTTGTTTGGGCAGAAGTTAAAGATACACTGTGCCTTTAAGAGCGCTCACATGACATCACTGTTTGTTATACTTCCGGGTTAATGTCCGTAACGTCAGATACTATTAAACATTTCAATGTCGTACCAGCGACATTTAACGAAACATATTCGTGGTTAACTTAATCAAATATGCATTTGTGAATTTGAGGCACATTGTATTCAACGGACAGAAAAAATAGACACCTTATGTCGTAATTAGGATGTCATGATTGTTATTTTCTATTAATTATGAGAAACGATGTCGTAATTACGAGATAAGGTGTCTAATTATTTTTTATCCAGTGAGTTAAAATGCCTTTCCGTGTGAACTTGACCTGTTTCTGGATTATTTTTACGTCTGTTACAGTTTATGGATCACTTCGAGCTACTGTCAACATTGGCTAACTCAGTTAGATTTTCATTTTATATATATTTTTAAATTCACATTATTAGTTTTTGTCTTTTTTTGGTAACACGTAACTGCATCTGAGCTACGTTTCAAACAACTGCCTTGTTTTATAGACTCTTTGCTGTCGTTGAGATTAACCTTCGTTAATACACTGGTTTAATGGTTACTGGTCAGACCTTCATATATTTACAGTGAATTCTGCAGCTTTCTTCAGAAGCAAAGTTGAAGATATTTATCTACATTGAAGCTCACACTCATCTCACACATGATCAGATCATGTTGGTTGGTTTTCAGACATTTCCAGGAGTTGTGTTTCTTCAGGGTCACCTTTGAGCTGCTGCTCCTCAGAGCTGCTCACAGCTGTGGACACACACACACACACAGATGTCAGAGTGTTGGTCATTTTAACTTGTGCGTAAATATGATGTAAAAATATCAGTTAGAATTCAGAGTGAACTCTTCAGAGACAGAGGCAAACAAGTTATAATCCTATAAAATATTTTAAAAAATGTTGAACAGGAGTTTAGTTTTAATAATCCTATAAAATATTTCTAAAAATGTTGAACAGGAGTTTAGTTTTAAATTTTAATTGAAAATGTTTCCTCCTAAATGTTTGGTGAATATTCTGCTCTAATTCTCTGTTCTGTTTTATGTTTTTATTTCACACACGTTTGTGAAAAGTACGAGTTGAAACAAACAAAAAATGTTCATTTCAGCCCAGTCTGACAAACTACACAATACTGACAAGAAATGAAGTCGGAGCAAACAAATAATATGTCCCTGAGTCCAGAAAAATGTTGTTTCAGATCCAGCAACACAACGACAACAATTTGTTAGTTTCACTTTTGTCGTCGTGAAATGTTTTGTTTTAGTTTTATTTAATGTGTCACGAACTGGACCGAACTGGAACATGAAAACACAGTTAGACATTTTACAATAACAAGCACATTTTACACAAGTTCAAAGAAAGTCAAGTCAAAGTCAATCAAAGAAAGTGTTTTATTCCGTTGTGTAAATTAACTTCATTATGAATAATAATCATAATAACAAATATTATTATTATTATAAGTATTATTATTAGTTATTTTTGCAGTTTAGTGCGGCATTTATTTTTTATAATGGCCAGCAGGTGGCGACATCCTACAACTAATTGCTGCTGTGTGACGTGCGGTCGTCGCCTTTCACTGAATCTTCATATTTTAGTCTTTACATCTCAGTAAAAGGGCTTTATTTTAACCTTTACGCCAACAAATATGAAGCCAAATATTCTTTTTACTGAAACGTGACTAAAGGTTAGTATAATGGTAGCACAAACCGAAGCATTAGCTAATCTTTTTACTGAAACGCGACTAAAGGTTAGTATAGTGGTAGCACAAACCGAAGCATTAGCTAACGCAGTGTTTTAAGTGAGTACACGCGTATTTGACGACGGCTAACAATACTTCAAGGTATACAAGACGTTAGATAACTGCGTCTCACAGCAGAGGGACCAGAGTCTGGAGGATGAAAACACGCCGTAACCAAATCCACTCCAGCGGGATTAGGTCATAATCTGAGATTTACCAGAGTCGATGTGTTCGGCCGTGGATCATTGAGGAGGGTGGGTTGGAGGAGTGGGGGGTGACGATGACTCACAGGAGCCTGACTCTGATGTCATCCACTGACCCCTCCCCTCAGTTCTCCCTCTCCTCCACATGGAGCCTCTGTCTTCAGACTCTGTCTTGTTCCTTGTGGTCGTCACAATGTCACCCACTTCTATAACTTCCTGTTTCCGGTCCTCCTCCACCAGCCGTCGAGTTCATCAACACTTCTCCACATTCTTCAACCCTCTCTCGGTCTCCCACTCCTTGTGATTTGCGTTAGTTTAATGAGAGAAATGTTAGTGACAGTGATGGTGGGAGCGACCTGGAGCACAAACCTGGACCAAAAGTCACCAAAAAGACTGAACAGTGAACATGCTAAGATAAAAACCAGCTTCAAGAATGATCACCGTCGAGCTAACAACAGTCAAATGTTATGCACGAACACTAAGCCAAGCAAGTGGCAGATACTACAGTCGGTCAAACGGTCCTACCGTGACAGCTGACGTCATCTATTTCTACAGGTCGGACCTTTAAACGCCAATAAATGAGCAGATGATTTTGAAATGGTTATAATCCACGGTTTAATGTCACGTTATTTCACGGTGTGTGTCCTGTAACAACTGCACAACACTGTAGACAAGAGGACTCGAACCGTGACGTGTTTCACTACGGTTCAAATACAAGAATGACTGAGCAAATACACGCGCCCCTCATCCTCCCCGCCCCCACCCGAAGTGGACCATCATAACGTTCCGGGATCGGCTGCGTCGCCTCTCCCAAACTGCGCACGCGCAAATACTGCGATAAAAAAAGATTGAGGATTGAGTTGGACTGCGGTCACCGTGGTTCTGTGTGAATGGAGACAAACGGGAATAGAATTTAAACACGTCATCTGAGGACCTGAGGGTTAACGCTGCGTTTAAACGTTAGTTTGAAGAGAAGAAGACTGAAGACAGAAAAGAAATGCCAGAAATAGTATTGGTCACGTGACGCCGACTGGCCAACCGCAGCAACGGGGGACGCGGACGCTTTACTCTTTGTTCGGATATTTTTCTGACTTTTTCTACAAATCCGGTCTTAAAATGCGCCCAAACCACATCGTCAGAACAAGATGACGGCTACCGTAATTAACCACGATATATTTGGTGACACCGTGAAATGCGACGTAGTTGGAGAATGATGGAGAAGCACTTTTTGGGCGGAATTTAGTCACATGACTCCCCTCCCCCACTGCGCGCATGAATTGGGAAAGAAGGCGGACATGTTGGAGGGAAATTGGTGCTCAAAGAGCATCGAGGTGAAAGACAAGAAGATTATTCGAAGAAAAAAAACAGCCACACTTTTTGGAATTTACCTTTTTGTATTTTTCATTTAGAAATTTAAATGTTTTTACAGGTTTTTTTCACTTTTGGTTAAAAGTTGAAACTTTTTCAACGACGTCACACTTATGTTGTTTCTCTCTCTGTGTGTTTTAACATGTTGTACTGTAAATGGTCGAGTTGTTTGTTCGGTTGTTCCACTGAGTGACATTGCAGAGCGTTAACTTCGGTGTGGGGGATGGGCGCCTGTGATTAGGTAACCCCTTTGTCTACCAACGTGTTTGTTGGGTTTATCTGGTTGTTTTGCTTTCCTTTCACCGTATGAACCAGTTGCCGTGACATTTATTTACAGTAATTGTGAGAAATTGTCAATCAATGGATTACGATCAACCACAGATATTTAGTGCGAGGTTGGATCATGAACTGACGTCTGTTAAAATCAAAGTTATTTCCGCCTTAATCGGTTTTTGACGTCGCTGCCTCGTGTGTATGGACTTCGACAAACTAGCTGTTTGACTGCAGTCATCGGTAAAAATGCTGTCACTTGTGGAGTCCGTGAGGTTGATCTAAGACGACTTCGTTTCAAAAGGGTTAGTACTGTAGTCCACTACCCAGCTGCCGAGTGTTCAGTTTCTTCTAACGCTTTATTTTTGTTCAATTGTGTTATTTTGTGAGATATGCGTATATAACTCATTAGTGAAATCGGATTAAATGTCCTAGTTTTCGTCAAAAGTTGTGGTTATCTTAACTAATCGCTATTTCTTTACATCTGACGTGGTCTTTACACTTATTTCGACAGCAGTTGTTATTTTCATGGGATCTAAAGATGGCGACCTAACCCTGTTGTTCAGAAAGAAATGCGGATATTCTGGTTAGAGGAGAGTTCGTGGGCTGCGCGTGATCTGAGGCAAGACCAATCAGATTGTTGTTGTTCGATGTGGAAGCCCGCGTTTCGACTTCTTCAACCTATCGATGACTTTGCTTTGCACACGTTTACGTATTGTAACATGAGAAGGGGAGGGACTTGCGGTTCCCTTTCATTTTGGAAACTGTCGAATGAGCTCTTTGCAGACAGTAACGTATCCTTTGTGTCGCAGCGACTGGACCAATAGCGTCGCTCGTTTAGCTTGACAGACAGGCGATGCTTGCAAATAGGTCGGGCCGAGAGGCTTTCCCTGCCACTGTCCGTTTCAGGGGCGTGGTGAGTTTGATTGACCTTCGGAGCACCCAATAGAAGCCGAATGGGCGTGCACTTTGCAAGGCGTTCCTCCAATAAAGCAAACAGTCTGTCTATAAAATGACGGGTGTATCCGCTGCGTCGCCATTTCAGCGAGGCGAAGGAAGGGGTTCTTGTTGAGGAGGTGAACAGCGAGCCCGAAGACCAGAGACGGATCCCGGTCTGGGTCTAAACTCTAAATGCAATCCGGTTCCATCCTGATGGAAATGGCCGTTAACCCACCCCTTGACAGGTATCTACCGGTAAAATTGACTCTCACCTTTACGCGAAAGGGAATATTTATCAAAAAAGTGTGAATTATCTTTTTTCCCCCGAATGTCCTCGCGTAAAATATCTTTCCCGTATTTGAAGTGGATTACGGATTAACAAGTTTCCACCAGGAGAAGTTTATCCTTTGATAACATTGGAATACATAATATTTAACAAGGCAGCGGCTATTGTGCCGAGCTACTGGCGGCTGTGGCCGTTTTGCGCCATCTTCGCGGTGCCTCAGCCGCTCTGGTCGCTCTCTCCCGCTGGTTGTTGGTATTAGCAGTGTTAGCATTAGCATCACGCATCGTACAATGAACTGCCGCTTATGTTTCGCCTCTGGCGGCTGTATGAACTAACATATACGGTTCTTCTGTGGTGGGAGAAGACGCATCCAGATTTATGGCCATTTTTTAAAATTTTGTTAAGCGGTGTCATTGCCGGTAAAAGGAAATCACTCTCTATTGAGTTGTTTATTAGCCAAACGGGCCGCAAACGCATCGTTGTGTCGTCATGAATGTGTGTGTTTGTATAACGGAAGGATAGTTTGTTGTTGTGGCTCCTGTTGGGTTCTCAGCGCGTGGCGGGTGTTTGGCTCAGTTGCCTGGTTACAGTTCTCAGTGTCACATGGAACAACTAGCAGGGCCATGGCCCATACCCTACTGACTGAATGTAATGACTGTAGCACAGATTGTTGTCATATTTATTTCTAACGTTGTTAGTCGTTAATTGTAATGTACATGGACATTTTCCTCCATTTTCTTAAACAATAAAGTACACTAACTCTCATATCGTTTTCCACAGTTGTATCATTCAGTGTTTGTTTTACTTTTTGTACACAGATATGTGTTAATTAAACTCTCAATACAAACAATGTTTACCACTCTTAACTGCAGTGTGTCTCTAGTACTTTCATTATAAAAATACCCACTGATAATTTAACATGTTTCTGACCATTTGATCTAAACGTAAGGTGAACGTGATAAACAGAAAGTTATAATTGAATGGATGTGAGTTACAGTAAATAAAGACACATCTGTCAAAGAGAAAGGTAAGTCAGGTCGTCTCAGGTCCACAATTAATTCATAAATGAACTGTTTCCCCACATGAGTGTGTGTTCTGGACAAACAGTTGATCAGTCAACACCTGCAGTACTCTGGGTGTTGTCATGGTGAACCTTTACATTATTTGGTCCAATAGTAAAGCAACGTTACACGTTTAATTACACGTCATAGTAATAATTACATTTTTAACGTCAGGATTTCTGTTGTTCAGGTTTGAGACATTTTCTGTGGAAAAAGTAAAAAAAAATCCAGGATTTCTGATATGATATTATTCATTTTATAGATATAAGATTACTGTAACAAGGCAACATAAGCTCCGCCCATGAGCCTGGGGGATGTGGGTGGAGTTGTCATCTGACTTAGAGACAGGAGGAAGTGGATGGAGGGCTGTCCTCTCAGCTGTGAGTTAGCTCCGGTGCAGGAGGAGAACAGAGGAGTCAAGATAGGGCTGTGGTCCCTTCACAGGGTTTTTACGAGGGTCAGAGGAGGTTTTTTGGTTCTCGCCTACTAGTGTCGGATTGTAGGAACGCGTTGTCATGATTTCCATCTGACAGACTGATGACATCATTAACCTGTGACTGTGTTTGTAGCAGTCTGCCCTGTTTTGTTGTTTATTTCAATAACTATTTATTTCCTAAAACGTGAAGTTTTATTCCTTCAACAATGACAGTCCTTTCTGTGTCTGCTGGGATAAAAGTGGTCACCTGTTCACTGTTGCTCTGTGCAGCTCTCTCATTGGAGTTGACATTAGTATAATGGGCGTGTCAGCGATGGACCAGAACTCCAGCATGGCCGGAAAACGCATTCGAAAGCCGTCCCTGCTCTACGAAGGCTTTGAGAGTCCAGGCATGCCCCCCGTCAGCCACATCACCCCCACGGGACCCCCGCAGCCCCCGGTGAAAGACCCCACCCGCCAGTGGAGGATGACGAATCAACTTCAGTTCCTACAGAAGGTCCTCCTCAAGTCCCTGTGGAGGCACCACTTCGCCTGGCCCTTCCACGAACCCGTGGACGCAGCGAAGCTCAACCTGCCTGTAAGAAGCCAGCAGTGGTGGGCGGGGACACACGGCGGGGACTGACACTTAACGCTGTCTCTGTCTCCCTGCAGGACTATCACAAAATCATCAAAACCCCAATGGACATGGGGACGATAAAGAAGAGACTGGAGAACAACTACTACCGCACGGCCAGCGAGTGCATGCAGGACTTCAACACCATGTTCACCAACTGCTACATTTACAACAAGGTAAGAAACGACTGGTGCTGTGTCAGAGAGAGTTAAAAAAAAGTTCACACAAGGACCACTTGGGGCACTGTTGTTTGGCCAAGATATAATATATATATATATATATATATTATCGACAAGATTGTTTTGCCTGCTGTCCCCAGCCCTGACCTCTGACCTCTGCCCTGTAGCCCACAGATGACATCGTCCTCATGGCTCAGTCCTTGGAGAAAGCCTTCCTGCAGAAAGTGGCTCAGATGCCACAAGAGGAGCTGGAGCTCTCCCCCCCGCCCCTGCGGAGTAAACCCACCAAGACCGGTCGAAAAGGCCGAGGGAGTGCAGGTGAGCAAGGCACCAGGTCAGCAGTGTACCAGGTGCAGACTTGTTGTCTACGTATCAGTGGTAAGACTGACTTGTTTTGTGTGGGGCAGTCTCTGGGGGAGTGACCACAGCCCACCAGGTTCCTGCCGTCTCCCAGTCAGCATACTCGCCTCCCACTCCAGAAACCCCCGACTCCATCGTCTCCACCCCCCCACAAACTCTCATCAGCAAGAGTCTACACACCCTGCTTCCTCCTGCGCACAACCTCCCGACCATCACCGGTCTGCCCCCCACCCAGCCCACTGCTAAGGTAAAGACCAAAACCAGATGTACTGTATTAACCTTTCAAATATATTCTCTGGTATAAATATATATAAACATATATAAACATGTACTCTGGTCTGTCCATCGCAGAAAAAAGGTGTGAAGAGAAAGGCTGACACCACCACCCCCACCACAGTGGCCATGCCCATCATGAACACCATGGGGGTCAGCGGCATCAGCCTGGGGCTGGGTGACGGCCGGAACTCCCCGCTCACATTGACCTCCCTCGGCATGGACCACGGCTCCGGCCTCCCTCTGAACCAGGGACTGGGTCTTGGCCTCGGACTGGGGATGGATATTGGGATGGGCGTGGGCCGTGGGGGGGTCATGATGGAGACCAAGGCGACGGCGAATAGCAGGAGGGGGGTGAGCGGCCGTCCCATTAAGCCCCCGAAGAAGGACCTGCCGGACACCATGCTCCCCACGCCGGTGCGCCGCAGTAAGCTGAGCCCCCAGCTGCGTTACTGCAGCAGCGTGCTGAAGGAGCTGCTGTCCAAGAAACACGCCGCGTACGCCTGGCCCTTCTACAAACCCGTGGACGCCACCACACTTGGTCTCCACGACTACCACGACATCATCAAGCAGCCCATGGACCTCAGCACCATCAAGGTGGGTGGAGGACGAATGCCGTCTGTCAGCGCTGTGGTCAGAAGTCGGTTCAGCCCCCCCAGTGTAGCTGTAGTCCCAGTGTGATCCTAGTCTCAGACTTTTGTCGGTGTGTTCAGATTGTGACGTTCTCTCCTCCTCAGAGAAAGATGGACAGCAGAGAGTACCGTGAGGCCCAGCAGTTCTCTGCTGACGTCAGACTGATGTTCTCCAACTGCTACAAGTACAACCCTCCAGATCACGATGTCGTTTCCATGGCACGAAAACTCCAGGTATTTATTTATTTTTAAATCCTTTTTTTCTAGTCCTTGCTCCACTGTTTCACGTCTCTTTGTCCTAAAACTCTGTCCTTTTCACTCCTTCCGTCTCAGGATGTCTTCGAGTTTTGCTTTGCAAAGATGCCAGACGAGCCTCCGGCCCCGCCCAGCTCCTCCTCGTCGTCTTCCTCCTCATCGTCCTCCTCGGAGAGCGAGCTCAGCAGTGAGAGCGAGGACAGCGACAGCAGCCGCAGCTCCGACTCTGAGGAGGAGCGGGCCAACCGACTGGCAGAACTGCAGGAACAGGTTTGTTCTCTGACCCAGACTCAGGGTCCAGACAGGGGGCGCTCCTCGACTCCGCTCTCACTCTGGTCTGTCTCTGCAGCTGAAGGCTGTGCACGAGCAGCTGACGGCGCTCTCCCAGGGCCCCATCATCAAACCCAAGAAGAAGAAGGAGAAGAAGGACAAGAAGAAGAAGAAGAAGGTGGAGAAGGAGAAGGAAAAGGAGAAGGAAAAGGAGAAGCACCTTCGGATGGAGGAGGATCTGCTGCCCCCCCCCAAACCTGTCAAGACCCCCAAGGTCATCAAGACCCCAAAGACCAAGAGCAGCCGGCCAGCAGTGGGCGCTCCCGTCAATCCAGTGAAGAAGGCGCCCAGCAAGAAAAACAAGAGCAAGTGAGTGCTGCCACCCAGTGGAAGTTGTTGGGACTGTTAACGCAGTTTGCTGCAGAATCTGAGAGAAAATGTTTTGATGTTTCTTTAGTCGAGTCATCAGAACAGAACAGAACGGTCTGATTCTCCACAAACTGAACCTTTGTCTTTTTCACCTCTGCTCCAGAACCAAAAAGCCCAGTATGATTTTCAGCGCTCCGGTTCCTGACCACAGTCTGGTCGTCGGCCACTTCGACTCTGAGGAAGAGGAGGAGACGGCGCCCATGTCCTACGACGAGAAGCGTCAGCTCAGCCTGGACATCAACAAGCTGCCCGGGGAGAAGCTGGGCCGCGTCGTCTACATCATCCAATCACGTGAGCCCTCGCTCAGAGACACCAACCCAGAGGAGATAGAGATCGACTTCGAGACCTTGAAGCCGTCCACGCTGCGCGAGCTGGAAAGATACGTCATGACGTGTCTGCGGAAAAAGCCCAGAAAGCCTTACAGTGAGTGACACGGTGGCACAGTGGCACGACGACACGGCAGGTGTGACCTGGTGAAGGTTCTCACTCTTCTCTGTCTGTTACAGCAAGTACCAAGAACAGTGCTGGGAAGTCCAGGGAGGAGCTGGCTCTGGAGAAGCAGCTGGAGCTGGAGAGACGGCTGATGGACGTCAGTGGTCAGCTCAACTCTGGGAAGAAGCCCGTGAAGACCAAACGTGAGTCAGAGCAGAGTCAGAGTCAGATCTGTGACCAAGGGGTTAACATTTCTAATCTTTTTTTTTTTTCCCTCCAGCAGAGAAACCAGCTGCTGAGACTCACACTCAGCCGTCACGTCTCAGCGCCAGCAGCTCCTCCTCGGCCTCTTCCTCTTCATCTTCCTCCTCCTCTTCTTCGGATACCAGTGACTCCGACTCTGGTTGAGAACTTCTGGACCGGAGTCTGGTCAAGACCGACCGACAGAAGCAGAACTGGTCCGACTCAAACTGGCCCCAGGACCTAGAAAGGAAGTGGTCTGTGACCTGGGCTAAGATCATCCATCCAGTCCTGGACGCACTGACCTCAGACCAGATCCACGGATGGATGACTTGTCATCAGGCCCCGCCCACTTCTCTGGTACAGCGGCTGTGAGGGATGCTCCGCCTCCTTCAGAAGACAGAGGGCAGTGTCATGTGATATGCCTGGGGGAGGGGTGGGGGGGGAGTAAAGGTGCTTGAGGCAGAATCCTGTTGACCTTCTGGATTTAAGTTTTCCTGTCCTGGCTGTGCTCCCTGTCCCGGTGATGTAGAGACACCTGGTGGACACCTGTAAATAAATAAATCTATTCTTTTCTTTTATAAAGAAGCATTTTGTGGAGCGAATGTTCCTGATTCTGGGAACGAGGAACTGGAGTTCATGTGTGTGAATGAGTATGTGTGTGTGTTTGGCACCAACAAATCCTTCACATCTACCTATGGTCTAAACAGTGTGAGAAGCAGTTAGCCACTAGGGGGCGATAACACGTGATAAAAATCAACAGTCAAACCAAAAACAGACATTTCAACTAAACTGTTTAAAAAAATTAAGCAAAAACTGATTTGGTTTTACAACTAGTGAAAAAAATTAAAAAGTGGTGACTGTAAAAGTAACAGTTGGCCACAAGAGGGCGTCAGCACAAATTTCAAAGAGTAAAGGAAGTAAAGCAAATTTTTACATAAAGATCACATTTTTACATAAAGGATGGAAATGACGTAACACATCTGTACCTGAACACACACACACACTCTTCATTCATCTCTGTTGTGTTGTTTTCCTCGTGATCATTGTTAATAAATCGTGAGGGAACATCCTGTCACTTCACCTGTGTCCAGACCCACCTCGTCTCCTCCGTCAACGCAAACGATCGCGTTCTGTTTTTATTTCATTTTTACTTTAACCGAATTTGGGTTTTTTTTTGCCACAACAGCTACAAACTAAATTTCGTTTTTTTAAACTGCTCTTTAAAGTTTAAGATGAATAGCTATCTCACCACGGTGAGGCGCTGTGGTTGGCGACATCAATGTGTTGCTTGGACAAGTTAGTTCGGTGTTTTTGAAATTCAGGATAAATGACAATAGTTTGGTAAAACGTTGGTGAAACTGCACTGTCTGTGGTCACTGGTGGAACTACAGAGATGAGTCGTGACTTCGACGCTTCGAAAACGCGTTTGTTCTTTTAAAATCTGTGGTTTGACGTTGGATTGTTTTATGTTAATTTATTTAGACAGAGTTTGTTGAAAGTAGTGAAAAATTTTAAGTGCACAGAGCATCATGGTGAGGAGGAGGGTGGGGGGGGGCGTAGACGTGTGAATATCTCAGTTTTTTTTCTTCTGTTTCTTCATCGACTCCAGGCCGTCTGTCACAGTCACTTCTTCTTTGTCATTTCAAATGTACATAAATAAAGTTGACGTTTGTCTTTTCACTAACGCTGTACGAGCTCCACATCTTTGTACTCTTCGACAGAGTTCGTTACTTTTAGTTACATCACCTTCATGTTATAGAATATTTATGTAAACACAGTCATTTATAGTCAGGCAGAATTCTATAAACTAGCAGAAATATGAATCGTCACTGACGACAAAAACGTGAATTTTATGGCACTTTATTTTTACTAAGTCCCTGAAGGACACGGGGAAATAAATAAATAAATAATAATAAATCATTAAACGTGAGTGGCGTTCACCTGAAATGGTTATTTCCCCGTTTTCGTAACCTAACAGTGCGAATCGTCAACGTTTCCCGACTTTATTCTTGTATAAATTCGATTTGTCATTTAATTGTCAGGCGTCATTTAAACCTATTACTAGGTTTATTTTTGAAAGCAATTCCCGGAAATGATTACATACATTTCCTATGTGCATCGGGGGAGCACAAATGAACCGGGAATTGCTTTCAAAATAAATCTAGGGCTTAAGTTTGCTCGTCACCACTTCCTGTTCCGGTTTGAAACTTTCAAAGTAGAAAGAAACAGTAAAACACGACACAACCGTCTCGTCTTGTTTCACAGGAACTTATTAACAACGACCAACGCCATCGTGCTCTAAGCTCTGCCTCCGTGTGGTCACACCAAGCAACTGCACCAGCGATTTAATATATGAATTTTACAAAACAATATACCACTCTACGGTAAGTAAGATGTTTACGAATTACGGTCGTCGTCACACAAACACAACGTTAAATGTTAGACCAGTGTTTAATAAAGTAGTCAAATACTTCACGAGAGAAAAATCGAAAACATTCTGTTGATTTCGTGACTGGGATGAGGACTCCACTACTAGCTACTCCGGCTAATGCATCCCAGAATTACACCTTATTTTCTGATCGGATTTGTTACAATAAAATGCGTAATAAACAAATAATGTTTCAGATTAAAAATGTTGATTTACATTTCAATCTCACGAACACACACACACACACACACAAAAAGTACAATGTAAAACAGTATAATACATTTCTGGTGACTTTGCGCCACTAAGTGGACAAACCTGGGACTGACACCAACTCTGACAGAAACCAACATGGCTGCGCCCACCAGACTGATGTCACGGCTCACGTTAGTCACCGGTGAGTTTACAGCCACATCAACGCAGTCCTGCTTCACGGTCCGACTTTGATAAGACTCCGTTTAGGCTGAAGTACGGCTAACCGGGTTTTAACCGATTAAACACTTTCAAACGTAACAACCACGTGTTTGTTTTCTACTCTCACAACTGTTTAGGGTTTACACTCGGGATTTAAACTGGTTTTAGTTCGGTTTTAAAAGTTGACACTTTACATTTGTTGATGTTCGTTGTGAACAAATTACTTTACGTAATTAACGTAAAGATTAGAAGATGAACATTTATACACGCCCCCCCCCCCAACCAGGAGGAGGCAGCGGGATTGGACGGGCCGTGTGTCAGCGGTTTGCCTCTGAGGGCGCCTCGGTGGTGGTCGCTGACATCAATGAGGAGTCAGCCAATGAGACGCTGGGAAGTCTTCAGCGTGACCTAAGAGGTCAAGGTCACATGACAGCAGTGGTGGACGTTACTTCAAAGGAGAGTGTGACGAAGCTGATCACCAGTATACAGGTGTGTGTGTGTGTGTGTGTGTGTGTGTGTTTCACTCTGGTTGATGAACAAACCAGTTTGACCAGGTTAGGCCACAGTCAGCTAAAGTTAGTTTGGAGCAGCGCCCCCTTGCATTGTCTCCAGGAATGACAGGACAGCTCTGTCTCCTCCTGCAGAGTCGCTACTTCCAGCCCCCGTCAGTGTGCGTCAACGCCGCGGGCATCACGCAGGACGACTTCCTGCTCAACATGTCGGAGGAGCAGTTCGACACAGTGGTCAGGGTCAACCTGAAGGTCGGCGTCTGAGTTTGTCCAGTCGTGGGAGTCGCCGCTCGGGACTCAACACCTGGGTTTTGTGTTTTTGTGGTCCAGGGTTCCTTCCTGGTCACTCAGGCCGTGGCTCAAGCTCTGGTGTCCTGTGGCTCAAACAAAGGCTCCATCATCACCGTGGGCAGCATCGTAGGAAAGGTGAGGAGTCACGGCGTCCGCGCTCCGTGTTTTTATAAAGATGTCGCTCAAACGTTGTTCCACGGTTACTGTGGAGAAGTTGTCCTCAGAGGACGCCGTGTCATTTCATGTTTGTGTGTCGTCAGGTGGGAAACCTGGGGCAGGTGAACTACGCCTCCTCCAAGGCTGGAGTCCAAGGTCTGAGCAGAACCGCAGCCAAGGAGCTGAGCAGGTGAGCAGAACCTGGACCAGAACCAGGAGGAGATGTGGACCGCTCAGAACCGTCCAAACAGAACGTTAACACACGCGTCTGTTGTTGTCTGTCGTTCAGGTTTGGGATCCGCTGTAACTGCGTTCTGCCGGGATTCATAACGACTCCGATGACGGACAAAGTTCCAGAGAAAGTTCTGACCAAGGTGAAGTCAGACGTTCAGATGGAAAACGTGTTTTAACGCGACCGCAGCCACGAAAACAAAAGTCGTTTCAGCTCAAAGACAGAAGTTCAGACGAAGTTACTGTGAGAATTGTTTATTTATGACCCCTGACCCCTGACCCCCCCGCCCTGTTTCCAGATGCAGAGCCTGGTACCGATGGGAAGAATGGGTCGTCCTGCAGGTGAGTCGACAGATGAAAACCTCATCACTTCATTTTTTTATGACATCATCAGTTCATGAAATGTGATGTCACCCCCCCAGAGGTCGCCGACGTCTGTGCCTTTCTGGCCTCAGATGACTCTGGTTACGTCACAGGAGCGAGCATCGAAGTCACAGGTGACATCATCGACCCCGACCTCCGTAAACCAATCCTATCGCAGGGACGCAGCAATTTAAACGTCAACACAATGTTTAACTGAGCCACAGTGGACATCCTTTCAACAACAGGGGGCGCTGCAGAAAACCAGCGCTTCAACCTGACCTTTGACTTAATTCCCTTTAAACCTTTGAATATCGTCTGACTCATCGTAGACTCAAATTAAGATCAGATTATTTAAACTCACATTGGTCACGTGACCTTTAACTAAGTTTAACCCCGTGTGTCTTGAACCAAACTAACTGATATTATTTCACCCTCAGGTGGACTCTTCATGGGCTGATCTACCAAGGCATGTTTTGGGTGATTTTTCAAATAGTCAAACGAAATTCTTTTTGGAGTTTAAAACACAAAATATTCACCTGGCAGCATGTTTTAGGACCTAGTCTTGCATTTTAAGGCATTTCGGGGACTTTTTATTTTTTTGGATTTTTTCACGATGGTAAGGCTATAGTAAGGCATGTTTTGGGTGATTTTTCAAATATTCAAATAAAATACTTTTTGGAGTTTAAAACACAAAATATTCAAAATATTTAAACTCCAAAAAGTATTTTATTTGAATATTTGAAAAATCA